>NW_006159934.1:5101414-5184517 GCF_000334495.1 Tupaia belangeri chinensis
CTTTCTTTCTTTCTTTCTTTCTTTCTTTCTTTCTTTCTTTCTTTCTTTCTTTCTTTCTTTCTTTCTTTCTTTTTTTTCTGTTCTGTAATTTCGTGTCTAAAAGGGTAACATCTTAGACCCAATTAAACAGGCAGCATTGGGCTTTTTTCTTCTCTGAGTGAGTAAAAGTGCAATGGAGGGAGAAGATGCCATTAGCTCTTACAACTAGAGTCTTCATTCCAAACAATGACTTTGCTTTTTGGTGAGAGTTCTAAAAATAAAGTTGAAAAAGTGATACCTTCAGGGACTTTCAGGATAGCAGAGTGTCTCCAGACCATGACTACTCTAAACACCATAGCTGTTTAGGGTTAAAAAAAAATTTAAAGAAGCAAGGGCTCTCAAATGTAAGTTTGCCAGTGGTAGGGAGCAAGAATGTGACAAGTCACTGCTGAGATTCTCTGTGTGGCTCTGGACTCTGTCCTAGCTGGTTTGGCTCAGGAAACTCAGCTGGAGTTGTTCTCCTTAGACAATTCCCAAGCCCCTGTCTTCCTATTTGTTGGACAGAGACTCCCTCTATTTTAGATGAAAATATATTACTTACAAAGTCATATTACAAGCTAATCACTGACAATGTCTCACACACGCTATTTTATATATATATATATATATATATATATATATATATAAAACTAACACTGGCACTTTTCTGGTACCTCAGAAGACAAATAAATCTTTTCCCAAATCTGCAACTGCAATGAAACATTCAGGCATTTTGTCAAGTGTCCTGGAAGCAAAAATGATCCATTAAAAACAATTTGAAAATCTCTCGAGGTGATAGTATGCCTTAAGATAAAAGTGATCGTTTCTCCAATATGTATTTACTGTTAAAGCAATACTATAAAAAAATTATGGTTATGAAAAACAGAAATAGTCAACCTATAATATCTTAATCCGAAAACAACTGTTATAAATAACACTGCAAGTACATCTTAGTAATACATCTTTGTCCACTTTTCCGGTTATTTCCTAAAAATATATCCCCAAAAGAAGCATCACTGGTTATGTAAGTATAGACATTTTTAAGGATTTTCTTTTAAAAAAGTATTTTAAAAGTTTGCTTATGAATTTTTTTCATGAACAAGATAGACACACAGAGAGGAAGAGACATCACCTCCAACAAGGTTTTGAAGCTGTGACCCATCCAGCCTTTAGCTAGTGGATCGTGGACACACACTTGCGTGGCATACTCAGAGAGGCCTCTAGACTTGAACTGGGAACCTTTGGATGTAGGAGTGCCTCATAGAGCATCACATTTTACTGCTGCACTACCACTGGGTCCCTTGCCACAGGGCTTTTCAGAAATAGTGTTTTACCATCTTCTTAATTTATTTTAGTTTGATTTCTCCCGTAAGTAAGAGAGAGAGAGAGAGAGAAGGAGATAGAGACAAAGGAAGAGAAAGACAGAGCTCCGAACTGAGTTCTGAAGCTGTGATCCCCCCCTCAGTCTTTAGCCAACCCCAAATAATGAGCATGTGTTTGCCCAGTGTCATCAGGGAGGTCTCCAGACTTGAAGCAGTAACTTTCCCACATGGGTTTGCTTTACACGCATCACATTTTACCAGTCTGCTACTGTGTGGCTCCAGATTTACTTTGGTATGGTTCTTGTCTTTTCCTTATGTCTTTTAGTTCATGAACTGTGCCTTGTTTCTTTTCAGATGTTATATAGCTTTGGAAGATAAGCATCTCATATTTTATTCTGTGGAAGGAAACTTCCCAGGACCTGGATTTTTGTTATTTGAATGTCACACAATGTCCCAAACAAAGTACAATACAAATGACATTTAAAATCATGAAGACTATGCTTTAAAGGGAGATACTAATATCTCCAATATGAATGAACTATATCTGTTTTATTCTTTTGTGATGAGGGCTATAACCATTTCCTGAAGTTTTGTTTCCATGAAATTAATGTAAAGCGAGTGGTCCACATATTCAGACTTCTCTTCTTTTTCTTTAGCAGAGTATAAGAGACCTGAAAGAAGGGGGGTGAAGGGTGGAAAGAGCTGCCTATTGCAAGGAAAGAAACACATGTACAAAGCACGTTCTGGAGCAAAGAGCCAGCATGGAATTAGGTTCTTAATGCAGTGGAGTAATGCTGTGTCACATTTAGCTCCCACAGAGTCCGCTCCACACATTTCAGAGAGAGCATATGAGAATATAGTTTCCTGTTGCTTAGAAAATCAAATCATTTTTTAAAAAGTTTATTCACTTATTTCTTCCATGAGCAAGAGAGAGTGAGAGAGCATTTCCAACAGTCCTGATGGCATGATTCACTCCCAGCCTTCAGTCAGCCCCAGATCATAGGTGTATGTCTGCCTGGCTTACAGGGGGAAGTCTCCTGATTTGAACCAGAAACCTTTCTGTGTGGGATTGCCTTGCCGACTGCTGTGCTTTACTACTGCCCCATCATCTGACCCCCTTAAATCATGTTTTACTTTATCTTCTTCTATTTGATGGTGCTGTACTTTTAGCAGGGAGGTAAGTTACTTGTGGACCCTTTATTTCTTTGAGTTTTGGTAGGGTATGTCTAGGGTACCTTTAACTTTAAGGATAGTTAAGCCCTGCCACTAGGGTCTCTGGGATCTCTACTGAGTGACCCAGCAATTAGCAAGCACTTGCTAGTCCGGCTGATTGAAGCATGAGCATCTTTATTTTGTATGTGCTCTGAGAATTGTCCAGCTTACAACTCCCAAGTCCTTCTTTGTTTGCCTAGTGGAATTCTATTCTACGCACATATAGCATAGTACTTGATAAAGAATGAGGAAGATCCCTTGCAGATTTACAAAACACTTTAATTGCATATCTCCTTCCTTTCCAGAGTGCTGTCCTGAATGTCAGCTGCCTCACCCTCCCCAAACTTCAAGCTCTATCTCCTCTACTAAGAATCTGTTGTGTCCCCCTTCCTTACTCCTGTGCTCTAGAAGGGAAACTGGGCCACCTTAGGGTTTGTGTGGCCCAAAGTCTGAAAACAGCTGATGCACAGGCCAGTGTCAAAGAACAGTGTGTCCAGTTTCTAGTTGTTTATGATGGGAGGGGAAGTCCAATCCTTTTTTTCAAAGTAGTTGGCAAGAGTGAGAACAATTTAAATATTACGGGCTAGCCACCTGGTAAAGATGTGTCCTAGCATGCTGTGCAGGAAGGGGAAGGTGGGAATCTGGGGCTCCCTCAATTCATCTTTGGATCCTCAGGCTGTTCTGGGTCAAATATTCATCTTGTATTCCAAGAGATGTATTTTTCATACAATATGGCCCCTTGGTACAAGTCAATTACTTCATCCGGTATCCATTCAAAGACCAAAGATCTCAGCCCAGCCATGATGGTGCAGGGATAGCACAACCTTCTGCCATGCTGCAAGCTACATGAAAGATTGGGGCTTGTTACCTAGGTCAACCCATACATGCTGCGTGCATACATGCATGCTTGTGTTCCTGGCTGGCTGGGAAGACTGGGGGAGGCAGGTTATGGCATGAGACACCATTGAGGGTGCTTATCTTCCTCATTCTCTCTCAATAAATAAATAAACTTTAAAAATACCCCAAAAAGTCAGCACCAAACAAACCAAATATCTGATCTCTCCTTGCAAGACTTACTGAGACATAGTATGTATCTGCAATTGAGCAGCCTTTTCAAGGATTGTTTTTACACAATTTTTACCGTATGGACTGACTTGAGAACTGACCCTCTTTCTAAGACACAATTCCGCAGTGCTTAGATCAACTTTGAAAAGTTGAGTGAAATGTCCTTTTGCTTAAGGAGAGCTGGGGAAGATGTTTTGTTCTTGGCATAATACCAATTTCTTCTCTTCAACTGGAATTCCCAGAATGTTCTGCAGCCAGAGGTGCACTATTGAGGAGCAGCTATTCCCACCTTGACCCAAGCCCTACTCCTACCTGGTATTTTTACACGTATTAGCTTTCTTTAATGGAAGAAGTCGAGCATTGTAAATTCAGGCAGGCTTGGTATTAAATTTTCACTCTTCTCCTGCAGTGTAAAACAAAGGCACATTCTTTACAGCACTGAGCCTTGATCTCCTTAGTAAGTGAAGGTAATGATTTCTACCTTGCATGGTAGTTGGGACAATGAAACGAGTCTATGTTCACTTATTTTTAACTCTCTGGCATAGCTTCCAATCTTTTTCTCCGTGGAAACTGCTCTTGTTAAAGTTACCAACATCTAGGACCATATTACCAAATCCACAAATTCTTATCAGCCCTTACTTTGCTAGATGAGCAAATTACTCGGCATTGTTTTCACTGTTTTTCTTGAAACACTTTTAAAATGTATATAGTTTTAGTTTTCTCCCTGCCTCTCTAGCCACAGTTTGGCTGGCTCATATTTTGATATCCTAATCTCTAAATCAGTTGTCTGCCGGGGCCGACAGGTGGCGTGGTAGTTAAGGGCGCTGGGCTCCCACATGGCTGACTGCAATTTGAGTCCTGGACCTGGTGGCTTCTTTCTTGCTTTCCTCCTCTCTCTTTCTGTCCCTCTCTGGTCAAATTAAAATAAATCAATAAATAAATGGAGAAAAAAATCAGTAGTCTCCCAATTTAAATGAATTTCTTTTTTTTCCTTCTTTCTTTATATACATTCTACACACACATTAAAGTGTGTATCTTGTATACAAAATATTGGTTAGCACGTGCATAATTTTAAATGAATTTGTACTTTGTGGGCATAAACTAAAAATGTTTGCTGAGGGAGGTCAAATCAGAAACACTTTGGAGGGGACCATTGCTCTAAATGTGAGAAATCCTCAAGGGCCTGACCATGGAACTTTTCCTCTGCTCTTACACTTCCTCTCCAGATGGTCATATCCATTTCCATTTATACGGCAATGACTTCGTAATTTACATGTCTATCGAGACCTCTCTTCTATGCCATCATTCATGTATTCAACTTCTTATTTAACAGTTTGTTACATTTTTCATAGACTTTCATATCAAATAGGCCCTGATCTAAACTCTCCCTCATTTCATCTAAATATGCTCTTCTTCCACACCACTCCCAGTTAGCTATTCCTGCCCATCTGCCTGTTAGTTACTCGAACTTACCACACTGTTTCTGACATGTGCATGCCTGTCCTTTGTCCCCTGATCTCTTGCATTTTTCCAAGTCATCTTTTTATTTTTTTCCTTTTTTTTTTTTTTTTTGGGAGAGATTTTCACTGTAGGGCGCGTGCGCTCGCCAGACAGGCAGAGAGAGACATAGAGACAGAAAGCGAGAAATCACCCCCCAGGGGGGATGGTCACGCCGCAATCCCTTCTCCTCCATTCTCCTCTCGGGATCTTGGGCACGCACACACACGCGCCCGGCGTGAGTTTTAAGCCACCGGGTCCGGGACATGAACCGCGGTCGACTACGGGGGAGTCCAGCGACATAGCCATTACGCTAACTGCTGGTTCCCGCAAGTCATCTTTGAAGAGATAGCTGAAAGGTAGTTTCCCAGAGAGCCACTTCATCTGCCTTATTTTTTTTTTTCCAGAGAGCCACTTCATCTGCCTTATTTTTTTAAAAAATATTATTATTTAAAAAAATCCTTTCCTGAATATCTCTCTCTCTCTCTCTCTCTTTTTCTTTCTGTTGGCACCAGTATTATGATTTTTCTTTGGGAAACAAGCAGTTTTGATAGGACAGGTGTCCAATTTCCCCAATTCTACCATACCCTCAGGAGTTGTCACATGACCCAAGCTAAGCCAATTGAACTCTGTCCCAGAAATCTGAATTTTGGTCATACTGAGCTAAGGGAATAAACGCATGGAAATATATATTTTTCTGATGATGGTGCCCTGCAAAGTCTGCCCTGAAAAGTTCCTGCTCCCAGATCTCAGAACTTCCATAGTTTCTGTCCTTCCCAAGGTTTTAGTTGTTCAGCATTTACTTTGATTCTCTAGGCTACCCCATCTCCTTTAAGCAAATTCCTTATGTCTACATGAGTTAGCACCTCCTATGACTTACTCTCAAAGAAGACTAACTGATACAGATCCCTTTCTAGATTGGGCCCCATCAGTTCTGTCTTACACAGCACCTATATCACTTCCTAGGGCTGCTACAACAAAATATTACAAACTGGATGGGTTAAAACAACAAAGATTTGTTCTCTTATGGTTCTGGAACTAAAAGTCTGAAATCAAGGTGTTAGTAGGGACATCCTCACTCCAAAATCTCTGGTGGACGATCCTCCTTCCCTCTTCCCTAGCTTCAGGTTATCCTCAGTCTGTGGCAATATAAATCTAATCTCGGCTTCTGTCCTCTGTGTCTCTCTCTTCATATGATACTCTCTCTGTTTTTCTTCTTCTTATAAGGATGCCAGTTATATGGGTGTAAGAATTTACTCCACTATGACCTCATCTTAACTGTATCTTCAATGACCTTATTTCCAGACAAGGTCACATTCAGAGGTGCTAGAGGTTAACATTTCAATGTATCATTTTGGGGGACAGAGTTTGACCCATAGCAGCATCCTGTTTTGTTTTTTTTTTTCTCTTGTAGCACTTACATTGTTTACAGTCATATTTTTTACTTGTGAATATGTTTAAAGCTTGTCTTTCCTATTAGTCCCTGAGGGTAAAAACTAGATCAACTTCATCACCACGGTCTACCCAGTGTTTAGCTTAGTCCCTGACTATGCTATTGTATAGAGCACCTAGCTAATTAATACCTGGCACAGCCAAGACTCCAAGAAATGATAATTTCTTTGTATCAGAGTTGTTGGAATGTCTGATGCTGTAAGTATCTTACCAGAACTTATTGTATTCTGTACATGTCCAAGAGACAGCAGGAGAGGGTTGGACCAAAGTACCCAAAGGGCACGTGGGTTCTTTAAATATTAAGAGTCATGTTTGGCTGAGGAATGGTAGTCCTGCCTTTCCCCCAGTTATCTCTTAGGGGACGGAAGGTGCCATGTAAGAATGAGGCCCCATTGTGATGCTGTGGTGCACAGGCAGCCACCGAGCCGTCTGGGGAGATTGTCTGCATCCCTGCCAATGCTCATCCTTTACCCCTGTCATCCATTTCCCACTGGCAGGGCTTCCTCTGTCTGGCTCAGGGATGGAATATGAATCAGGCCATCTCTGGTATCCTGAATTAATCATTTCTCTTCCAAATTGATTGTGTACCCCCAGAGCCATTGAGTTAGGCCAGAAACTCTGGAATCTGTTTTCTAAAAAGATTTTCCAACTTGGTAAAAATGTTTCTGTTAGTGAAAGGAAGAAGTGAGTTAGGAAAGAGATTACTAAAACTGTGAACAAGGGAAATTATTGTGGAGACTGAGATGAGATCGCACTGCTAACTAATAGGTAAGAGTGTGGTCAGGAAGTAGCAGGAGGCGTGGGAATCATGAATGTGCAGTGGCCTGTGTCTAGAGGGTGGCCTAAGTTTCTTTAGCAAGACTAAGTCACCTGAGAACTAGAATGTGGGAATAATTTAGGGGTGAGTTTTTGTCAGATGGGTTGCAATGGCTTTGAAGGGGTAAGGGACTTTAGTTTGGAGAGGTAAGGAACTGAAGAAGGTAAGTGTACTAGAGAGAGAATTGGCAGAGTCGAGGGACCCGAAGTCTCCATCAAATCAAAGAAAGGGTATAGTGGGATGAGTGCCTCCTTAGAGAGGGTGAAGTTATAGTACAAGGCATTAGCATTTAAGACTTCAGAAGTGCTGGTATTCAGAGCAAGGTGAAAAGAAAGGAAGATCCATTGGTATAGGTGGCTGAGATGGAGTTGAAGTGGAAGTTACTGAAATTGAAGAGGTTAAAGAACTGGAAAGTAGAGGTAGCAATGGAAAAATCTCCTTCCTCAACATCTAAGTCTTCTACCCACTTCATTCCAGCCATTTCAGCTCACCATTTGGTGGAAACTATCCTTGTCAAGATCAACAATGACCACCTTCCAGCCACCAGCAGTGGCACAGTGGTAACCACAGCAATGTGGGAAGGTCCTGGTTCATGTTCTGAGGTTTTCCTGTACAACCTGGGCAAGTGCATGTATACCCATGATCCTGGGTGCTGAGAGATTGGGGGTGGATCATGGCTGTTGGGGATATTGATCTCTTTCTCTTTCTCTCTTTCTCATGAAAGAAAGAAATAAGCTTTCAAAACAAAACAAAATAAAGAAAAAACAGCTTCCTATTGCCAAATATTTCCAAAAAATTCATGGAAAAATGGAATTAAGGTATGAATTGATTTTGGCATAAAGTTTGAAATCCATGCATAGTTTTCATAACATGCATGATCCCTGAACTTTTTGAACCCCCTCTCTATATGATGCTCAATCATCGTGCTCTACTTGTCAACATTTGACATGCTGACCATACCCTCTTCTCTGAAATGCTTCCTTACTTGGTGTTTGGACAGAAGTTCTTGGTGTGTCCTGGTCATCTCATGGTCTCTCCACTGGCCACTCCTTGTCTTCTTTGTTGGCTCCTCTCTTAAGCTTCGTAAGGTTGACACTCCCAGATTCCAGCACCCTCTCTCTTCTCTATAGTCTAGTCCTAGATATCCCTTTCAGTACCAGTGTTTAAATACTGTCTATACTTAAAGACTCCCATTTTTCATCCTACCTGCTATCTTGCTCCTGAACTCCAGGCACCTGTATCCAAAGGCTTCCTGAACATTTCTACTTAGGTGCCTAATTGGCACTTCATATTAAACATGTCAAAAATAGAAGTCATGATTCCCCTACCTATACTGTTACACCCACTGATCCTTATTTTAGGAATTGCCAGCTCCATCTTGTTCTTCAGACTTGAGATAAGATCCTTAGCTTCTTTGTGTTTTCATTTTCTTATCTACAAAACAGAGTGAATAGAGCTCGTGTAAGGACTCATTGAATTATTGGATTTAAAGTACTTAGCATCATATTAAAACCCAAAATGTTTAGTAATTACACACACACACATATATATATAAATGCAAAATTTGGACTCTGAATTGCCTACAGCTAATGGATAATAAGCTAAAAATAATGTAAAATGGAGTTGTTCTTGCTTAAAAACCATTAAGTCTGACTTAGAAGAAAGAGTTCAAGATCAGTTCAGGCATGTAGGATTTGGAGAGGTAAGAAATTCCTTATTGCTATCTTTAATTTTGTTTTGGTGACCAAAACATCTGGATAAAATGACCATAAATCTGGATAAAAATAAGTATTTCTACATTCAGATATTTAGAGTCTGTAAAGCCAAATGTCTGGGTTTGGCGACCTTGGGAAATCCCATGGCTTAGGCATCCCGTGCATTGCTGGAGCACCAGAAGAGTTTTATGGCCAAATACCTGGGCTGCAGTGTGAGAGTAGGTGGTGGAGAGAGATCCCTGGCCATGATCTGTTCCAGGGCCTGGAATTTAAATAAATCCTGTTTTCAATGATCTAAATATTTCCTAGCAAACAGATGTTTAACTTCACATAGTTGCAGCATGACAATAGTCTGCAACATTTTTCATGCAGCCAATACAAGAACTGGAGTGAGGCTACAAAAGTTTTGCCACTTGGAGGAAAAATGTTTTACCACTGGGATCCTGCACCTTCATTTGCCTTTTCTTTAGACCCTTTGGCTTATATTTCTTCTGGGAGAAGAATGTTATTTCAGAGCCCTTTATAGTTTCTCTTTTGGTGTTGCCATTTTGGTCATGCCCTGTTCTCTTATAAATGGATCTGGAATTGGGGAAAGTTGCTTTCTTACGGCCATGCTTGGAGAATGCCCCCCTTTCTGTGGAAGGCCATTCTTTCCACATAGATGCAGAATTGGATGGAATCCTTTGAAAGGAGGGAGGAGAACTGAGAACCACCCTCCTGGGCAATTCAACCATCCCTAGTGGTTCATGGGGTGATGATGTCACAGACAGATCCCCTCATCTCCAAGCTGATATTTATAGCAACTCTGAGGAGCAAGCTTTAAATTTTAAAACAAACAAAAAAATGATTAGCCCAGAGATGCTAAGTTTAAACCATTAAGAAGAAAATATAGAATCTTGAGAGAGAATAAAAACAAATGAAGAGATGAACCCCTGGAGACTCTGTGTTCAGGTTCTCTAAATGCCTTCAGTGATCATTTTTATAGTCATTAATATTCTTGCCCCAAAAGCCTCTTGCCATCTAAGTGAAAACTGAATATAGATGGCTGGAGAAGGAGAATGAGTAGGAGGTTGTGTCTAAGCATATGTCTATAAATCAACACCATGAAATAATCCATTCTGCCAAGCATGCAGGTTGTGTACACTCCCCTTCAGAGAACTGTATAAGGGGTCTTCAAAAGGCTCATGGAAAATACATATTATGGAAAACTGTGCATGGATTTCAAAATTTTATGCAACCAAAATAAACTCACATGTTAATTCTATTTTCCATAAACCTATGGAAGTCTGCTTACACCTGCTAGAATGTATCAATTTCACTCAATGTGTTCTGTCCTGTAGTTATGTGTCCTTGAGTAAGTTTCTTCACCAACAAATTGAGCCATTGTGCCTTCCTTATGGGGATTTGTTGGAATTACTTGCATTAATAAATATCAAAACTCTTAGAACAATGCCTGGCAGGAAGTAAATGATACCAATATTTGCCACTTCTATTATTTGGGTTCTCAGTAAAAAATGAACAGAATGAAGTTTTGTTTTGAGGACCTATTGTAACTTCTCTTTTCTTATTTCAGTAGTAGAACTAACAACAGGTCTAAATAATTTAAACATCCAGGAAACATTTAAATCCTCTACAAATGACAAAGATATACTTATTGCTATCATGGAGCTTAAAATTTAGCCCCAGAAATAACTGAAACAATTACAATGTAAGTCAGAATCTGAAAAATGTTTCCAGAGAGGACAAAACCCAGGCCTGATAAAGAGATTCTGTCTGGCTCCGGGGTTGGAAGGTTTTGGTGAGGGT
This sequence comes from Tupaia belangeri chinensis, assembly GCF_000334495.1. Taxonomy (NCBI): domain Eukaryota; kingdom Metazoa; phylum Chordata; class Mammalia; order Scandentia; family Tupaiidae; genus Tupaia; species Tupaia belangeri. The sequence continues at coordinate 5,112,319 of NW_006159934.1, forward strand.
GGGGGAGAGAACATGAAGCTGGGCCATGAAGAATGTTCTATCTGACATTCATAAGAGAGACTGATATGGAAAACAGGAGATATTGCATAGGAATGATGTAGAAGAGTTACTGAAACAGTGGGTGTCTGTTCTTAAGGGCTATGGAAGACATTCACTGAGGAGGAAATTCCAAACCTTTTTCAGGTTTTCCCTTGTAGAAAAGTATGAAGAGAATCTAGAGACAATGTCTCCAGTCAATGTCTGGGGGAGGGCAATGGTAGACACTGTTAAAGCTTCTCAGAGACCCTCCTTTGGCAGAACAAAGGGCTTAATCTGCAAGAGAAAGTATGTTACCAGATTTCATTCCACCCAATTTCAGCCTTCCTGTTCCATCTATAGAAAATAAAACAAAACAAAAGATTAAACAACAAACAAAATCTGACCCTAATTTGAAGAGAGGAGAATCTTAAGGACATAGACTAAACATACTAAGCTATTCACTGTTACATGGGAAAGGACTAAGGGTAGAGGGATGAAAATGCTATCTCAAAAGGGGGGACATAAACATTTATGAAGGCTATAATATATCCCAAGACACAGGTCCATTACATTGTGAAAAAATATATTAATTTAAGAACCCATTCATTTCTAAAATAGGGCTAAGAGGCAAACTGCACTCAGGTATGTTAAAGGTGAATGACCCTGGAATATATATCTGCCCTTTGTCTCACAACCATTTTCAATACCCTCTCTCTCCTTAAGTGCAGAAAGAATTTTTCTCCAATATTCCATTTGCAGCCTGCAGATTGGACTCACTGAAGGAAGAAACAATTACTGTCGGTCCTTCCCTGAGGTTTCATTAACTAAGTGCATGTCATAGGAAGAAAGATTGAAGAACGTTAACATACTTGGACAGAGTTTTGTCACAAGCTGTTGTCCTTCTTCCAAGCCCATCCAGCTCCCACCGAGAATTATTTACTCACTATTTTCTGAGCAGAGCCCATTCTTTCCCACTCCCTGTTTGTGACTTTTGCCTGTAAAATTACCCTGAAATGTATAAGAGGTTGGCACCCATTATTCAGCACAATTTGGATGCTGTGTGTCTGAGTCAATCATCTAAGCCCTGGCTCAAACATTTTTATTGCTTTTACTACTTCTCAGCCTTCTTTCTAGGTTTATAGCATATCCCCAAAGACTGAAATTTAGACAGAAAATTAGAAAATGTTCCCTACCCACCCTCATACCCAATCATAAGCCTAATAAGCCTGTGCTAATAACAATGATGAGTAAATAACAGAATATAGGAAGGAAAACACAGCTGAATTCTGTTCACAAAATACCATCTTTAAATATAAAAACATGGATAAGTAATAAGAGAAAGGATGAGGAAAATTATACCATGAAAAAACATTAACTAAAAGAAGGCAAGGGGTCAGCAGGTGTCATGGTGTTTAGGGTGGATCCCACAGGGCCAACGGTGTGGTTTGAATCTCAGACCAGAGGCTTGAAAAAATTGCAGGGTGCATATATGTGCAAGCACAAAATCCCAGGAGCAGAATGGAGGAGAAGGGATTGCAGCTTGTCCACCCCCCCAGGGGGTGATTTCTCATTTTTTTCTCTCTGTGTCTCTCTCCAACAAACATCTATGTCCTATGTGGGGGGGGGGAGAAGGAGAAAAGAAAATGAAAAGAAAAAAGAGAAGCAAGAGTGGTTACATTAATTTTGGATAAATCACTACAACCAATTTCAGATCAAACACTATCAACTAATTTGACCTAAATGACATTCATATTGCACTTCATTTAACAACATCAGAAAACACATTCATCTCAAAAAAAAAAAAAAAAAGAAAAGAAAACACATTCATCTCAAGAGAACAGAGATCATTCATGAAGATAGACCATATTATGGGTCATAAAACAAAACTTAACAAATTCAAAAGAATTGAAATAACAAAATGTGCATTCTTGAATCATATAAAAATTAATTAGAAATTAATAAGAGACATCCTTAAAAGGCCAATTACTTATAAATTAAAAACTATGCTTATAAAGAGCCCTGCATCAAAGAGAAATTTCAAGGAAAATTTAACAGTATTTTGGAACAAAATAAGATGAAAAATACAACATGTCAAAATTTGTGGGGCATAGCAAAAGCAGTCCTGAGAGGGAAATGCATAGCACTGAATTCTTATACTAGAAAAGAAGAAAAATCTCAAGTACATTTTCTAAAATTTTATCTTAGGAACTCTGTGAAAGAAATGCAAATTAAACATACACCAAGCAGCAGGAAGAAAATAATAAAAAATTAGAGAAGAACATCACTAAAATTGAAAACAGGAAAATAACAGAAACAAAGAAACCAACAGTTGGTATTAGTTCTTTGAAAGTACATTTCTAGAATAAATTCCCAAGGGTATGTGATAGCTCACAGGGTAATGAATTTTAAATTTGGAAATAGTATCACACAGATCTTTATGAAAGCAGCATTGATTTTATATTTCCATATCCCTCTACAGTGTGTTGGAATCCCACTTTCTTCTTTAGCTTACATTGTACATGGTTAATGTTTGTATTTCTTTACTAACCTGATAGGTATAAATGATGCTGTTTTTTTGAAAGTCGTGCATTCCTTTTTTTAAATTTTATTTTTAAAGGTTTTTGCTATAGGGTATGTGTGCTCGCCAGATAGAGACAGAGACAAAGAGAGGGAAAGTGAGAAGTGAGAAATCATCCCCAAGGGAGTGGTCATGCCACAATCCCTTCTCTGCTTGGGATTTTGGTTACGCACAATGTGTCCAGTGTGATTTTTAAGTCACTGGGTCTGGGACTTGAGCCATGGTCTGCCATGTGGGGATCTAGTGCCTTAACTGCAATGTCACCTACTGACCCCTGTGCATTGCTGTGTGTCTAAATTAGTTGTATATCTTTATCTGGGAAATGTTTCAGGTCCTTTTTATACTCTCTTTCCTGGTGACTGATATTTTTCTTGATTTAAAAGAGCTATTTAAATGGTTAGCTTGAGGGAACTAATCATATTCACGTGTGAATAATTAGTCCTCTTATTCCATGTATTTTGACTTTGTTTATTGCACTTGCTACCAACAAATGTATAAATGTTCTCTTCTATGGCTTTTTGTTTTTGTGAGTTGCTCAGAAAAGACTTGTCTACTCCAAGATTATCAGAAGTAAACTTCTTATATTTTCTTCTAATTCTTATATTGTTTCATTTTGGTTTTACTTTGAAAATTTTTATCTGTCTATAATTAATTTATGTGTAAGAAATTATGCAAATCATTGAATTTAAAAACATATTATTGGATACCTGCAAAACAGTTTGTTGCCTTTTTTCTAAAGCATCTATTTTTCCACAAATAATTCATACTCATTGAGAAACATCTGAATGTAGTTAAAAAGAACAACAAAAAACACCTACAATTGCACCATTTAGAGACACCCACTGTCATTTTACTATGTAACATTTCTCTATAAAAACAGGAATAAAACATTTTTCTTAAAAGTGTATGTATTTTTTATTCACAATAGAGTGTTCATGTGCATGCTCAAGGAGGTAGGGTAGGGGAAAGAGAGCAAAGCACCCTCAAATGGGTCTTGTTATGTCACAGTCCCCTTTCTCTGGCTCTCCAGTTTGTCAGGATGGATCTTGGGCATGTGTGCACACACAGACATGTTTTCAAGCTGCCTTGGGGATCTGAACCATAAGTTGGTGATATGGCTTCTAGCACTACTGTTGAGATTGCTACAGACTGTGTGACCAGACTAGACCACTTCTTCTTCTTCTTCTTCTTTTTTAAGTTAAAAAAAAGAAAGTAAAGAAATGGAACCATATGTGTATCCTGTTTTATTATCTGCATTTTTCAATTCAAATATATTGTGACTCTAAGCACATATTTTTAGTCATGTTTTGGATGGAAATCATGATGATGAGGGTTGAGGAGTGAAAAGGGGGAGGGAGTGGAGGCACTTGGACAAACTCCTCTTCCTGAAAGTTTGGGGTTGACAGGAAGCACTACAGGGTAGACCGTGAGGCCAGCTGGTCGAAGAATCATAATTTAAAGATGTATGAACTATCCTCTTATAGATCAAGGAACAACTGGAAAGTGAGGGGCACAATGGGAGGAGGTAAGTTAGGGGCAGGCAGGAGGAATTCTCTTGCCAGGAGATGGGAGAAACAGAGAAACTGGGTGAGGAGGGGACAGAAAAACTGAAGCAGAAGGGATAGAATTTAAAGGCGTATACTCTGTGTGGTTATAGGCTCCCTGAAGCAGATGAGGTCATTGGTTGGACATGATGGGGACTGGAGGGAATTTGGGGCCTCAGGAAGTAGGAATTTTGGAGCAGAGGCTCTGGGAAAATTCATCAGGGAGCCAACAAGAGCAGCAGCAAGGAGCCAAGTAGGGGAACAGTTGGAGCAGCCATTCAGCCCTGCCAACTCTGTTTTAAATCCAAGAGCAGGGAAGGGAGGAAGAAGACTTGGGGCATAGCCAGGGTGAAGACAGAGAGACGGGTACAGCAGCGACCCTTTGGTGTCCAGGACTGAGGAGAAAAGCATGGGGGTGTTGACTTTCATGAGCACCATGCCCTGTCCAGTCCTCAGGTGGTCTGACTTCTGCCTTTTTATTTCAGGGTTTTTATATACTGCCTACCATTGATCTGTTTGGTCCTGCCTGGATGTTAGCTTCATCACTTCCTTCTCTGCACAGCAGGAACTTCCTGGTTTTCAGGTACAGACTTCTTCTCACTTCCAGATCCCAAGCAACAGGAGGAATTGCGCAAGTGTCCACCTGCCTTCTTGAACTCCTCGATGAGGTACCAAAGTTCTCAATTTATCCCTGCCCAAGAATGTTCTGTGTCTCATTGCCCCTAGGTACCTCCTGCCCAGCAGTTCAGCTCAGCAATGTCTTTAACATCTTGTACAGAGATGGATCAAACCTTGGATGGATCAAAGCCACTGCCTGAGGAAATTTCAGAGCAGGTGTTTTAGACATTGGGCTGCTGTGACAAAGTATCACAGGTTAGGTGGCTCCCAGACAACAAAAATTTACTTCTCACAGTTCTGGAGCCTGGAAGTCGGAGATCAAGATGCCAGCCTGGTTAGGTTTGTCCTCCACCTTCTCACTGTGCCTTCTCATGGCAGAAAGAGAGCCAGTCAGCTCTCTGGTCTCTTCTTATAAGTACATAAATCTTGGGACCAGCAGGTGGCTTGGTGGCTAAGGGCACTGGACTCCCACATGGTTGACCGTGGTTCAAGTCCCAGACCTGGTGGCTTGCTTTCTCACTTTCTCTCTCTCTCACTCTGTCCTTCTCTGGTCAAAATAAAATTAAATAAAAAATAATTTAAAAAAAGAAACAGAACTTTCAAAAAAAAAAAAAAGAAAAAAAAAAGTACATAAATCTTATTCATGAAGGCTCCCGTATCATGAACCAATTGTCTCCCAAACACCACATCCAAATACCATCACACGGCAATTAAAGTTGCAAAACATGAATTTGGGGATACCGAAATAGTCAGTCCAAGGAACAATGAGGGTAACCTAAACAATCCAGCCAAGGGACCAGCAGATGGACTCCCATGCAGTCCACTGTGGTTTGAGTCCTGGACCTGGAGGCTTAAAACTTATGCTGGGGTCATGTACATGCATGCCCACAATCCAGAGAGGAGAATAGAGAAGGGATTGTGGTGTGGCCATTCCCCCATGGGGTGATTTCTCGCTTTATGTCTCTCTGGTGAGCACAGACACCCTAAAGCAAAAATCTCCCTAAAATAATAAATAATACTCTATGGTAGAGGTTGAAATATTGGAGGGCATAAAAGCAGTGAAAATAGTTATAGACACTGAAGTCAGCGTGGAATCGGGGGTAGGGGGAGCAAAGAAGAGTATAAGAAGGATAGCATGAAAATAAATAGAGAGCCATGACATTTGTGGGTCACAGAAATGGTTTATTACCTGTTGATTATAACATGCATAGTATTCTCAACTGGACGGGTTTGAGAAGTATTTCATGTTAGGTAAATTTTCCTTACAAGCCAAATGATGTCTAGTAATTGAAAGTTTGAAAAAAGAATAATGAGAATAAAAAAATAATATAACCCAGCCAAATAATAATAGTAAATCCAGCCAATAAATAATAATAATAAAATAATCCAGCCAAAGAATCCAGTCAAATAACTCCATCACTCAGCTAGCCAAACAATGCCAATATCACAGGACTGGCATGCAGCAGAGGTCTGTAAAGAGCAGCCCTAGAAGTGACCCGTAGAGACAGCAGGGGCATGGAGAAGGACATTCCAGGCAGAAGGAACCACTTGAGCCAAGGTTCCCAGTTAAGCGGACTCTGCACTGTGGGGTTATTCAAGATCAGGGTGACTAGGGCATGCTGAGTGACTAGGGTGTCCCTCGACACTGCAGGCCCCAAATCTAGACAGAGTGGACCCTCATGTGTTCTGCTGTGGCTGGGCCCCCGAGACTCTGGTTGCTAAGATATGACCAACTTAGGCTCCATGTGGCCTTAGGCACCAGCCCTGCTCTTGAGGCTGCCCAGCTCTGCAGGCCCTGAGCTCACTCTCTGTCCTCTGTGCTGAACCTCTGCCTGTGGAAAATGGCTCCTCTCTTTTCCTGGTGCTGAAACTCCTGCCAAGGCATGGGCAAAGGCTGACACTGAGTTCTCATTCTGCTTTGGGCTGACTCAGGCCTATGCCATGTTTCTTACAGTGAGCTTTTAAGTCACATCTCTCCTTCCCTCTCCTGAGGTCTCAGTGTCTTCATCCTTGATGGGCAGTGTGCAGGGCCTCGATCTCTTGGCACCATAGTTGCTGTGCCTGGACCTGCCTTCTCTCCCTTCCCCTGTGCAGCACTCGTCCATCTCCAACCTTGCTGAAACAGCAATTTATTCTAATCTGCACCAACAGAACACATTGTGTACTGTGGTTCATCATATGCTAATAATATAATTATGTGGTTAGAAGATCAGGTCAGCAGAACACTGGCCAGGATGAGAAATAAATTAAAGCCAGGCGTTTCAGGGAGAAGATCCAAATGTCTCTTCAGTAAGTCCTCTCCGGGCTCCCAGCCCAGAGGGCAGGGCCTCTTTGCCGGGCCTGGAGTGGGATGGAATGTGAGGCAGCTGCCAGACCTTTAGATCCAGGGAGGGGCGGGAATGGCGAGGGTCAGCCCTCCAGATCAGCAGCTTTGGGCCAGTTACCAGCCAGCTCAGAAATATAGCATCAGCCTCTAAAGGGCACTTAGCAGGTATTTAGAACTTTCTCCTCCCAAAGGGGACTCTTGTCCAAAGGGGACCACAAATTCTTAGTCTGGAGTGATCTTCATAACTGTGGAAAGAGAACAATGAAGCTTGCTATTTAGGCACATTGACTAGCTCCTTAGTGCTTGGAGAGACTAGAATCTGGCCTTTTGGCCCCAGGGAGAAGCTATTTTTATTTCCTTCTAGATGTCCTCAAATGCTTGCTGTTACTATGGCTCCTTTAGTGCTGAGGGGGGCTGGAAGGAGGATGGGTGTTCATTCTAGAATAGTTGTAGGTCACTAGCCTTTTTGAGTGGATGCGGACGCTCTTTCTTCCTCCCCTCCTTTTCCCTTCCCTTTTTTCTCCCTCCCTCCCTCCCCCTTTCTTTCTCTGTCCTCTTTCATCTTCTAGTTTATTTATCTGTATCTTCCTTCCATGAGAGAAAAAGACACACACACACAGAGGCACTCCCAACAGGGTCTTCACTGTGATCACGCCCAGCTCCAGCTGACCTTGATCACACGTATGCACACGTGTGCATGCTCAGTGTACTCAGGGAAGTCCCAGAATGGAACCCCTGACCTTGTCCATGTCAGCCCAGTCGTATTACCACTGCACCACTGTCTGCCCCCTTCCTGGGTTTCTCTCCACATGCTTTATAGCAAGCCTTTTCATTCTCACATCATGGTTAAACAGGTATTGTTCTGCAGCTCTTATTCATGAGGAAACTAAAACTTGTAGAGGCTGAAGATGTAGTGACTGATGGACAGCCTGGCTACCCACAACTGGGCCTGAGCTTGCACTTTAACCTGGGAAGGGCCATTGGCCTGTACTTCTCGTCCTAGGGTGGCCTGAGTTAATCCCTTCACCCTAGAAGTGAGAAAAGGCTTTGGTAGAACTCTGGTCATGGTTGTTGGAGGAAAATGACTAATCACCTCCCTTTTGCTCCCTACCTTGAACTTGTAGAGGTGCACAGGAAACCTCTCCCTCCCAGATGGGAAGGGTTGGCTTATGAATAAAAATAGTAATTCTGTGTCTGAAGCTTCCCAAAGTGAGTCCCTGGCTTGAAAGGAACAGTTCTTCTGGGATGTGACAAGCTGCTAAAAAATAAAAATGAAAATTGGCTATAAAGAAAAAAAGAAAAAGAATTCTAAATATTAAGGAGGGGAAAAAATAAGGTTTAGTGGGGATCCCCAATTACTGTTTCTTTCAAAAAGGGCCTCTTTTTGCAGTCGCCAATGACCCTGACAGTTCTACACAGAGGCAGCCCACGCTGCTCCCGTGAGCTTCAGAGGATTAACAAGTCGCCCATCACTGGCCACCAGCTCTTGGTGGAAAGGGAAGAAATAGGATGACAAAGAGGGAAGAGAAAAGGTGGGGAGGTCAGGAGAGTAGTTGGGTAGTATTTATCACACAGACTTCCACAGGCCCTCTTGCTTCTGCTGGCAGAACAAGCATTTTAAGGAGGGGACGTTTGAGTGAAGAATTTGTTTATGGAAATCCAAATGGAGAATTAATGAGGCTGGCCAAGGGCCCCTCTCATCTCTGTCTGGAAGCTCTCTCCACTCCCAGGAGCCCTTTCCCTTCCAAGTACCTCCCATAACATGAATTTCATTAAATACCAAGGAGGGAAGACATTTTTTAATCATCTGCAAGATTTGAACTTTTAAAGGTCTCTGTCAGTGGTTCTCAAAATGTGGCCCCTGGACCAGCTGGAGCCTGGGAGCATGTTAGAAATCAGACCTCCCTACTCATTATATACTAAACATCTACACTGTATGGCAGAAATGGAACGATTCAAAGACAATAGTAGAGAGGCCAAGTGTAGATCTAGAGACTACATGGGAGGGGCGTGAGAGGAGGAGTGGGGGGCTAAGGAATAAAGGGCTGAATAGACACGAGAATGCAAGGTTCTTTGTTGAACGATGGTCACATCCTGCATGCATGTTTTGAAAAAGCATACTGTTCACTAACCATAAAGATGTACAATTAAATGTAAAGAAGAAATTACTAAAAAAAAGAAAAAGAAAGAAATGCAAAGGCACCTAAATTCACAGGTGGCAGCGAGGACTGGAAATCATCTCTCCTCCTCCATCAGGCACCCTTGGTCTCCTGGTGTCCAGTAAGATGCCCTGGTCCTTGTGAAACAGAGACAAAATCAAGCTTTACTGAGCACCTCCAAAGGCCAGGCTTGGAGGGGAACATCTCATATAGCACCTCTGTTTCACAGAGGAAGAAGGTGACGTTTGCCAGGCTTCTCAGCTCAGGAGCAGTAGTTGGGCTGGCATTTGAACTTGGATCTGTGTCTCACTAAAGCTCTTCAGTTCTTGCTGAGATGAATAGTAGTTTTCAACCTTTTTGGTCTCAAGATTACTTAGTACTCTTAAAAAATTTTGAGATCCCCCCCCCAAATCTTTTGTTTAGATCCAGCCCAGTGGTGTGGTCTGGAGTGTGCTGAACTGCAGTGCTATAAGCCATGTGGGTTCATATTCCCTGGTTGGCCTGAAAGCATACTAGGCATGTGTCTGGGGAGCTGGAGGTAGTGGAGAGGAGAAAGGGATTGTGGTGTGATGAGACCCTATCCAGGGTATTCCCATGCTTCCTTCCCCTTGCATGTGTGCACGTGCACTCTTGATTATATTAAATTTTTAAAAAAAAATTTAAAAGTAATTGTATTTATATTTAGTGAAATTTACTGTATTAAAAATCAAAGCTGAGAAATTTAAAAATACTTATTGATTCATTTTAAATAACAATAAACCCATTATGGATTGAATATCTTTTATCCAAAATACTTGGAACCAGACTGTAGCATGGCCATCCCCCTGGAGGATTTCTTGCTTTCTGTCTCTCTGTCTCTCTCTGTTTCTCCAGTGAGTGTATGTGTCCTATAGCAAAAATCACTCAAAACAAAACAAAATACTTGGAACCAGAAGTGTTTTGAATCTTGGATTTAAAAAAAATTTTTGGAATATTTGCATATACATAATGAGATATCTTGGGGATAGAACCCAAGTCTAGATCCAAAATTTATTTATGTTTTATGGATGTCTATTATGTATAACCTAAAGGTAATTTTTTTTAACAACATTTTCATACTACAGCATTTTGATTGTGATCTGTCACATGAGGTCAGGTGTGGCATTTTCATGTTGGCACTCAAAAAGTTCCATATTTTGGAGAATTTCAGATTTTGTACTTTCAGATTAGAGATGCACAACATGTACATATTTAGCATAAAGAATGTGCTTTAAGAAAACAAATTTTCCAATGCAAAAAAAAAAAAACAATTGTGAGAAGAATGACATGTTTTACATCTTCCGCATCTTCAGTATCTGACTAAATAGGCAGATTCTCATGTCTGCACTTAACCTGTTGTGATATCCCATGTCAAGTAGCCTCTGGGAAACTCCACTATACACTTGTGAGAGAATGTGAATGAAAAGCCAAATGCTTTGTTAGTGTTTTAACAAAGTAGTTTTATCCTTGCAGCCCTCCTGAAAGATACTTCGGCACACCAGAGGTCTTCAGACCACAATTTGAGAACTGCTGGCCTAGAGTATGACTAAGGAATCATTTTTTTTTTCTTTTTTAAAAGTTTCTTTTTTCATGAGCAAGTAAGCAAGAGAGAGAGAGACAGACAGAGAGAGAGAGATAGTAGCCCCAACAGAATTGCAGTTTGAAGCTGCAGTCCACCCCTGGATTCAACTAGCTCCAGATCATAGGTTGACAAGAATCTAGTATACTCAGTGAAGTCTCCAGACATGAACCTAGAACCTTTTCACATGGAATCTTGCAGAGCATTGAATTTTATTGTTGTGCCACCGTCTGGCCACAGTGAGTAATTATCTTGTCTTTAATGCTTTTAAGTGCTCATTTTCAAGAATATCTTCCATTAATAAAAACTATGGTATGTCCTCAGTCTGACTTCTGCCAGGTTTTCATCTAGAAGCCGAGAGGTGAGAAGGGGAAATAGAGAGAGGAGGCAATGTGGAGACCATATGTGTTGCAGGAATTCCTAACTTCACCCCTCCAGTCACCATTATGGAAGAGTGGGTTGCTGGCAGCTTGTGTGGGGTTGGCAAAGGCTCCCTCAGGATGTCTTTTGGGGAGGCACAATGCTGGGCCCAATCACACTGTCCATGAAGCTGTCCATGATTATCAAAGTACACAACTAGGCTCTGGTATAAGGCCCATGATAGAGTGGGAGTCTGTGGTAGAACTACAGGGTGAGGAGGTAAGAGGAGAGACAAGACAGAGAGACAGTAAACTGGACTTGGCAATGATCTTCTAATGAATTAGTACATGGAGACTCCCGTTGTGTCTGAACTGTAACCTCTGCTCTCTGGGGACCTGAATCTGGGCCTCCTTTGGGGACTTTCAGAGCTAGAGTAGGAGGGCAGATCCCCACTTGGGGCCATATCTCACAGCTCTGCTTTCTTTCTGCAGAGACATGTTCTCCTTCCTTCAGGTAGAAAGAGGAACTCCTGATGCTCGAGTCTGGGATTGAACTCTTCTGTCAGATAATACTTTGTGCAGTTGTTTTTAGATGTCAGTTTCTTTGTCTCTAGAACATTTCAATTTAAACAAAACAAAACAAAAATCAGCCTATCTTGGTGGCAACGCTGGATCCAAACAGAAGATTATGGGTTTGGTTCCCTGGTTGACCTGTATGTGATGAGCATGCTCATGATCCTGGCTTGCTGGGAGGTCTGGGGTGGTTGTGGCATGAGAATCTGTTGAGAATGCTTGTCTCTCTTCTTCTCTCTGTCTCTCAGTCTCATAAAAACAAACTTTGAAAACCTTATAAAGCTGTAAGTTAAGTATACTTAAGTTTATCCTGCTTTGAAAATCCTTCTTATATGAAGATGATCATAGATTAAATGTGTTTGGAGAATAAATGCCCTAAAATTTTTGCCTTCACATTGCATCAACATTGAAAATTAATTCAAAGCCAAGCCAAGGTTGTAGGTGAAAGTGTTCTGTGCACCTGAGCGCTTCCATAGATCATTGGGAGGGCAGGAGGGCAAGTTGGAGATGTGTTTCAAACATTTGTCCTCCCATCTCACAGCCAAAACCTGAGGACTAAGGATGTTAAGTGGCAGGTCCCAGATCTGGTTGAGAGATCATGGCAGGACCGAAGTGGATCTCATGGATTGCTGCTATTGGCACAGATCTCTCTTGGCAATACTAGCAGTCCATTTTGCCCTTTGATATCTCCACATATTCAGTGGGTGTTGGGACTGAAAGGGGCCTGATGCTCTAGAGGTTAAGGACAGCTCTGCTTCTAGATGGAGGAAGTTGTAGCCTGTGGCATGTGGACCCTGCTTTTGAGTCTACTGTGTCTGTGGATGAATGAATTCTTGTTGGAATGAGAAGATCATTACCCAACAGTATATGCAGTATGAATGACCACAGCAACCATTCATTGGCCATCCACTGATCCCCTGCTGTGTCCCAGGCACACATGATCTGCTGCCCTAAACACTTCACATATATTGTCAAACTGGATTTTTATGACCCATGTTCAGCTTTGAAAACTGAGGCATCAAGTGACTATGAGACTTACCGAAGATTCCATGTCTATTCAAGGGTGGAGCCAGAGTTTGAGACTAATGTTCCACTTTAAATGACCGCTATAGAAGGTCCAATGAGTGGGATTCCCAGGCCCTTCTTACCTGCTATTGGGACCATGGGACCACACTACTACCATAGTAGTCTTGTCAGTTTCCTCCAAGAAGCAGATACCAAGACAGCATTAGACATGCAGGAGATTTATTAGGAAAAACACCTGTAAAGGAAAGTGAGGATGAAGCCAGAGCAGACTGCCAGAGGCCTTAGACTATGATACAAGTCTGATCACTACTAGAAAGGGAGAAAGAAAGGAAGAGAGGAAGGGAGAAAGGTCTTAGACCACATAGCAATTCTAAGGTCAAATTGGCAAAGCTGACTGGAAATCCTTCAGCCAAAGTTGCCTAAGAGAGGAAATCCATGTCTTGCAGATTCAAGCCTACCTTCATGTTCCTGGAGCACTTAGTTAGCTGGAAAGCACATATCCCAATGCAACTGTGGTGATAGAATTCAGAGTGCACCAGCTGGAGCCACAGTGAGATATATAGGAGGTGTATTTTCATGGTTACTACATAGCTCCCCCTCACCCCATAGGGAAACACCTTACTTGGTCAGAACTGAAGACCTTGCTTTGCACCAGGAACTTAAAGAAGGGAAGGACTTGAATAGACTTGAACAACAGGGAAGTTTTTTTTGTTTTTGTTTTTGTTTTTGTTTTTTTTTAGTTTTTTTTTTTTTTTTAATAGGGCACGTGCGCTCACCAGACAGAGACAGAGAGACAGAAAGCGAGAAATCACCCCTCAGGGGGGATGGCCATGCCGCAATCCCTTCTCCTCCATTCTCCTCTCAGGATCTTGGGCATGCACGCACATGCGCCTGGCGTGAGTTTTAAGCCACCGGGTCCGGGACACGAACCGCGGTCGACTACTTGGGAGTCTAGCGACATAGCTATTACACTAACTGCTGGTCCCAACAACAGGGAAGTTTGACCTAAAGAAGCTTGTGGGATTCTATGTTGGTTTCTTCCATCAGCCTCTTTTCATGGCACCCAGGAGTCCAGAGACCTATAAGGAGTGCCTGGCAATATGCAAGACTTAGACCCCAGAACTGTCTGCTTATTTACATTCCTATCTCTATTTTATAGGACTAGGATATTTACAATTTGTATTAGCTACAGATCTGGTTCCATGTTTCTCCAGCAACAGGATAAATCAGGGCCTACATTAGGGACACAGATGTTGGTGTCAGTGTTCCTTCCTCCTTTTTCTGGGAACCAAACTTTTCCATCACATTCCTAGAAACATGGGATTGCCACTTTTCCATGCAGGGGCTCACAATTTCTTCCCTCTCCCCAAGGGCAGGACAGTTTACTTAAAATCAAGGGAAAAAACTGAGCCTCCTCCTAAATACAGTGTTCTTTAGTGTCATTCTCTTCCCTGTCCAGCTATTCATTTAACAATTACTGAGGTCTTATACTGTACATTTCACTATGCTGGGTGCTAGGTAGACAAATGGAAAGACAGATGTGGAACTTGTACTATACAGGAGAAGGTGATTTCTTCATTTTTCTTTTTTTAAAAAATTTTTTGGAGAGTTTTTTGTGATAGGGCACGTGTGCTTGCCAGACAGAGAGAGACAGAGAGACAGAAAGCGAGAAATCAACCCTCAGGGGGGATGACCATGCCACAGTCCCTTCTCCTCCATTCTTCTCTCGGGATCTGGGGCACACACGCACATGTGCCCGGCATGAGTTTTAAGCCACCGGGTCTGGGACGCAAACCGCGGTCAACTACATGGGAGTCCAGCAACATAGTCATTATACTAACTGCTGGTCCCTTCATTTTTCTTTTCAAATTTGTGAAAGGGCTTATGTAGTTGCCAGAGAGAGAAGGAGAGAGGGAGAAATCATCCTCCAATGGGGAATGAGCATGCCATAATCCCCTTTCCTCTGCTTCTCTCTCCTTCAGGATTTGGGGCATGCCCAGTGTGTTTCCCAACAGTAGGGTCAGGACTGATACTTCATGGTTGTCCATGTGGGATCTGGCTCCTTTAACTACTAGATCATGGGCTAGTCTAGGAGGGTGACTCTTTTATCCAGCCCTATAAGAACTCTTGCACTCAGGGGTTAGAACTCTTCTGGACTGAGAGCCCAGTATCAGCAGCCAAAATCATGGTCTCTAAGCTGGGATGGAAAGCTCCTGGCATAGTTTAACAACCAGCCTACAGAAGACATCCTGGGTGCAGGCCACTACACATGTGCATGGGGACACACAGTACTAGCCTGCATGAGATTTCTGCCTGCAAGACCAGTTCTTATTCCACCTTTCACTTTAAGCGTTTGTGCTGTTTCATAAATCCAGAGAATGCGTAAAATGTAAGTATTTATAGATAAAATGATGTAACACCTGGAAATGGCTTTAAAATGTTTTGTGCTTCCCCAGATTGGGAAGCATGCGCAAGTGAAACAAACAAACAAAAAAAGCAAAATGTGGATAATTGTTGCAGCTGGGCTTATTTTATTATCATCTCTACTTTGGGGAGTGGTTGAAAATGTTCAAAATAAAAAGTTAAATAAGAATGAATAAATACCCATAGTTGTACAGATTAGCAAGTAAATATGAAGCAAGTACCTGTGTGACCATCACCCAAACAAAAAAAAAAAAAATGGAAAATTTCCAGCCCCTGAAAATGTCCCTCTGTGTCCTCTCCAAGCCAGACATATTTATTAACCATTATTTTTCATTCCAATTTTTTGTGTATATGTAATATAAAATTCACCATCTTAACCATTTTTGCCTATATACTTCTGTGATTTTAAGTCCTTTATATTTGTATTGTTGTACAACCATCACCACCATCCATCTCCAAAACTTTTTCATCTTGGAAACTGAAGCTCTGTATCCATTCAAATAGTAATTCTCCATTCCCTTCCCCCAGCCACTGGCAACCACCATTCTATTTTATGTCTATGAATTTGACTGTTCTAGCTAGGTCATATAAGAGGATTCATATAGTATTTGTGTTTTTGTAACTTATTTCATTTAGTATAATGTCCTCAAGGTTAATCTATGGTGTAGATTTGGACACAAATCACAACTTACATGCTTTTTAAGGCTGGCTGTTATTCCATTGCAGGTATATGTCACAGTTTGCTTGTTAGCCTGGCTCTTATGACCATCATTTCATTAGTTTCTTCATTGCTTTACTACTGAGGCAAGCATTCCTAAACAGTACAATTTAGTTTTGCCTGAGTTACATAAATGGGGTCAGAAAATATGTGATCTTTTGTGACAATATAGAGAAAGATGTGGAAGTTTGGGAGAATAGTATGACAAAGTTAAAAAGAGGTTTAGTCTCTATTCTTGTATGAATGAGAAAACCAGGCCCAGAGAGGTGGAGCTACATGAAGGTCCTACATAAGCTTCTAGGTCTCCTGAGTATCCATGCAGAGCTATTCTGCCTACCTAGCAATTTTGTTCAAGGAGACACAATCAGCAGCAGGACTGAGAAGAGGTCCATCAGAATGGCTGGAGTGAGCTTCATTAAGACTGTTGGTCAGCAGGCAGTTTTGCACATGAAGCAGGTTAAAGGTGGATTCACCTAAAAGTGGATTCAGCTCAAAGGGATTTAGTTTGTGAGGGACCAAAATAATTCCTCTTTAGATAGTCAAGCAAGACTCTGGGAGGAGATAACGTTTGAACCCAGTCTATTGGGCCATCAGGAAAGTCATGACGCATTTTTGCATAGAAAAATACCTTACAACTTTCCTGACAACCTAATAAAAGATGAGCAAGATTCAGCGAAAAGAGAAGGAAGTACATGCCAAAAAGAGGAGGGATATCTGCTATATAGTAAGGAGTTCACAGAAGCTCAGGGAGGATGTGAGAACCATGTTCAGAAGGTATACAAACAGGGATGATGCCTAAGATTGCACTTATGATGACTTCATGGAAATACAGCTGGCACTGCCCAATGCTTGTGACTCAGGAACCAGGACTGGAAATGCAGCTGCCAGGACAGCTGCAAACTGACCTCATGTGGTCTCTGCTTCTTCATGCCTTTGACTTCTGTCTTGGAGTCCAAACAGGGTGCCTGATCCACAGAGCCAAGTCATATACCTGTGCCTAGCTGCAAGGCAGGCTGAGAAAATGAGTATCTTGCACTTTTAGCTTGTATAATAGAGATGAGCCATTTCTCTGAAACTATTAAGAGGAATCAGATGCTAGCTATTGAAAAGAGAATGACCATGACAATGATAATCGCTTCATTAGGAATGAGAAGGGGTGAATGGATTCAAATGACTTGGTGGACTCCCTAGGAGAGAAGTACCTCCACTAACTGAAGAAACTTAAGAAACTTTGATGTCTGGCCATTATGAGTTTATTAACTCCTAAAGAGAGCCCATCACTGCCTAAACAGAAGCTTTGGCACTGCAAACTGAATGAAGCTATCTGGTGTTGCATAGTGTTTTATGATCAGAATATGTGGATGCTGTCCTTTATGAACCACTATCCATTAGTGAAACAGCAGGTGTTTCAATTGTCACTTCTCTGATCACCCCAGTCTGACATCGTAAGTATTTATATTTCAGCCCAGAAGTTGATTGCCAATGCCTTTTTACTGAGCATTGCAGAAAGCTGAAGAGATGATCCCAGGGGCTATTGTGTGCTTAACACAGACTTAAAAGTCTACAGGACATTGGATTATTCAGTTGTTGTTAGGAAGCTCTGCTTGTTTTAGAGACATGCTGAATCTTTTTCTAGCTTTTCTTTCTGCAGGGATTTATACAAATCTAGACACTTTGGAAAGATTCCCAATTTTCCAGAAAACTTGAACTTACTTGTCATTGCTGTTACATAATAATAACTGTATTCTTATTTTTAATTAAGCAAAGATCATAGCTTCCCTTCAGAAAATACCACAAGAACCTGTTCAAAGTATATATGTAATAATTCATGTTATGTATAATAACTATATATTTTGTGTAATAATTCACTATTTGCAAATGAGGAAACTGAGAAACAGAGATGGAGTGATTCATGTGTATTTCGTTAGAGATAGATTCAGTATGGGAAGCCAGATGGCCTGATACCACAGTGTGTTCTTCTCTTTCTCTCCAGATAGACCTCATATTTAACCTTACCTCTGCGTACTCTTAGAGAGGTAGGAGGGTTTCACATTTTAGAACATGCTCAGTGATCTAGAGAAAAGTTTCGGAAGATAATGAAGAAATGCAAGAGTGTGCAGCAACTGTAGATTCTGGTTTGGCTCCAGGCAAAGTCTACCCAAGAAATGGAAGTGCCTGTGTGTGGCCAGAAAAGATTGTTCCATATTTGAAATTGGGTCAGAGTGACAGCACTTCCTAGGTCCTGAGTGTCAATAACAGCCACAGCTCTGAGAAGTCAACCCCTGGACAGCAAGATAAAAGCTGGTCAACAGAGATGGGAACAGAGTAGCAGCCCCAGAAAGATATATGAGAGCATGTGTGGGGTACCATCAACCATGAGGACTCAGCTTAACCCGACTGGATGGGCTTGGTGCTGTCGCTCTTGGGCAAGAAGTTATCAGTGAGCCCTCTTGCACCTACATGCTGGCGGTGGCCATGGAAGGGTTACGTCTGGTCCCCTCTCTCCATTCTTCTGTGCTGATGCTGGCTGCTTTTTTGCTGTATTGCTCACAAATTTTCTTGGCTACTCGCCCTCCATGGTGATCACCACTTGACCCCTCTCAGACATAAACATTAATGCTGTGGGGAGTAGTTATTAATAGCTCAGAGCTGTCACATGGCTAATTTAGGGGAGATAAATGGCTTTGCAGCTTTCATCTTTCCCAAATGAGAGAGAAAGGAAAAAATTGCAGGTACTAAAATAGATATTTCTGGATAACATGATGAGAATGATGTTGAGGTTTTTCCATTTATTTTATACACTGTGAAGTCAAATAGTTTATAGGCAAAAACAAACACATTACCGAATTAAAAAGAAACCCAGATTATTATTTATTAAAATTTTGTCATTATTATTATTTTGAGAGGCCTTTGCTATGGGGCATGTGCACTCATCAGACAGGCAGAGAGACTGAAAGTGAGAAGTCACTCCCCCACCCCAGGGTGGATGGCCATACCACAATCCCTTCTCCTCCATTCTCCTCTCAGGATCTTGGGCACACATGCACACACGCCCAGTGAGTTTAAGCCACCGGGTCCAGGACTTGAACTGTGGTTGATTACATGAGAGTCCAGCAACATAGCCATTATGCCAACTGGTGGTCCCACACCCAGATTATTTTTAAATGCTAACTCTTTATGTGTATCTGGTAAAACTTAGTGAGCTGGAAGAATGTGGGGAATAAAATATGATGGATTGTGTGTGTGTGTGTGTGTGTGTGTGTGTGTTTAGAATTATTTTATATTTATTTATTTATTTTAATTTGACCAGAAAAGGACAGAGAGTGAGAGAGAGAAAGTGAGAAAGCAAGTCACCAGGTCTGGGACTCAAACCGCAGTTGGCCATGTGAGAGTCAAGCGCCCTTAACCACCATGCCACCTGTTGGTCCCATGGCTTTTGTGTTTCAGATGATGCAGGGCCAATGTGGAGATGGTACCCCTCAGATCTGCACACATCTCTCACGTCACTTTGAAACCTCAGTCTACTCTTTGGCCAGTCAACTTGCCACATTCCACAAACCAGGTACTGAAGTATATGGCAGGATGTAAGAGTCTAGTTGTATGAATGGGATCTTAATCCATTACCTGCCACTATAAAACTCTAAAATGATCCATTAAAAAAAAAAAAGGTTCATTTCTTTCATGAGAGAGAAATATCTTCAACATGGTCTCACTCAAAGAATCTCCTGCAACCTTTCCAGGCAGCCAGGTTCATGGGCATGCACACTTGACATGTGCAGGTTGACCAGGTAACCAAACCTGTGATCTTTTTTTTTTTTTTGGAGAGATTTTCGCTATAGGGCACGTGTGCTCGCCAGACAGACAGAGAGAGAGACATAGAGACAGAAAGCAAGAAATCACCCCCCGAGGGGATGGTCACACCGCAATCCCTTCTCCTCCATTCTCCTCTCGGGATCTTGGGCATGCACGCACACGTGCCCGGCGTGAGTTCTAAGCCACCGGGTCTGGGATGCGGACCACAGTCGACCACGTGGGAGTCCAGCGACATAGCCATTACGCTAGCTGCTGGTTCCCCCAAACCTGTGATCTTTCAGGTGCATCCAGCATCACTTGAGCAGCACATTACTGCTGTGTCACTGAGCTGGCCCTAAGCTTCTCCTTTGACCCCTGTGTGCCTTGGTTGCCAAAGGAGAGAAAAATTTTCTCTCACACAGATAAATCAACACATATCTGCTACTTAAATCCATAATGTGGTATTTCCCTTTAGAGGAAGTTTAGCCTTCCTGTTCTATTGATAACTCACTGCCATGGACTCAGTGTACCACTTAAACCATGAGCTCCCATTTGCTTTCCAAGAAAAGAATTCACTTATCGAAATGAAGGAAAGAACAGCAATAGCCAGGGAGACACCAACAGGAAGCAAATGGTATTGAATTGTTGATTAATTTCTGGAAGAAAAGATGGAGATGGTCAAATTTTCAACACAAATAGTGTTGCTGGGTCAGGAAATAGAAATAATAGCTGCCTTATTATTTCAAGATGAATATGATACATTCCATGGGCTCAATTTAGACAGCAGCCAGAGGGAGTTTGTGGAGAACTTTTGTGGACAACTGGGTTCTACAGGTATCCTGTGATCTGTGTAGTAATACAAAGGTCATTAGCAGTCTACACTGATGCATCCTTGTGTAATCATTTCTCTAGGATTTTAGCTAAAACCTAGAGCTCCCATTTCAGACATGCCCACTATGGGAGTCAATTCTGCCAGAGCAGATTAAAGGTATGAATGGTAGAACAAATCTCTTCCCCTATTACAGCCATCTTATCCTTGCCTTTGAAGATGACATGGCTAAGCTGCAGTCACCAGCATGTAAACTAGAAGCTGTTTCCCAGGAGTGGAGAGGGATTTATCCTGTTCTATCCACACGTTCTGGCCTGCTGCTTCTGCAAGAATCGTCAGGCACTTGGCCAAGGTCGAGAGACTGGAAATCAGCAAATTGGCTGAGGAAGGAAGTGGCACTGTGGTCTCATGAGTCAGGCAGGCTTTTCAAATTCCAGAGGTGGAGGCAAACGAAGAGAAAAGGAGGGACCCTTTGAGGAAATACAGTCTATATTGGCTTTGTCGTGAAACTCTCATAACCATTCATTCTAATCACATGTTCTCCAGACAGTTTTTAATCCATGGCACCATCATTCCATTTAATAACATCTTTTAGCACCTTCTTTGGAAGGAACACTAAAGGGATCGAGGAATAGAGACACCATGATGCTACTCACTGCACAAGGCAGTCTGTACTCAAATATGAGGGGACTGCAATAAATCCATGGAAAATGCAATTAAAGTATGAGTTTATTTTGGTGCAAAAAAATTGAAATTCATCCATAATGTTTTATAATATATATTTTTCGTGAACTTGCATGAGTAGACTAAGAAACGTAAACACACACCATGCCTCATTATGTAAGGGCTCTGAGAAGGCATAAAAGAATTTAAATATTCCAGGGACCAGCAGATGGCATAATATTATGTTGTTGAACTCCCACATAGTCGACCATGATTCAAGTCCCAGACCTGGTGACTTGGAACTAACACTGGGCGTGTGTGTGTGTGTGTGTGTGTGTGTGTGCCCAAAATCCTGGGAGGAGAATGGGAGAGAAAGGATTGTGGTATGGCCATCCCCACTGTGGGGTGATTTCTTGCTTTCTGTCTCTGTATCTTTCTATTTCTCTGGTGAACATATGCTCCCTATAGCAAAAGTCTCTCTCTCTCAAAAAAAAAGAATATAATAACTATTTTGATAAATAGGAGAAGATATTTTAAATTATGGCATAAGAAAATATAAGCATACTAGAAGAAAACATCTGGTGGAAATCTGAGAATTTTCCACGGTTCTGGTTTAATCAGGCAAAACACTGCTATTAAAACTAAAATTAACAGGAGGGTCTTGGCCACCAAAATAAAATCAGATAAATGATTTATTAGAAATACTCTTTGTTCTTATTCCCCATACCTCAAAGTATATTAATTCTTTGGGATGATCCCAAATGTGATGATCAGCGGGTCTAAACTTTTGTCTTTCACATGGTGTGTCACGGAAAGGACAAAGCAACAGCTTCAACATTTTGTCTGCAGTACTGCAGGGGTTGAGTTCGTACAGCAATTTCTTATAGTGTCCTTCTGTGTGAGTGGAGGGGCCATTGGGGATCCCCAATGGTCCTCAAGCTATAGTGTGGATCAGAATTATCTGGGGAACTTATTAAGAAATATAGATGCCCCTTGCCCTAGTGTCAGAGTCAGTGAATTAAGATGGGCATTTGCATTTTTAATAATCTCCCCAGGTGATCCTCGTACCTTCTGAAGACTGAAAACTATTGGTCTATTCTAGTTTCAGGACTTCGTGCGCCTAGCCATGCCCTTGGCCCCACTAGCCAGGATCCTTCTTTGGGTCTTCTTTTTTAGATTTGCTTAACATGTGGAGATACATTAGGTAATTGCTTGCAGTGACACCCCATTGGACTGCCCCAAGTAAACAACCAAATCAATAATCTCTAGACATTTAAAGCTTTTCTTTTATATACCAGATCAGCAAGTACGAGTAAATTTTCCCTGTGTCTTGGGTTTTAGCAGATTTCAGTTGTATAGCATGAATTAAAGTTGTATTCATTAAACACCAGGAAGGTAATTATGTTTGGGAAGATATAAGTGCTTTCCCCTGTGGCTAGGAAGAAAGGCATATTAGAATCTCTACTGGATTCATTCTCCTTTCTTGTTCTAACTTTTTGCTTCCCAGGATGTTTTGTTTATGTCTGTGTGAGGCTCTCAGTTCGGTAATTTCACTGAAATGACCAGTTAGTTGAAAATGGGTCAATTTGGCTAATAAAAAGTTAATTAAGCTGGTGACATCATTAGCAAGATGGGGAAATAGAACTTTCCAGCTCTTGTCCCCTCACAGTAACGTCAATTTGAACAACTATCTATACAAAAAAATACCTTCACAAGGAAACCAGGTGAGAGATAACAACACCCACGTGCAGTGTGAAAATAAGAATAGAAGCATTGGAGAGGTACGTTGCAAGAGGTGTATTACCCATGTCATTGCTCTCCCAGCTCTAGGACAACAGCCTGGAGAGAGGAATACCTTCCCTGCGAGGGAAGGAGAGGGAAGTGAGCACTGAACTTTGCCCTGGACCTGAATGTTGGGCTGTTCAAATAAAACCCAGTGCCAGGCAAGCCTCCACAACCACAGGCTGCAGGGCACCCTAACTTCATACTGAATACAGGAACCTTAGGTTCTAGACCACCTCCAGATCCAGGTTGTTCCCCACAGACAAAGGCTCTGGCCCAGCCTCTATGGACTCAAGCTCTAGCAGAATCAGAGTACGAGTCTGTCTCAGTAGACCTGCCACAAGGGGTCCAATCTTCAGGCCCACTCCAGAGTCAAACCAGCCCCTATGGTCCCAAAATATACACCAACCATTATTTACCTATCTTCTAGGCAAGCATCTGCATGCCCACACTCCAGGAAGGCCCCACAGTTCCAGGGTCTAGGCTAGTGTCTGCAGACCTAGGCACTAGGGCCAAATGAAATTCAAAGTAATCATTTTAAAGGATGCAGTGGACTGCAAGAAAATACAAAAGAACAACTAAGCAAAATGTAGGAAAAATATGTAAATGATGTTAGAAGTTTGACAAAGAGGGAAAACAAAACTAAACAATTCAGAAGTTCTCGTATGTGTAGTAAAACTCAGAATACTCTAATACTATAATGGTGGTATACAAATCACTTATATCTTTCATATGAAATAAAAGACAAAACTATTAGAAATAATAATAGCTATAGTAATTTGGTAAGGGATATGCAATATAAAAGGATGTAAATTGTGACATTAAAAACATAAAATATTGGGAGGAGAAATGAAAGTGTAGAGTTTCTTAAGTGATTAAAGTTGTTATCATCCTAAAATATCCTGAAAGCAAAAACATGTCATAGAAACACAGAAGATAAAAAGTAGAAGATCAAAGTGGATGGATATAGAAGAATTAATGCTGTGAAGTAAGCCAGACTATGAAAGACAAACACTCTATACCCCTACTCAATATGTACTGAATATACACTCTACAGCAGAAATTGAAAGATCCAAAGCTATAATGATAGGGAAGGCAAAAGTAGATGCCAGACACTGTATGGGATGGGAGTGGATGGTAAAAGATTGGTGGGAAGGACTCAGAGAAACACTTAACAGACACAAAAATGTAAAGTTCTTTGTTAAAAATGGTGTACATAGTAATGTCCTTAATTTGGCTGTCACATATTGCATGTATGCTTTGAAAAACTATGTTGTGTGCTATAGACATGTATAATGATTGAATGTAAATAACAAGTCATAAAAAAGTAGATCAAATCACTCCACACATTTTCTTCGTAAAGGAAAACAGTAAGAAAGAAAAGAACAAAGTATTTACAAAACAGTCAGAAAATATGAACCAAATGGTAGTAATAAGTCCCTACCTATCAATAATTACCTTAAATGTAAATGGACTAAGTTCTGTAATCAAAAGACATGAAGTGGTTGAATGGAAAAAAAACAAAACAAAACTAAACCAAAATTAGGACCAAAGTACAAATTGCCTATAAGAAACTCACTTTACCTTTAAGGTCACACACATAGACTGAAAGTTAAGGGATGGAAAAATATATCCCATGCAAATGGGAACCAAAATAGAGCAGGAGTATCTATACTCATAATAGAAAAAACAGATACTAATTTAAAAACTAAAAAGAGACAGATCTATTTATCAAGTGAATATAATAATTATAAATATGTATGCACCCAAGAGTGGAGCACCTAAATACATAAAGCAAAATTAATAGGTCAGAAGAGAAAAATAGACTGCAATAAAAATACTAGTAAGGGATTTCAATACCCAACTTTCAACAATGAACAAATCACTCAGACAGAAAATCAATGAGGAAACATTGGATTTGAACTACACTTTGGGCCAAGTGGACCTAACAGACATATATAGAACATTCCACCTAACAACAGTAGAATACACATTTTTCTCAAGCACACATGGGTATTCTTTAGGATAGAGCATATGGTAGAACACAGAACAAGTCTTAATAAATTTAATAAGATTAAAATTGGGACCAGCAGTTGGTATAATGGCTATGTTGCTGGACTCCCATGTAGTCGACTACAGTTTGAGTCCCGGACCCAGTGGCTCAAACTCATGCCGGCTGCATGTGCGTGCATGCACAAGATCCCGAGAGGAAAATGGAGGAGGGGGATTGCAGCGTGGCCATCGCCCCTGGGGGCTGATTTCTCACTTTCTGTCTCTCTGTCTTTCTGACACGCGCACACGCCCTATAACAAAAACCTCTCTCTCTCAAAAAAAAAAAGAAAAAAGATTAAAATCATATCAAACATATTTCCTCAAAACCAGTGATATGGAAATGCAAATCAGTAATAGAAAGAATTCCAGAAAATTTACAAATATGTGAAAATTAAACAGCATGCTCCTTACCAACCAACACATTAAAGAAAATATTGAAAGGGCTATAAAAAAGTATATTGAGACAAATGAAAATGGAAACAGAACATACCAAAACTTATATGATTCAGCATGAGCATTTCTACAAGGAAAAGTTACAGCAAAAAACATTTCATCAAAAAATAAGAAAGATCTTAAATAAACAGGCTAACATTACATCTCAAGGAACTAGAAAAAGAACAAAGCTCAAATTCAGCAGAATGAAGGAGATAATAAAGGTCAGAGCAGAAACAAATTAAATAGAGACTAGAAAAAAATAAAAAAGACCAGTGAAACTAACAGTTGGTATTTCAAAAAGATAAACAAAATTGACAAACCTTTAAATAGACTAAGATAAAAAGAGAGAAGTTTCAAATAAATAAAATCAGAAATGAAGAAAGAGGCATTACAACTGAGAACCACAGAAATACAAAGGACTGTGACTATCACAAACAATTATATACCTTCTATGACTGAGAGGACATCAATAAATTTTAAGATACATACAACCCAGCAAACAGAATTATGAAAAATAGAAAGTCATGAAGGGAATCAAGGGGAAAAAGAAACAAAACATTTAAGGGTTACGCAAATGGAAAATGATCTGTTGATGATAATGTGTATGATAATATCTCTAACTGTACTGATATACAAATATACAGTGTATTCATGATGGGGAAATTCATTTTGCATGCTATAATGATAAGCAGTGATTGAATATGTGTGTGTGTGTGTTTGTGTGTGTATACATATATACATATATATGTATATATACAAAGTCAGGACAAAACAATAAATAAGGAGATTGAATCAGTAACAAAATATCTCCCATTAAAGAAAAGCCCAGGGTCTAATGGGTTCAATGCTGGATTCTACCAAACATTTGAAAAAGAACTAGTACTGATCTTCAGATTCTTCCAAAAATACTTTCAGATTCACTTTATAAGGTCAATATTATCCTAATACTAACAATATACAAGGACACTACCAAAAAAAAATTAACCCAATATCCTTGATGAACATAGATGAAAAAATCTTCTGTAAAAATTAGGAAATTGAATTCAACAATACAGTTGAGTTTCATATATATATATATATATATAGCTATATTTGTACACACACACACATATTGTATATAATTACAGCATGCAAAATGAATCTTCCCATAATGAATCCACTATATCATTCACTATAATCAGGAATCTATCCTTGGAGTGCACTTATGGTTCAAAATACGCAAATCAGTAAATATGATACATCTCATTAAATGGATGAAGGACAAAAAACATGATTATCTATAGATGCTGAAAAAATTTGACAAAATTCAATTCTTTCATGATAAAAATTATCAACAAATTAAACATAAAAGGAATATACTACAACACAATAAAGGGTATATATGACAAGTCCACAGATAACATCATGCTCATCAGTGAAAAGTTGAAAGCTTTTCCTATAAAACCAAGAATGAGGGGCCAGCAGATGGTGTAGTGGTTACGTAGTTGGACTCCCACATTGCTGACCATGGTTTGAGTCCTGGAGCGAGTAGTTTGAAAATCATGCTGGGTGTGTATGAGTCTGTGTGTATGTGGAATCCCTAAGATTCCAGGAGCAGAATGGAGGAGTAGGTACTGTGGCATGGCCATTCCCACTGAGCGGGAGGAGGGGGGGTGACTTCTCACTTTCTCTTTCACTGTCTTTTTCTCTCTTTCTCCATCAAGTATACATGCCCTAAGGCAAAAACCTCTAAAGAACCAAAAAAAAAAAAAAAAAAAGGAAAAAGAAAGAAAAAAAACAAAGAATGAGAAAAGGATATTCACTTTCGCCACTTCTGCCCAACACAATACTAGAAGTCTTAGCCAGAGCGATTAGGCAAAAGCATCTAAAATGGAAGAGAGAAAACAAAATTACCTCTGTTTGTTGCTGACATGATTTTACATATTAAAAATCCTAATGACTACACACACACACATACACACAACACACACACACACACACACACAACCTATTACAATAAGTAAATTCATAAGTTGAAGAATACAAAATCATCATAAAAAAGTAGTAGCATTTCTAGACACTCGCAACGAACTATCCAAAAAAGAAATCAAGAACACAATGTCATTTATAATAGCATAAGAAAATACTTTGGAATGAATTTAATCAAGGAGGTGAAAAATGTGCACATTGAAAAAGATAAAATGTTGCTTTTAGAGCCTACTCTTCATGAACATTTTAACTAGTATAAGTTTAACTAGTAGATATAAACGAATATATGTTTGCTATGGGAGGTGGTTCATACAGTTAAAGAAGTCCCATCAGATGCTGCCTACAAACCAGAGAACCAGGAAAGTAAGTGATATAATTCAGTCTAAGTCCAAAGACCCAAGAACCAGGCACTCTGACATCTGAAGGCAGGAGATGGATGTCACAGCTTAAGAGAAGAAAGAGACAACTGCTTGTCCTCTGCCTTTTTGCTCTATTTGAACTTTCAGTGTATTGAAAGATACCTACCTACACTGGTGAGCATGGATCTTCTTTATTCTGTCCACTGATTCAAGCGCTAATCTCTTTCCCAGACACCCTCATAGACACACTCAGAAATAAAGTTTTACCAGTTATCTGGGCATCCCTTAGCCAAGTCAAATTGACACATAACAATAACCTTCACAAGGAATCAAATAGCCTAGGTTCTGGAAAAGCCATTAGCCACTCAGGGCCTTGGTTTCCTTTCTTGTAAAATAATAAGGCTGCAATAATTAGTTTGTAAACGTTGCAATTTTTGGAGCCAGCATTCTGTGATTCTAACTCCACTGCCCAGAGTGTCCTTGTGCCCCTTGTCCTTTTCCTATGTCCACCGTAGGGGAGAGGCCTGCACATTCCCAGCAGCAGTTGCCATACCATTGCCTGACCCTTGCTGTATCTGCTCATTCTGTTGGACAGGCTGACTTTTTGTTCTTTTATAGTGTCTGTAAGAGAAGAAATGCTCATTGTTTGATCAGACAGCCATTGCTCTGCCTACCCAAACTTGCTGCTTCGAAAAATCTCAGGTAAAGCCTCTGACAGTATCATTAGCATGAGTCAGCAGACTGGTGCTCACACCCAGCTTACTGGGGAGAATGGACGGTGTAATTTGCTTGAATACACATACTCTTCTCTAGAATAATTACTTTGCAACCCACACACTTGAAGGGCCCAGGATTCATCTTGAGCCAAGCATAGCCTTCTTTGTTATCATCTGTCTGTAGAAAGACAGCTGCTTTGTAGTTAGGAATGGAAGGGTGAAAAAACAAGTGATGCCGAGGGACAGGATGTTTTTTGCATTATTTACTGTTCAAAGGCTTTCTTTCCCATTGGGGTGAGTAGTCATTCAGAGGCTTTGTTATTTCAAACTTTTTTCTTTCTTTCTTTTTCCTGGGGGGGTGGGGTGGGAGGGGGGAGAGATTTTCACTATAGGGTGCATGCGCTCGCCAGACAGAGACATAGAGATAGAAAGTGAGAAATCACCCCCCGGGGGGATGGCCACGCCGCAATCCCTTCTCCTCCATTCTCCTCTCGGGATCTTGGGCACGCATGCACACGTGCCCAGAGTGAGTTTTAAGTCACCGGGTCCGGGACGCAAACCGCGGTCGACTACGTGGGAGTTCAGCGACATAGCCATTACGCTAACTGCTGGTTCCCTTGTTATTTCAAACTTTGATAAAAGCCCAAATAAGTGTCCTCTCCAACTTCCAAGACAGGTAATTTGCTCAGGACAGCACTGGCAATTGAATATGACGAATACTTCCCTTGTTTTAGGGTCTTCGCACTTTTTGGACTATGCCAAAGGTTCCTGCCCTACCCTGGTTTATTTCCATCTCTGAGTTATGAATCTGGAATTGGAAAAACATAGGAACTGAACTCACCATAGAGGAAAGAGCTCTGCAAGGGGCATCAGGGTCCACGGTCCTGATTCTCTGGCTGAACTTGGGAAAATAATCCACCCCTCCAGGCCTTAATAATAAGATTGGAATGCCTGGTCTGTAAACTTTCTTCTCTCCAGAGTCAACAGTCTGTGATTCTAATTCCATTGCCCAGAGAGTTCTGTTGACCCCAACCCTCCCTCTGCCTTCTCATCCCTTTTCTATGTACACTCTAGTTCAGAGGCCTGGATACTAAAGACATTAAAGATATGCCACTGGGATAGCCCCATAGCCTACTGGTTAAGGGAGCCAGAACCCATGTGGCTGACTACAGTTTCAGTCCTGGCCCTAGTGGGTACAAAAAGAAGCTGGGCTCATGTCGTGCATGCCCCAAATCATGACAGAATAGAGAAAAGGAGGTGAAAGGATTGAAGCATGACAGTGCTCTATTGAGGCGGGGAGATACTTTTTCCTTCTCCCTGTGTCTGTCTCTCTCTGGTGAGTGCATTGCACCCTCTGGCAATTAAAACAAATGTGCCACTACTGAAGACATACCATTATAGTTTCAGTGACTTAACACAATCCAGTACACAAGTACAGAACGTATTAGACAGCGAAATTACAACCATTATCATTTCTTTGCTATTCATACCGTAAGGAATGTTAAGCTTCTGTGTTGGACCCAACGTGACACTGGGCATTAACTAAAAGAAAGTTACTTGGCTCCTACCTACAGAATTGAAGGTTCACTTGAAGATGTTTGATTCTCATAAAATAAGGAAGAAATAATTGTGCATTAATATGTAGATGACACAGAACAAAAGTTCAAAGAAAGGGAATGTGCATGTGAGTAGAAGCAGAGAGACATATTTGAGAGCAAGGAGGTGCTGAGGCTGAACCTTCAAGGAAAGGCAGAATTTTGATAGGAAAAAAGAACTGCAGGAAGAGGGAAGGAAGGGGCCAGCTGGTGGTGTGGTTAAGGCAGCTGGATCCCTCATGGCCGACTGTGTTTAACTACTGGACCTGGAAGCTTGCTCTGCTGGGTGCATGTGCATGCGTGCCCAAAATCCCAAGAGGAGAATGGATCCCATCATCTCTGTTTCTCTGGTGACTGTACACGCCTTATGGCAAAACTTTGAAATAAAAAGAGAGAGAGAGAGAAACAATAGAAAGAGAAAGGAAGAAGAAACTCCTCATGTTGAAGATCCTGTGCTGTTTGGAGCACAGATTACCCATCAGAGTCAAGGTAACGTAATATAGGGTGGTTATAATTATACAGACATTGCTTCCTCGGGAAAGTCATGACGTAATTTTTGCATAGAAGGAGAGAAAAATACATCATGGCTTTCCTGATGACCTAATATAACCCTACTCATTAAATAACTTGCTGTGTTTTCTCATTTAGTTATAACTTCTCTTTGAGTTTGTCTTGGAATCTATTTTATATATGAAGAAATTTGTGACTCAGAGAAGTTAAGTAACTTGACAACAGTTACAGAGCTTAAAAAAGGTAGTAGAGGCAGAAACCTGTGGATTCTAAATTTTTTTCCAAGTTCACTTTATTATGATTATTTATTTTATACATTTAATCACTATACATCACTTGACTTGTAGGTTGAATTTACCCAACATGAATACATTTCACACCAGTCCAGTCGAGGATACCAAACACGTTATTGTCAGTGTTCCTTTCACTTGGCAATGTTTTGAGAGACAACCTATGAAGGCCTTAAATGATAATCCAGGCTTCAGGAAAAAACAACTAACACTTGAGACTCACAAAGGTCATTGTATTTAACATTCTCTTCCATTGTCTCAAGTTGTCTCAACCATTTTTACTTGGTCATCTGACTTAGCACAGATCCATGGGTTTCTGTGAGGAGCTGTTGAAGGGCAAACAGGGCAGAAAATACCACGAAAGGATCAGTCTACTAAGAATTTTGAATAGGCTGAAGCAATAGTGGAGGGGGAAAACTCAGTTGAAGAAAATCAACTTATATAGCTTTCATCAATTCAAAACCCTTTTTTTTTTTAACATATTACATATTTTATTGAACACCCACTATGTGATAGGCATTATGCCAGGGACTAGTCTTCCATCTTTAATGTCATGGTCAGTTATTTTGACAATGCTCCATCAGCATCTTGTAATACTTTCTTGCTGAGTCCTTCTACACTTCTAACCTTCAATAATAAATCCACCCAGCAAATATTTGTTGAGCAGCTATAATAGAACATGTCCTGTGCTAACGTTAAAGGAAGCAAAAGCACAAAAGATATGCTTTTAGCTTCTAGTATAGCAATGAAAACTTGAAATAATGAGATGGAATGAAAATGGAAGTGGACTCTAATATAGACACAAAGTAGATATTAAAATTTGACAGGTAATTGAAATGACTTTTTTATTATTATTATTATTTTTGGTTTTGTCATCTTTCTCTTGCCAGAGAGAGAGAAAGAGAGAGAAAGTGAGAACACACCCCACCTCTGCCCAGGGTGGGGGTGGCCATGCTACAGTCCCTTCTCCTCCATGCTTGTCTTGGGATTCTGAGTATTCACACATACACACAGACACACTCTCCTGGTGTATTTTTCAAGCTCCTGGGGCCAGGATTTGAACTGCAAAGTCAGCCATGTGTAATCTGGCTGCCTTAATCACCATGCCACTGGCTAATCCAGCAATTGAAATGACATTTAAAATCATTGGGCAGTGCTGAGATAATTAGTAAATAATTCAGATGGCCTTAGAATGGGGATTCCTACATGCACAATAAATAGATTCCAGATGGGAGAGTTAAATATGCAAAAGAAAGGAAACCATATGAAGAAATGGTAAGATTAGCTTTCTGTTCTCTTAAGTTGGGAGAGATTTTTCTAAGCTTAACAGTTAAGGAAGAAATCATATAAAAAACCTCAATAGATCTAACCTCACAATTTAAAAAAAATGTACACACAAAGAAATGTACACACAAAGAAAAATACCATAAACAATATCAACAGAGGTCTTCCTGGGCTATTTGATGCTGTGAGTTCACAGCTGAATGATGCTCTTTGCTAGAAACTCAGCAATGATAGATAAAATATAAATGGGAAAACTAAAAGATAGATTGATATCAAGTACAAAATAAACATCGTCATGGATTGTACACAGCAGAAACATAAGCTGAAGTCAGGACTTTCTGGACCCTAGATCCTGAATCAGGCTAGAGACGAGATAGCGGAGATAAATCACTGTTCTGTTTGAAGACAGGGACTGAATACAGGCTTACTGCCTGTATTCATGAAAGAAGACGTAAGGAACATTTCTGTAAAATCCCACCTGAGGAAAAGATTTTTCAGATTATGCATCTGATAGACTTTAACCTAGGGTAACATGTAGAGCTCTTACAACCCGACAATAATAGACAAATAACTCAAATTAAAAATGAGTCGGCTCCATGGTACAGTGATTAAGCACTGTGCAGAGGAAGCTTGATTCCACATGGTTAACCAGGACTTGAGTTCTGGCATTGATGGCTTGAAAAAAGCACACCATGCACACACAGACATGCACGTGGACCCAGGATAGCGACAAGACAGAGAACTGGAGGAAAAAAGATTGCAGCAGGACCAGGCCTCATAGGGTGGTGTCTTCTGTCTCTCTCTCTTGTTCTCTCTCATGCATTCACATGCCCTGCTGTTTAAGAAAAAAAAAAGTTAATAGACGTTTTGTCAAAAAGATATACAGTCAATAAGCTCATGAAAAGGTGTTCAACATAATTAGTCATTAGGGAAACACAAACCCAAACCACAATGAGATACCACTTCTCACCCTCTTAGATAACTATAATAATAATAAGAAGAAGAATAAAGAATAATAATGAGTGTTGACAAAAATGTGGAGAAAACAGAATCCTCCTGTATTGCTTATGAGAATAAAATGGCGGAGCTGTTGTGAAAAACAATTTGGCAGTTCCTCAAAGAAAGCTAAACTGGAATGACCAAATGACTAGGTAATTACACTCAAAGTACATACCAAAGGGGACTGAGAACCTGTCTACACAAAAACTTGTACAGAATAGCTCATATTAGATGCTATGGACTGAACTGTGTATTTTCTCAAAATTGGTATGTTTAACCATAACCCCAAGTTTAATAGTGCTTGGCGACAAAGTCTTTGTGAGATAATTAGGTTTAAATGAGGCCAGGAGGATGAGATACCTCATGATGAGATTAACGTTCTTTTAAGAAGAGACATTGGAGGGCTCTCTCTCTCTCTCTCTTTTTCTTTCCTCCACGCAAGGATATGGGGAGAAATTGGCCATCTGCAGGTAAGGAAGGAAGCCATCATGAGAAATTGACTATGCTGGTACTCTGATCTCAGACTTTCAGTTTCCAGAACTGTGAAAAATAAATTTCTAGTGAATAAGCCACTAAGTCTATGGTATTTTGTTATGGTAACCTAAGTTGACTAACACAGTAGAATTGTTCAGAAAAGTCAAAAAGTAGAAACAACCCAAATGTCTACCAGTTAATAAGTAGATAATGTGATATATCCATGTAAAGTCATAGAAAAGGAATAAAGTACTGATACATGCTACAACATAGATGAGCCTTGAGAACTTCAGGCTAAGTAAAAGAAGGCGGACGCAAAAGGCCACACACTGTATGCCTCCAGAGTTTCTTTTTGGGTTGATTAAAATGTTGTGGAATTAGATAGTGGTGAAGTTTGTTCAAGTTTGTGACTTTACTAAAAATACCGAATTATATATTCTCTAAGGATGAATTTTATGGTCTGTGAATTAAATCTCTGTAAAACCATTCTTTAAAAAATTCTGCCTAGGGCTATAGCTCCTGGCAAGCTACAAAGAAAGGTGTAAATACAGATTCAGAGCCACTCAAGCTCTGAACTGGCTCTGTGACTGGACAGGTAATGGTCTCAATATCAATACAAGGTGTAGTTTTGTAGTAAGGTCCTGGAGGACCACTGGAGACAACTGCAAACCACTAGACAGGGAGGAATAAATAAATGAGAACTAACAAAAACAAGACCCATAGAAAATTAAACTTTGAAACAAAATATAAAACAAGAAAAAAAAAAAAAAAAAAAAAAAAAAGAAAGAAATTAAGAAATCTGATTGATGGAGAGCATAATGAAGTCAACATTCAGAACAGAATGTAAATTTATTTGTGTGGCATTAAATTTATGTAACAGGGGGCTGGCAGATGGTGTGGTGGATATAGGCACTGGATTCCTACATGGCTGACCGTGGTTTGAGTCCTGGACCTAACAGCTTGCTTTTTTCCATTTCCCTTTCTCTCTCTCTCTCTGGTGAAATTAAAAAAATAATAATAACAAATGGAATTAAATAAATAAATAATTTAAAAAAACACTTACATAGCATTCTGATAGACTTGAGAATCTGTATGCTCAAGGAGAAAAATGAAGATATTTTCCACTTAAAAACAAGAAATTATAAAATTGAAAATCAGATCTAAAAGAACACAGTAGATACAAAAAAGATACTATTAGAACAATACAATTCCTGGAAAGAAAAACTGTGGTCATGAGAAGGGGGTTCATGGGAGTTTATCAAAATGGAACCAAAAATAAGGTTAATTAATTGGAAGATAGAACTGAGAGGTTCACACATGTTTTATAGAAAGGCAAGAAATTTAAAACATGAAATGGCAGTGAAGAGACATAGAGGAAAAGTTGAGATTCTTTATCTTTCATTGTTATGAATTGTAGGAGTTTCAGAACAACGACAAAATGGCTGGAATAATGGGAACTCTATCTTTGAAGAAATAAATAATCCAGAATGGAATAAAAATAGGTTTTAATTTGAAAATGCACTCCAAGTATTAGACAGGATGAAGTTGCGTAGAAAGCTTAGGAATATAACCTTGGGTATTTGGAAACTCAACATATAAAAGAAATATCATAAATTATGAAAAAGAACTGTCATAAGGAAATATGGAAAACATGTTCTTACTATAAATTGCAAATAAAACAAATTTTAAAAGAGCTAAAATCATACATTTCAAAGGCAAAGACTTAAAAAAATTAGGAAAATAATATAGGATAGCTTTATGATCTCTTGATAGGGAGAATTTATGTAAACGGCAAAAAATATAAAGAAAAAGGTTGATAAATGAACTACATTAACATATAAAGCTTTTTAAAAATTTTACAGTACATATAGGAAAGGAAAGTTTTAAAAAGTCACATATAGAGAAGATATTTACAAGATACCAAATGTCTATTTATAGGCATTTAGGGAACTTCTAAAGCTAACATTAAAAAGGCAACCCAATTAAAAATAGGCTAATAATATGAACAGACAATTTACAAAGAGGAAACCTAAATGGTCAATCAACATGTAAAAGGATTCTCAGCTTCATAAGTAATCATGAAAATGCAAGTGAAAGCAAGAATGAATGTAAATGTAAATCACATTTCAATGCTAGTGGGCATGCCACTGAAACAACAGCTTTGAGGTCAATTTGATCATATCCAGTAAAACAGATTTTTTAATACTCTACCACTTAAGAAATATGCTCTTACATAAGGGCTAAAGGAGTCATGTTTATAAATGACTTATTGCAAAATTATTTGGAATAGAAAAAGAGAAGAAAGGGAAAAGGAAATAATATGAGCATTCATTCATTACAACTACATTTAGTGACATTGAGAAGTGCTGGAAAAAATGTTTAATGAAAAGAGCAAGGCGGAGAGGGGTATGTGCCAAATGCACATCACAAGCATATAAATTTAGGACATGAAAAACAGTATTATTGAAAGTCTTAAAATTCCTAAATTTGTAACAAATATCCAGAGTGAAATACTCAAATTTATGATAGTGATTAATTAAATGGGGGGTGGGTTGAGGGTTTAGGACAGGAGAGAGCTCAAGTTTATCTGCAAAGTTTTATTTTATTTTTTATGCCAGAGGGCACATGTCTCTCTCTCTCTCTCTCTCACACACACACACACAGATAGAGAGAGAGAGAAAGAGAGAACCCCCCCAAAACAAAACAAAACAAAACAGGAACTGGTCACATGTCAAGCCTTTTTCCTTCAACCCCATCCTCTCAGGATCCCGGCATGGCATGCACTCCTGGCATGTTTCTCCAGCAGCTGGGGCTGCGACTCCAATGCTGGCAGATCATGTGGTATCTGGCATTTTCTGTGCAGCCCTTTACTGTATTACAGGACTATCCCCAAATCTTATTTCTTTAAAATAAGTCTGAACTAAATATAGAATAATACTGAAATTTTATAAAGTGAAGAAATGGGTGTTCAATTTATTATTTTAACACTTTTGTTATCTGTTTTACGGTGAAAATATGAGTATCTAAGCACTCTAGTACTAACAGACAAAATATAAATTGGGAAAGCATGGTTGCAGCATGTGTCAGACAGACGACTGAGATTATTATATAAACTGCTCTTATTAAGAAATAAAAATGAGATGTGCACCCCAGAGAAAAGTTGGGCAATAGTACCAACAGGCAATTTACAAGAGGGAAATACAAGCAACTGGCCAACTTATGAAGGGAAGTTCAATATCACTGCAAAAGCATAGATTGAAGCAACAATAAAATACAATTTTTAAATTTACCATTTTCTAACAATTTATCGGTAGGGAATGGTCAGATAGTTTCATAAAACTTTATTTTTATATATTATCAGGAATTATATGTATATTATCAGACATGTTCTTCTTGGTAAATTATAGTGGCAAAAAAAATATTACAATAGGGAGTGAGCTTCTGTGCAAGCAAGCAATCTAGAGGAAATTCATTTTTATCCTTTTACTTGCCATCACCAAATACTGACAGTACTGTTTCCTAAATTCAATGTCACGCATTATTTTTTTCTTCACATTTTAGCATCTCTGAAGTTGGAGAGCGTCTAACAATCACTGCCAAGGTACAGTCATGATGCAGACGTTGTCTGTACATGCTCATCAAAACTTACTGAATAGGGGTCACATTCTTTATTTCAACTAGAGCAACTTAAATCTAAGCAGTTCAAGTGAAAACAATGCAAACATCATACATTTATAACTAAGTTAGTGTCTTAGAGTGACATAAAGCTAAATGAAACTAAGCAAAATATTTGAAAGTGATGTATGAGATAGCCCCCCCACACACACACACATATAATTAGGATATAGACCCATGAAATGGAGGCAAGCTTTTAATAGAAATTATTCACGGCTCTTACTAGAAATCAGTGATTAGTTCTCACTGCTTGCTCACACAAAAAAGTGCTTACAGACAGAGCTGCTTACAGGCTGTTTGAGATAATGACAGCAGAAACTAACATTTTCCCTATCACTGCTACATTCCAAAGAGTGTAGTTTCTCTTGATCTGGAGAGCAAGAGAGCAAAGGACCTTGAACAATAACTCGCCATGAGCGATCGTTTGAGAAATGAGAACATGATATGCAGGCTTGCACCTGCAGGATAAGGGGGTCTAAATGAGATTACATTTTAGAAGCACAAGGGAAAAATACATTAAGAACAAAACTTTGTCTTAGACTTGTGGCAATAAAAACTCCTTACCCAGCTACTCTTTGGCAACATTCGGGCCCCGTTCCATACATTGGAAGCTTTTTTTCTTTCCTTATAAACTGCTTCCTATCCTCTCCATTTGTCCACGTTTTAATTTTTTATGACCACAGGACAGGAGCCAGCAAGGAGGTTGGGCCTGATCATCCCAACACACCAGCTTCAAAAGCAAGTAAGAAATAATATTTTTAATGAAAATGAAATGCAAACTAGAGACAGTTTAAACAGAGCTAAGTAATTTATGTTAAACAAGCTCAGAACTGATCAGTCTTTCAAAAACTATTTTTTTTTCTCGATTTTACCTTTTTTTTTTTTTTTTGAGAGGTTTTTGCTATAGGGTGCGTGCGCTCACCAGACAGACAGAGAGAGACATAGAGACAGAAAGCGAGAAATCACCCCCCAGGGGGGATGGTCACGCCGCAATCCCTTCTCCTTGATTCTCCTCTCGGGATCTTGGGCATGCACGCACACGCGCCCAGCGTGAGTTTTAAGCCACCGGGTCCGGGATGCGAACCGCGGTCGACTATGTGGGAGTCCAGCGACATAGCCATTATGCTAACTGCTAGTTCCCTCAAAAACTATTTTCTTATGAGCCATTAGAACAAGTCTAGTTAACACTCAGCAGTTTATGTGAAACCAACCTCAAAATAATTTATTTCTATCAAACATCACTTCTTATTGCTCATTAGAGCTAATAAATATGTAATTAAACAGCTTAAATTAGACCAAATGCAGACTCAAACATTCTTCTCAAAAATAACTTTTTGGAATAAATTAGAGTATATATAGTTGAAACTAAGCAGTAATCTGAAATCAAGTTCAAAGTTACTCATTTATAGAGAAGCCATATGCTCCATGAACTCTATGAAGATGGAAGAAATGTTTCTTTCTCTGGTTATCCAGGGGTCGCCGGCTTCTACAGTGACCATTTATTTCTCGCACTCTTTCAAGTTAGATTTGGGTTGCTTTGTCGGGAGAATAATCTTGGCTGCTCCCTAGGGAGAACATTTTAGCAATACATTAAGGAAGATTCGTAGGTACTCTATAGAAATGTACAGTGATGGGGGGTGAACAGTTATTATCCTCATTGTATACGAGCTTAAGAAAATCTCTAAGAAAAACACTAAGTCTCCAAAAGATGAATGGGTCAAAAACAGAGAGCTGGGAAAAGAGGGAAAAATAGCTGAGAAACAATGACAACATACATAACTTCCCTGAAAGTTGGAGAATGACAAAGTAAAAGAAGAAGTTGCTCTTTGTCTATCAAAGTACCAAAGAATTAAAAGATAAACTGTCCATTATGCTCAGGACCATTATGTTGTGATAAAACAACAACCATTATGTTTTCTTCATGGGGTTGTTAATTGAAGCAGCATTTCTGGAATGTAGTTTGCCAATGGGTGAAAAGAACTTTAAAAATACCCATTACTTGCTTACTTATGCAAAAAAAAAAAATGCAGAAGGATAAAGCCTAAACTAAAGTAGTTGGTTGTCTATAGAAATGAAGGAGAAAAATGGGAGGAAAAGGAAATAGTAGAGACCCAGGATGTGTCTCTGAAAGTGACCTTTCTCCTATAGATATACTTTTTACATAGTTCTGGGTGTTAACACCCCAGAACGTTTTACATATTTACATAATGTTTTACATATTCCCCCAAATAAATGAACAATTAAAATGAACCAGATTGTGGGGGAGGCCAAAAGCAGAATACAGATAGCAACAAATAAACTAATTCTGCTATATATGATTAATCACACTGAAGGTGTCTGGGAAAAAAAAAAAAGAACTAACTAGTAGTTTTGGAAAATGGAATTTTAACTAGGTACTGCAGGAGTAAAAAACAACAAGAATTCTACAGTACTGCACTCCACTTAGTGAATGTGTTTCTCACAGGGGTATGGCATGCATTCTGAAGCTGCTTTATGTGTTAACTGGTGTTAAAGTGAACTAAATTTGGCTAGAGCTACCTCCATATGTAGTGTGAGCCACCTTAACATGTTAGCACACTGTAACCTGTATACTAAGGCTACATACTTATAGAAAGTAGCCACGTCTTGGCCAATCTCAGCAGCTGAACTTTTAGACAATCACAGGCTTCAAGCTGCCAAAACATGTCCATATAAGGCAAATGCCAAGATGTAACCCATCAAGCTGTTTCTGTATGTTACCTGTTTTTTTCTGTCCATGTGGATGGGTGGAGCATTCTGTACCTTTACTAATTCAGGGTGCTGCCTAATTCATGAATCATTTTATTGCTCAAATAAAATTTGCTAAATTCATTTTGTCTAAAGTTTTTCTTTAATACTTTGGCATCAGAAGTGGGATACAGGGCCAGCAAGTGATACGGAGGTTGAGGTGCTGGATCCTACATGGCCAACTCTGCAGTTTGAGTCCCAGGCCTAGCAGCTTGAAAATCATACCAGGTATGTTGAAGCATGTCCAAAAATCCCAACAGGGGACTGGAGGAGGAGGGATTGTGGTAGGGCAATATTCTTCTCCTGGGGGCGGGGGGGTGGTGATTCCTCACTTTTCCTCTTTTTGTCTCTTTATAGCAAAAACATAAAAGAAGAAGGAGGAGGAGGAGACAAAGAACTTCAGTGACTCCAAGGAGCATTGAGTGACCAAGTGACAATAACTGTGTGGACATACTCGGCCAACTGATCTCTCCTAGCAACTAAGGTCATGGTCAAATTATCTCTTGAATTTGGGCTTTGAGCTCTCCAACTTTATTTGAGAAATTTTTATTGGAGTGGTCCAGGTATGGATTGGATCCAGTAATTTGGGTTGGATCCAGTTAGATGCCTTAGGTACATTTTGAAAGTGGTTCCTCCAAATCTAAGAAGTCTAGAGCTCCAGGAGTCTGGGATTCTACTTTCTGGGTCACCCACTAACTTCATACATAAAAAGTATGGGCCCAGAACCTGAGTATTTTAGGAAAATGGGTTAACCTTATGAAGAACAGCTTAGAATTATAGTAGCCACAGTAGGGAAGTTTTAACCTAGATAAAATCATTCACTTGTTAGGAATATTTAAAAAAGGATCCAAAATTTCATAAAAAGCATTGGGATGCATTATTTAATTGATACATAGAGGTATCATAAAGATTAAATGCGGGCCAGTCCACGGCATGGTGGTTAGGGTGAATGTATCCCACAGGACTGACTAAAAGGTTTGAGTCCTGGACCTAGCAGTTTGGAAATACACCAGGTGCATGCATGTACATGCCTGAAATCCTGAAAGGAGGGAGGAATAAAGAAGAGACTGCAGTGTAACCATCTCTCATGAGGTGTGCTTTCTAGCCCCCACCACACCCCCATTTGTCTGTCTCTCTCTGAGAGTGCATGTGTCCTCTGGCAATAAACAAACAAACAAACAAACAATTAAACAAAGATTTCCTCTCATAAGATTTCTTAAGTAGGCACATTTTAAAATTCTGGAAAGTCTTTTCCACAAATATTACTCGAAAGCTTTGTTTTTCTGCCATCTGAGCAGAAAGTCTTGTTCAATTTGCCAGAAAAATAGGTTGAATTCAGGTATTAATTTTTCTTTCTTCTTTCTACCTTCCTTCCTTTCCTTTTCTTTTTATTTCTTTATTTTGTTAAGACAAGATGTTATTATGTAGTGATCCTCTTGTCTTAGCCTCCTAAGTAGTTGGGACTACAGGTGCATACTTCTATGGGTGGTTCTTTTCGACAGAGTCTTACTATATTGTTCAGGCTGGCCTTAAGGTCACAGTCCTCCTGCCTCAGCCTCCTAAGTAGCTGGGACTACAGGCACATGGCTTTAGGCCTGGCTGAGAATAGAACCTGGGCCTCCCAAGGTGACTTCAGCCAGTGGAGACATACTGTCTTACCTGTGCATACCACCACAGTTGGACTGAATCCAGATATTTTCAGATAAATTACTGAGTTTTGTACTTTTATACCTAGCACATGTCTAAAATTTTAAAATGAAAGGTGTAAGATACGTTTCTGTTTATATGTTTAAATCTTTTTTTTGAGAGAGATTTTTTCGCTATAGGGTGTGTGTGCTTGTCAGACAGACAGACAGAGACATTAGAGACAGAAAGCGAGAAATCACCCCCCAGAGGGGATGGTCACGCCGCAATCCCTTCTCCTCCATTCTCCTCTCGGGATCTTGGGCATGCATGCACACGCACCTGGCGTGAGTTTTAAGTCACCGGGTCCAGTACACTAATCGCGGTCGACTACATGGGAGTCCAAGCGACATAGCCATTATGCTAATTGCTGGTTCCCGAGAGTGGAGACTTATTTGCTACAGAGAGTTTTGGTATCAACCAATGCCAGTGAAGTGAGACTTGATAATTAAATATTGAATACTGAATTCTGAGACCCTGAGACTTTTCCTACAAATGCTTGAAGCCAATTTTTACCCACCAAGCAGGGTACTTTAGCAGGATATGAAAATCTGACCAGCTTGAGAGCAAAGATCTGTAGATACTGACACTGAGGACATTACCCACAAATAACCCACCCAAATTAGCTCATAATCAAATCGCCAAGTCAAACCCACATCTTCAGCGCTTCCAGTAAGAGTCTCATTCCCTAACTCTTAGTCATAAGCATTCAACTAAGGATGGCTAGAAATCTGGGAAAGCCTCACATGGAATATACACACAAAAACAGCAAACAAAAGGTATTAAAATAATTTCTAGAGGGCACATGTGTACACCACAGACAGAGAGAAAGAGAAAGGGGAAAATACCGTTCATTGGAACCTTCTTATGCTACAATCCTTTTCCTGCTATTTCTCCATCTCATCAGGATCCTGGGGACACATGTACACATACCCAGCATAATTTTCAACTTGCTGGGGACAGGATTTGAACCATAATCAGTCATGTGAGATCTGGCTCTTTATGCCCAGAGCTTAACCACTACATTACTGGGCTGACCACAAACAAAAGCAGTTTTTTGTTTGTTTGTTTGTTTGTTTTTTGAGAGGTTTTTGCTATAGGGCGCGTGCCCTCGCCAGACAGACAGAGACATAGAGACAGAAAGCGGGAAATCACCCCCCAGGGGGGATGGTCACGCCGTAATCCCTTCTCCT
Organism: Tupaia belangeri chinensis; assembly: GCF_000334495.1. Lineage (NCBI taxonomy): Eukaryota > Metazoa > Chordata > Mammalia > Scandentia > Tupaiidae > Tupaia > Tupaia belangeri. The sequence goes on from NW_006159934.1 coordinate 5,155,324, forward strand.
CCATTCTCCTCTCGGGATCTTGGGCACGCACGCACATGCACCCGGCGTGAGTTTAAGCCATCAGGTCCGGGACTTGAACCGCAGTTGACTACGTGAGAGTCCAGCAACATAGTCATTACGCTAACTGCTGGTCCCAAACAAAAGCAGTTTTGAAGCAATATAAACTAGGTAGGAAAAAAATAAAACTTAAAAAAATCAATTTAATCTTTTTTGAAAAGGGAAAATTTTGCATTTGTGAACCAAAAACAGAAAATAAAAATCAGAGAACAAAATGGAACTCACAGAAATAAAATTAAAAAATAAAAAAAAACCAAACATAATAAAGGAAACAAAAAATCCAGTAGGTCTGAAGACAATCATGAAAAAATCACCCAGGAACAGCTCTGTGGCACAGCAGTTATGGGAGCTATATTCCATAGGGTTGACTGCAGTTTGAATCCCAGGCCCTGGCAGCTGGAGAAACATGCTGGGTATATATTCATATATGCCCAAAATTCTGACAGGATGGAGAAACAGAGGAAAAAGATTTAAAAACGGCAATCAAAAATAAACAAAAGGAAAAATATTATTCAGAAGGCAGAACAAAAAGATAGGGAATGGAATCCAAAAAGAAAGTATTTTTTAAAACAAGAAAGAGAAAAACAAAAGATAAATGTTGAAGAGCCAACATCCAAATAATACGAGGAGTCCTAAGTACATACCATAATGTATCATTACAGGAGGTGAGCAGATACCTAAAACTAACGAATCAAATAAGAGCAGCATCTATTATTTAGAATCATAGAAATATATAAATGCCAAAAGAAACCACCTCTGGGGAAAGTAAGTTCAGGGAGTGAGAATGTTTTGGGCCAAGTGACTGCTTTATTTTAGTGCTACTTGACTTTTATGGTATATGTCTATGTCACTTTAATAAAATGAAATAAAAATAAGTAATAAGTATAACTACATATTAATTAAATATAATTAAAGCTGGTTACAAAATAGAGTAACTAAAAAGGCTTCCCATGTAATTCTGATGACTAGTCATTTGGGGAGCCATTTAACTGACCAAGAACCAATGTAAGTGCCAGTGTTGTGCTGGGCAAGCAAAAGGGGGACAGGATACAAAATGAATAGGATTGATTTTGTTTTCTAGGAGCTCACTGTTTAGTGCAAGAAACCACCCGTTTGTCAGCAGTAATCATGCAAGTTGTTGATTCAAATGAGAAATGTTCTGAGTGTACTGAGAGCAGAGAAGAGGGCTGGAGGCAGAGTAGAGGCTGGTTTGGAAACACTTTCTGGGTGGGGTGTCACTCAAGCTGAGTCTTAAAGGACAAGCTGGGTTAGACATTGAAGGAGGGGAAATTAGGATGTTCCAAGGAGAGAGGCTATCCAAGCCAAGGCAATAATCGACACGCAAGGTGTGAAGGAAACAGAAGTGCCTTGTTACTAGAGTATAACATGTGAGGTGATCTATGAGGCAGGAGAAGCAACAAAAGTCAATCATAGGGGACCAGCAGTTAGTGTAATGGCTATGTCACTGGACGCCCCTGTAGTCGACCGCGGTTCGCGTCCTGGACCTGGACTCACGTCGGGCGCGTGTGCGTGGGTGCCCAAGATCCCAAGAGGAAAATGGAGGAGAAGGGATTGCAGGGTGGCCATCCCCCCTGGGGATTTCTTGCTTTCTATCTCTCTGTCTCTTTCTGGCGAGTGCACACGTCCTATAGCAAAAATCTTTCCAAAAATAAAAAGAAAGAAAAAAAATATTAAGGGGGTGCCCAGTAGGTGGCCAACCATAGTTCAAGTCCTAGACCTGGTGGTTTGCTTTCTCACTTTCCCTCTCTCTCTGGTCAGCACACATGCCCAATAGCAAACTTATAATAATAAAAAAGATAAATACTTTTAAAGAATGTTAAGGGGACAAGCAGGTGACATGGTGAGGTACTAGAACCCCACATGGTTGACCACAGTTCCAGTCCTAGACCAGGTGGCTTGGAAAATCATGCCAAGTGTGTGTGTGTATGCCTAAGATCCTAGGAGGAGAATGGAGAAGGGATAGCAGCATGGCCATTCCTCTGGGGGATGATTTATCACTTTCTCTCTCACCATCTGTCGAGTGCACAAGGTCTTCTGTGTTATAATCCTCCTGACTCAGCCTCTTGACTTGCTCTGACCACTAGTACACACCACCACACCTGGCTCTTTCAAACAGGATCTTGCTATATTGTCCAGGCCAGCCTTGAGCTGATGATCTTCCCGCTTCAGTCTCTTCAAGTCCCTGAGATTACAGGCACTTGCCACCATGCTTCTTCGCCTTTAGGCTGGAAGTTCCCACCAGGAACTGAACTGGCTTCCCATGTGGTCTGAGCCTGCAGTACATAGCGTCTTAGCAGGGTGTGGTGCTATGACTGGGCCCTCCAGTTTGAACTTTATTCTAAGTGAACAGAGATCCAATAGTGCCTTTTGGATGAGAGCCAGACATGTTCAGTTTGGTCTCTTAGAGAGATCATGATGGTGCTATGTGAACGAGATTGGTGTGACTTAAGGTTGGTGGCTGCAATTATCCAGGTGACAGATGATAGTGATGGTAGGGACAGAGGAAGAAGCCGATCCTATAGATTTAAGAAACAAAATTGGAAAGGCTTGTGATGGATTTGATTTGGGGGCTGGGGGAGGTAGTGCACATGGGGACAACAGTGTCTAGGAGACTTGAGATTCTGTCTTGGACAGCTGAATGGGCGAGTGGTCTATGATGAAGACAGAACAACTAGAGCAAGGAAGGTTCTGGAGTGAGAGAGAGGGGAAATGCAGAGCTGTGATCCACTCTCTCATGCATGTGGACCCAGTTTCTCCCTGAGAGGGCTTAGCCAGGCAAAGCTTTCTGTGCACTCCCTCAATGGCCTGAAATTAAACACTGAGTTAAAATTGCCAAAATAAATGTGGAAAAACGACTTTGAGATGAAAAAAGCAACAAAATCGAAGATGTTAACAGAGTGAGAATTTGTAGATTAATTGCACATGTATGATAATCAAGGTGCTCTTTTTGTGTCCTAATCAAACCAAAATCTCTCATTTTGTGCACCCCCTGATAGTAGGAGGCAGGAATTTTCTAAAAGATAGTGCCTTGAGTAATGACATTCTAATTTTTTTGAGATAAAAGATGGCTCCTTTTAAGGGCCCATACAACTTCCGATGTATAGTCAGCTCTTCAGAATTTCTTTCTTGCCACCAACTGTTAGAAACATCTTTGACTTACACATTTCTGAGATTCATCAAGAATTATCTTCTAGAGCATACAGAAATGTTTTTGTCATAGCTGGCAACTTCATTTTTTGGCTATCTGAATTTAGCTCTTAGTCAGGTGTAGGAACTTGCCAGTGTACCGGCACCAGGGTTATTTTAAAACCACATTGAAATCATTTTTATGACAAGCCCTTGTAGTAAATAAAGAGCTTAGTATGGCATAACATTTTAAAGTATAAGTAAATAATCTCCTTTAAAGACAATTACAAAAATCCTTAGGCCAGCCTCATAGCCTAGTATGCCTACTAGCATTAAAAAAAAAAAAAAACACAAACAAAAACAAATACCTATCTCACACCTCTAGCACTGACTCAATTTCTTTTTATGTTACTAAAACATATATGAACATTAAACACGGCATAAATTCCTTATGCTTACAACTTTTAAAAAGAATTATTTTATTTAACTTTATTTATCCATTTATTTATTTAAATTTGACCAGAGAGGGACAGAGTAAGAGAGAGAGAGAGAGAAAGTGAGAAAATAGGCTTGAGGTCCAGGACCCGAACTGCGGTCAGCCATGTGGGAGTCCAGTGTCCTTAACTACCATGCCACCTGCCAGCCCCTATAACTCTTAAACTATAAAACTAAAACAAATATTTGCATTAAATTTAAATGAAATATAGCAAAACCAGTACGAAATCACCCCCCAGGGGGGATGGTCACGCCGCAATCCCTTCTCCTCCATTCTCCTCTCGGGATCTTGGGCACGCACGCACACGCGCCCAGCGTGAGTTTTAAGCCACCGGGTCCGGGACGTGAACCGCGGTCGACTACGTGGGAGTCCAGAGACATAGACTTTACGCTAACTGCTGGTTCCCTGAATTAATTATTATTATTTTTTGACAGAGATTTTTGCTATAGGGTGCATGCACTTGCTAGAGAGACAGAGACAGATAAGAAAGAGAAAGTGAGAAATCACCTCCCAGGGAGGATGTCCAAGCCACAATTCCTTCTTCTCCATTCTTCTCTTGAGATTTTGGGCACACATGCACATGCACTCAGTGTGAATTTTTTTTAAAAAATTATTTATTTTTATTATTATTTTTTCAGTTTTGACCAGAGACAGCCAGAGAGAGAGAGGAGAGAGAGTGAGAGAGAGAGAGAGAGAGAGAGAGAAAGAGCAAGTAGACAGGTCCAGGACTTGAACCATGGTCAGCCATGTGGGAGTCCAGCACCCTTAACCACCATGCCACCTGCCAGCCTCCCAGTGTGAGTTTTAAGTCGCTGAGTCCAGGACTCAAACTGCAGTCAACTACGTGGAAGTCCAGTGATGCAACCACTATGCCATCTGCTGGTCCCAACACCAGAACTTTTAAATTAGTAACATTGAGTCTCGCTATGGTTAGGATAGAGAATGCCATGACAGGTTATTGCTCTGTCAAAATACCTAGAAAATAAATGAAAAAAGTGAAATTTCACATATTTTAAAAGATATCAGATAACTGTGGGTGCAAATGAGATTAAAGGAACATATTCCTAAAGAAGAGTACCCTCCTAGGTGAACAGAGATCCACAAGCTTCCTTTTTAGGGGCATTTGCTGAGTTTTCACATAGGCAGAAGTTTAGGTTTGCTATAGGCAGAGAATTCTGTGAAGAGAACTCTTGTGATTAAAACAGAAAGAAAGAAAGAGAGAAAGAAAGAAAGAAAAGAAAGAAAGAAAGAAAGAAAGAAAGAAAGAAAGAAAGAGAAAGAAAGAAAATCGTGATAGAGCGTGTGCGTGTATGTGTGTGTGTGTGTGTGTGTGTGAGAGAGAGAGAGAGAGAGAGAGAGAGAGAGAAAGAATATAAATATGAACAGTGGAATTCAGGTTGTAAATTCTAAGTAAACACCTCATTCTTTTATTTTCCTTTGCATCTGTGTGTTTTAAGCATCTTATGTTGCTCTCTAAGCCTTTTTTGTCCTATGACCTTGGGCAGATTCTGCCAGGTAGTGCGCTTGGAAGTTACCACTGGTGTTAAGGACATTCTAACATGATACATGGTTAGCTACATTAAAATTGTAATGGTCTTTCTGTGGTTCTGTAGACACACTTATTTGAGCAACTCAAGATAACATTGAGGAAGCTGAGAGAGGAATGATGTTTAAAACTCAAAGATAATAGTTTTTCTTTTCCCAAAAGCAGAATAAGAAATGGCCACTGCTGAAAAAAAGTTACTTGTTCATTGCTACCATGTGCTTCACTGCTCTTATTTTTACAGTTTCGTTCTTGGTTATATTTGAAAAATCAAACAATTTATTATGATTTTTTAAACAGTATAATATAGTTACCATATTGTGTTTTAATTGTTGTTATTCAATTCATACTGTAAGAGTACTAAGAAGGTGAATTTCCAATGAAAACTTTATTTTCCTTTCTCCCTTCTCTTTCCTTCTCTCTTTTTCTGCTTCCCTTTTTCTTCTTGACACTTTTCTTTCTTTCCCTTCTTCTGCCTTCCTAAACAATTCAGTCCTAAAACCAGTAGGTGAGGCCAAGCTCCTGGTAGGAGCCAGGGTGGCCCAGAGTGGGTGTCACAGCTCCAGTTGGGCAAGAAGGATTTTCATGCTCGAGTGGCCAGATTTAGGGATCAGAGTCTAAAGGGGTGATCAGACCATATGTAAAGTTCAATTACAGGTTGAGTATAGAAGTAAGTAGGAGAAGCAGAACAACAAAGCTTTGAGGAAACAATACAGGAGAGTATTTTCCGACCAGGAGGGACCATTAGAATCACTAATACAAAAGAAATGAAACATTAAAAATCAGAATGTTGTTTAAGAAAAAAATGTTATTAAGAGAATTACAGTGTACTCAATAGAGTGAAGGAAGATATTTGTAAAACATATAGACAAAAAAAAAAAGACTTGCAAAAGACTATATAAACAACTTCCATAAATAAGAGAACTAAAAAATAAGACTGGGCAAGAGACATAAATAACAACTTAAAAAAATAGTAGATTCAAACATCTGATAATCAGGTGAAAAGATGTTAAAATCTTATTAGTGATCATAAAAACTGCATATTAAAACCATAATGTCATACTGCTACATATCTATGAGTATGGTTAAGATTTAAGTCTGACAAAAACAAACCTACTGGCATAGATGTGGAGCAAGGGGAATTTTTACGTATTTCTTTTACTAGAATAAATTGTTAAAAAACCATTTTGGAAAACAGTTCATTTTTTACATATTAAAGTTGAAGACTTACATAGCCTATGGTCAAAATATTTCCTTTATAAAGATTCCACCCAATATAAATGCATCCTCTTGCATGCTGAAAGATGTGAATAGGGTTGTTCTTGATAGCATTACTCGTATAATGTGTGTCATCAATAAAGAATTCACAACTAAACTATATTTGAAAATCTCTCAAACAAGTAAGAAAATAATGAACACAAACATGGACATAAAATATAGACAGTTATGGGACCAGCCCGGTGGTACGTTGGTTCAGGTGACTGGATTCCACATGGCTGACTGTGCAGTTTGAGTCCCAGATCTAGAGGCTTGTAAAACACACTGGCCCAAAATCTCAAGAGTAGAATGGAAGAGAAGGAATTGCAGTGTGGTCATTCCCTGTGTGTGGGGAGGTGATTTCTCACTTTCCCTGTCTCTCTCTCTCCAGCAAGTGCAAATGCCCATAGCAAAACTAAACAGCAGTAATAAAAATATGGACAGTTACTTTACAAAAGAAGGTATTGAAATGACCAGTAAACATCAGGGAAATGCAAACTAAAACCACATGTCTATCCACACCCATAAAAACCGTTAAAACTAAACCAACATTCTGAAAATTCTAGTGGATGGCAAGTGGAACCTGGGGCAAGTGGAGTTTAAACTTTTGTCACATAATTTGGCTGTTAACTACTGAAGTTAAACATACGTCTACTCTGTGACCTAGCAATTCCACCACTAAAAGAACTATGGACATATATATCAAAAAACATTCAGGGACTAGCAGTTAGCGTAATGGCTATGTCGCTGGACTCCCATGTAGTCGACAGCGGTTCGCGTCCTGGACCCAGTGGCTTAAAACTCACGCCAGGCGCATGTGCGTGCATGCCCAAGATCCCAAGAGGAGAATGGAGGAAAAGGGATTGCAGCATGGCCATCCCCCTGGGAGGTGATGGGGTAATTTCTCGCTTTCTATCTCTCTGTCTCTGTCTGTCTGGTGAGCACATGTGCCCTATAGCAAAAACCTCTCAAAAAAAAATTCAAAGAATCATTATCCGTATTAGTCCCAAAATGAGACAACTCACACCCATAGATAAGCAAGTTGTAATGTATTTATTCAGTGGTATACTTTACAGGGACAAAAATGAACAATTAAGTGTTATACACCACCCCAGTGAACATCGCAACCGTGATGCTGAAAGATACCAAGCACAAAGAATGTATCTTGTGTGACTCTATTTGTATAAAGTCAAACAAATACTAAAAACAGAAATACAGTGATTAAGGATGTGTGATTAGATGACGAAACTACAAGAAAAAGCAAGGAAGTTTTTACCATTAACAAAGATGCTTTGCTTGACCAAACTCTAGCTAGGTTCCTTTGAGGTCTCTTCTTCACAAGACCTCAGCTTAAGCCAACAAAAACTATAGACTCTCAACATAAATTATTTCTTTCATCCCCACCCCATTAAGAGACTTAAAAACTGACATAGTTTCTAACAGGTAAGATGGCATCCTTTGGATGACCCTACCCACCTTAAAGCACCTGCCTGAGAAAGCTCAGGGCTGCCAAATGAATTCACTGTTTTAGCCTGGATCTGACCATAGGCCTCTGACTCTTTACAGCATTTTCTAAAAAGGGTGTATCGTCATGAATCTTTCTTCTATTCCTTTGAGATGTCTATATATCTCCTATAACTCAAGAGTGTCTTTCTTAAGGACCTGAAAATCATTCTTTAAAAAATGCTCTGTGGAGAAGTGGCAATGTGCTGTGCAAAGACAGCAAATTCCACATGGTAACTGTGGTTCTAATCCTCAGCCCGCCTGTCTGAAATATGAGCAACCTAGACCCAATGGGCTGAAGGGCTTGAGATGGGAGATTATGGGGTGACCAGTCTCTGTGAAGGGTGCTCCTCTCTTTTTCTCTCTCATTTTCACACGTGCATGTACAGGCTTCATCATGAATAAAGAAAGAAAAGTAAATGAAATTGTAATCAGGAAGGAGAGGGCCTCTGTCTCAGTCTCTATGGGAGAGTAAAACACTGACTTTGATATTGCCTGCTAACAGACACAGCTGACTTGACTAGCATCTACACAGACCAACCCTTTTGTAATTTTTCACTTCTCTGACCATGGAGTCTGCTTTCTCCTTTCTACTCCCTCATTCTCCCTTTAAAATGCCCAGTCACCTGTGTATAAATCGCACAGCATTTGGCTCACACTGGACCCTCTTCCCTACTATAGTAGTTATTACTGGCTAAAATGTGCCCTTACCACTTTAATGTCTGGGTTTGTTTATCTTCAATATCATAAAAAATGAGGGTCGGGGAGAGAACGGTGGTGGGGGGAGCAGGATATTCAGGGAACTTCTGTGTGTTGGAGTCTTTTTTTTTGGATCTGGGAGTTGGTTATACAAAGGCTGTTTTGTGTCAAGCCCTCGAACTGTCAATTTTCTGCTTGTAGGTATTTTATAGTGTATAACATTTTAAAAGCATTTTAAAACTGAATAACTGGTTCTGCTGCTTCCCTAGAGATTTTTGCTCAACCAGTCCCTTTCTAGGAATATGAATGCTTTCTAAGAAAGTGCTGTTCATTACTAGTGTCGGGATAAAAACTGTGCAGACTTGGGTATTGCAGATGTGATTCATGCAGGAAGAACATGTTTTTTTTTATGTATTAGTAGCTTTTTGAGAAGCCACTTACATTAGATTTTAAACTTTTGATATGGAATCTCTGCGAATCTAATGGTTTCTTTACCTTTTTTGAAGTGCGTATATTACAACACTGGAAATTCCTTGGGAGTAGTATTCTGATAGTCTTAGGCTTTGAAGGATACAGCATCTTCCTGTGTTTTTGGTTTGTTTTTCTTTTTTCATTTTTTAATAAAAGTAAACAGTTATATTGTGCTTACCGTGTATTTTAGGCCTAAGTGGTTTACATAACTTAACTAGTTTAATAGTCAAAATAGCTATAAGTCTATAAGGTAGGTATAATTATAATCTCTATGTTATAAAAATGAAACTGAGGCTCAGAGAGGTTATTAGCCCAAGATCACACAGTCAACAATTGGTAGAGTTGGACTTTGAATCATGTGCTCTGACCTCAAAAATCCATGGGCTTAACCAATATGCTATTGAAAATGGTAAATGGACAATTTGACTGCATATGACAACAGTAATAACATGTGCCATTAAAATATATATAGGATTAAAGTGAGTGTGAAAGTCTGAGTGTAGAAATGGACAATGGGCAGACCATGTGGAAGAATATAACTATCTACAGCAACCAGCCCAAGGTAACCAGCCCATTAGCTACAGTAACCCGCCCAAGGATCGAGCATGCTGTCCATAAGTCAGGCTCGTAGAAACAGATTGCTATCTCTAGTAACTAGTCTAGGAAGCCAAACTATAACCTTTGTAGCAACCGGCCAAAAAATGGTCAAGACTTGATTAATAACTGACAGATTTCCGAATTTTTGCTCCACTTCCAAATTAGAACCAACTAGTGAAAGCAAAAGAAGCTCCCCTCACCAATCACCTGGAGGCCTGCTTCTAGATAGCCCACCACAAGCCTCCTTATGCCAACAGTCTCTGATCAGGCACACCCGAAGCCTTCCTTTTTTCTCCACTCTGAAGCTTTCTCCCTCCTCTGGCTGCCTTTGAATCTTTGCCAAAAGCAAGTGATGGTGGCTAATTCTCTTGCTATAGGAAGCTCAGAATAAATAGACATTACTTGGTCTCATTTGGTTGGTCTGTGCTTATTTCCACGAATGACAATTATTGCATGACATCTGAAAGGGAGTGGTTCTATACTTAAGTAGAATAGCCACCATTGGCATAATTGAAATACAGTTCTGAGCCACTAACTACATTGATCATGAGTTCACCTCTGTGGATCAGAGCCATTACCTAACTTCTTCCACCAGTCTGCTCTCAAGAATAAATACTAAAAACTAAACACATTGTAAGAATTCTTGGGTATCACATCAAGAGCTTTCTTCTTCACCCACCTTCCTTCACATGAACTCAATGACATCTCTCTTTCATAATTCATTCTCCTATTGTTTCCTCCTTTTGTCCTCCCTTCTGCATTTCATCCTTTCCAAGTTTCTAGCCAGCATTCATTTCCTCCTCTTTACTCCAAGGCCAGTCTTGGTTCTCAGTCCCAAACAATAAATAAACTTTGGAAAAAGTTCCCAAGAACAGCTTTAGAATCTCCTGGAATATAGCATGCATCCAGGCCATAAGAAGGGAGGCCTAATCGTGATTGGTTCTGCAAAGATGAAGGAAAAAGGCCTAATTTGACTTCCAGAAACCCTGTTCCAATGGTGAGATTCTGTAGTTTCCTGATTAGACAGAATGAAGGATGAAGCCCTGGCATTTACCCATTAAAGCAATGACGAGTAGGTCTAATTTGTGGTATCTCTAACTGATAGTTTGCATTTTAAGGTTAAGATATTTTATTGCTTCCAGATGGTCAGCTAACTTCCAGCCAGAGGAGCATTACTGCAGAGTTTAAGAATAGCTATGATGCAGAGAGAGATTTTAATTATCATGTAAAGGATCTAATTAAAAAGACATACAGTAGTCGGCTTTTCACATGCTCAAGCCTATAAAAATCAGTAGTTTAAAAAATTACCTTAAGGAGGAAATTGGAAAATTATTCAATTTGAAGCAGAGACACTTGAGGAATTTCTCAAATTAGGGAACTAGAATTAGGTTAACTGCTTGTTCCTTGGTGCCTTGATTTTTACGTTGTTCCTTCTATCTTGTTTTATAGCACACACTTGTGAAGCTTCCTCGCGTCTTCTCGTCTCTTTGATAGTTTATTTGTGGAATAAGACAGATTCTCCTTAACCAATCAAGCAAGTGAACGATCAGTTTCTTGGCTTTCGAACTTAACATTCCATGTACAGATCCCGCTTTTCCACTTACTCGGTGACTTTGGGCAAAGAACAAAACTTCTGTAAGCCTTAGGTTCCAGATCTGTAAAATGTTGAGTTCGTCTCCAGAGAGTTTCTGGAACACGTCATGAGGCAATGAAGTTAGCTATTGCTGTCTGCAGGGCTTTAGAACATGCACCTATTCACCAGGGAGACCAAGGACTCTGGGAAAAGAGTGACTAGTGGGGAGAATTCTGCAAAGAGATAGTCTACTCTGTCTTCTTTGGATCATTCTCCCCTGATTCCTGACCTCTATAGCAGAGAAACACTTTTAAGAGAAAAGAAGCAATGATGTTTGTAGGAGAGATGGGACAAAGAGTCCTGCTGGGGGCTCTTTGGACTTAATGATTTGGAACGAGGAAGCTGCAGATGTGTGACACAGTGACCTTGACTAGGCACCATCTTCTCACTTCTCCATATGATCATGTCAAGACCTCTCAATCTACTCCTCCCCTTTTTCTCTGTGTGACATTTTGGGAAAATGCTGGAACAAAAAGCTGAAAATGACCATCACAAGACAATTTTTAAAAGTTCCCCATCCCAGAAGTGAAGAGAAGAGGATAGAGAAAGATAGCAAGTGAACAATGGAGAGGTAGGACGTTAGTGGGAAAGAGATATGGCTTATTAACTGTTGATGATGACATGTATAGTATTCTCAACTGGATTGGTCTGAGAATTATTTCATGATGGGCAAAGTATTTTTACAAGCAAAAGGAGTAATAGCAATTGACTGTTTTAAAAAATAATAATAATAATAATGCTTGGGGAAAACATAGAAAAGATATCGAATGTTGAAGTGGGGAGATTAATGTCTTTGTACTGACTGACTTGCATGGCATTCCCTTTTGAAAAAGCAATGTAATACACTGTAAAGTTATATGTAATCCAATGTAATATAAAGAAGATTATGATGATAAAAAAAAAAAAAAGTTCCCCATCCCTATTCTTTCCCTTTGGGTTCTCCAGCCATGTGAAAGTACCCTTACCCTCTCCACACTTCTCCTTTCCCCTTCCCATCTGGATATGATCCAGGAGATTTATTTAATTGGGATGAACTCAAGGTCTCCAAATAGGATAATCTTGTTCTGATGTTACAGTCCAGTCCCTTCATAGCTTTGCCAAGTGCAGTGAGCCTTGGTGAAATGCTGTGAAGGAGGAACAGCATGGCCCTCCTGCTGCTGCTCTGAGTTGGGACCCTAGTTTATTTTGCACCAAGTCTCTTGTCCTTGATAATCATATAAGCTAGCCTGACAGCTGATGCATGACCTGTGGAATTTTGAAACTTCTGTTTTCCCCCTTCAGTTGTTGTACTCAGTATTTGATTAGGGCCAGGTAGATGAGATCTGGGGGATAATTAGAAAGAATGAGACATCAGATTATTTTTTACAATTATGTAGGTAGTAAGGCACATGCTCCATTTTCTGGACTCAGTAGGACTCAAAAAGCAGAAAGCTGGTCTCAGTCAAGGATTGTTCAATTTTTTACTTGAGTGACTGACTGTATAGATGTGCTTAGTTCCTGATGAGAATTGTAGGTAGTTAATAACCCCCTAGAACATCCTTTTCTTTATTCCTACCCTCTTTTTCTTCCTTTCTTTCTTCCTGCCATGTTCAGAAGTGAGATTTGAAAGAATGGAAAAAAAAGTATTTTTCCAACCTCATCTCTTCTATCCTGGAAACAAAGCATAGAGTGCTAACTAAACACAGCAAATGTCAGTCATGTCCAGAAGTCCAGGATAGTTCATAGGACCATGGTGGATGATAATGTTCTGATATTAGGAAAAATAGTTCTGATTACCAGGGCAGGCCAAGTTGCTCCCTATTTCCAGAAGAGTAGGGGGATGAGCAGTTGGCATAATGGCTATGTCACTGGACTCCCATGTGGTTGACCGCGGTTCAAGTCCCAGACCTGGTGGCTTAAGCGCATATGCATGTATGCCCCAAGATCCTGAGAGGAGAATGGAGGAGAAGGGATTGCAGCGTGGCCATCGCACCTGGGTGGTGATTTCTCGCTTTCTGTCTCTCTGTCTCTGTCTGTCTGGCGAGCGTACATGCCCTATAGCAAAAACCTCTCCAAAAAAAAAAAGATTAATTGTGTATTATTTTATTGCATTGTAAGTGCTTGCCACACATTCTGGTCAAAAGTCCCACTTTCCTAAGAGTACTATCTACTCTTTTTTTGTTTTTTGAGAGATTTTGCTATAGGGCGTGTATGCTCGCCAGACAGACAGAGACAGAGAGACAGAAAGTGAGAAATCATCCCCCTGGTGGGATGGCCACGCCGCAATCCCTTCTCCTCCATTCTCCTCTCGGAATCTTGGGCACGCACACACTTGCTCCCAGTGTGAGTTTTAAGCCACCGGGTCCAGGACTCGAGCTGTGTTTGACTGCATGAGAGTCCAGCAACATAGCCATTACGCTAACTGCTGGTCCCTAAACAATCTATTTTTATAAATCGGAAAAAGACTTAACACTTTATGAAAGCAAATCCTTTAATGACATTAAGCATGTGATACCAAGTTTATCATCAGTTACTACTAAGAAAAATGCAAATTACCAAATGAGATACCACTCTACCCTCTTAAAATGACTAAAATGAAAAAGACTGATTATACCAGGTATTGGTGAGAATATAGAAAAAATCAAATCTCTGTGTGTTGCTGATGGGAATACAAAATGATATAGACACTCTGTAAGTCTATTTTGTCAGTTTTTTAATGAAGTTAAATATACACTTACCATATCTTCTAGTAATTACATTTAAAGATATTTACTCAAGAAAAATAAATAATACATCCACGCAAAGACTTGCACATGAATGTTCCTAAGTTTTATTTATACTGGCTAAAAGTGGAAACAATGTAGCAGTCATAGATAAATAAATTGAAGTATTTCCATAAAATGGAATATTATTCAATGTGAAATACTAATATTTCATGAATAGATAAACAAATTGGAGTATTTCCATACAATCGAATTTTACTCAGAATGAAAAAAGAATAAACTATTGACACATGCTACAATATGATCGAATCTCAAAATAATTTTTCTGAGTGAAAGAAGCCAGACAAGAAAAAGTACATAGTACATAATTGTATTTATACAGAAAGCAATCAATGTCTTCCTGGGACTGGAATTTTGAGAGATCGATCACAGAGAGGCAGGAGAGAACTTTTGGGATGATAAAAATTTTTTCCTATCTGGGTGGTGGTTGTTACCTTGGTTGATACATGAATGAGTATATATTTGTGAAAATTTAAGTGAACACTAAAGACAGTTACATTTTATTCTGTGTAAACTATACCTCAATAAAATTGATTTTTTTTTAAAAAAAGGATAGGAAGGTATTCCTCTAAATCAAAACCAATAAACACAACCAAAAATATTCCAAAGACTTCTCAGTGGGCTGAGAAATTATTGTGGTGCTATCATCAAAATTCATGGTAAAAAGGCAAATGAGCTGTGCCAAATCAGAATTTTTTTTTTTTTTTTTTTAGGAAGAACTTTTTATTTTTCCAGGACAATTTCCCATCTGTAGGAGTTTGCAAAAAGCTGTATTTTTCTAGCCACAGCATGGTCTGACTGGTGAAGATTGAAGGACAGATAGTGGTTAGGTGGTTCAATATAAAATTGCATTTATCATGTTAAGAGTAAAACCGAGTTACTGTACTTGTAAGTGGCAGGCGATAATGGAAAATCAGGGGTTTCTGAACTCAGGAAATGTCAGCTAACATGCTTTTATAGGTCTGCATTGAGACATGAATATTCTAAGCTGAGTGATGCTATTATGGGTCTGGAAGGCATTGGGCAGATGTTTGGATGTTGGCTTTATGGATACCCATAAAGAAATTCTCCTGTGAATTATCCTATGTATTGGGCACAAATAGGTTTTCTCCTTCTAGCCCATTGAAATATCTTCTTCATTTTTTTTTCATAGGAATAATAATCTGTATGTACAATGGCAAACACAAACCAAATTTCAGTAGAAATACTCTTTATTTCAAGCTAAGAACATAAGGGCCACTGTGGTTCTAACTTCTGAGTCATTCAGATCATTTATTACTTCAGTTCATGAATTCACTCACTTATTCAGTCAGCATTCATTGTGAAGCTATATTACATGCTTAGTGTTGAAGGTATAGAACATCATTTCCCCCACCATGGTGCGTGAGCTCATGAGAGAGAGACAGAAAGAGAGAGAGAGAGAGAGATCACCCCCCCCAGGAGGTGGCCATGCTGCAATCTCTTCTCCCCCAGTTTTCTCTCAGGATTTTGAGTACACATGCACCCATGCCTGGAGTCAGTTTCAAGACGCTGGGTTTGGGACTTACACTGGCCATGTGGGATCTAGTACCTTAACTTCCATACCACCTGCTGGCCCTCATTGGTGATTTTAAGTCTCACACAGATGACAGAAATGTGGACAATAATTACAATGCAATATGACAATTGAGGTAAGCATTCAGAATGCTGTGGGAAATAGCTAAAATAATCTAGGGAATGAGGGGATTTTGTATATACACACTGACACACTCTGACTCACATCTGTACTTATCTCAAAGTAATGCAAAGATCCAATCTAGTGAGATACCACTGGCCCTCAAAATTCTCTTAAATTATCCTTGATTAAGACCGGACAGTGTTGCAGTGGTAAAATGTGGAACCCTACAAGGCTGAATCACATGGGAAGGTTCTGATTTGTTTTCAGAAACCTCCTTGTGTACACTGGGTACTGTGTGCCCATGATCCAGGCTGTCTGAGGCTAGAGGTGAAGAGTGGCCTCTGTCAATTGATCCTGTGTGGAGTGTTGTCTCTCTCTGTCTGTCTCCCTCACTCATGGAAGAGATAAATAAATACACTGAATTTTTTTTCTAAAATATACTTTCTTCCCCCCCAAAAATAACCTTTACTAAATAGATCATTCATAGATTTCTAGAGTCCTACAAAAGCTGGAAATAACAGAAAAATGAGTAAAAGAAGAAAAGTTTCTTAGCATGTTTTCATTCTGGAATGAAAAAGATGGGTAATCCTATTTCCATCACCCTACTAAAGCATAAACCATGTCTGGTATGAAGAAGAAAATAACACTTTGGTATAATTTATTTATCCATTTAATTGGTTAATGTGTGGGGACATACTTACTGATTGCTATTACGCAATTACGTGAATATGTTTCCTTCAAATCTACAAAATGTGTGCTTTTCATTCTTTGTTCTCTTCACTTTGAGATACTTTCAAACCACTGTCCTCTTAGGCAAAAAGATCAATAAGAAGAAATGTCACTTGTGAATTTTGTAATGACATTCTGGAAATGCGGTTTAATAATATAGCACACTAGGCTCATTGTATAGTGGAGGGGGAAGGCAGCTTTTATTCCTTGCTCTCTGATTTGAATCCAAACCAGACTGGTATCTTTAAGTCATTATCATCTGAGACATTGGTGCCAGGCTCTGCCCTCTGCTTTCTCTAAAAAGTTCCTCTCTTCTGAGTCATAGGTGCTTGATGTCTACCCACATTGAGTTCATACCTAGGTTCAATGCCATTCTCCATTCTGGGAGCCAGCCTGGGCTTGAACTCAGTCATTGAAAAGCCAGGACATAGGAAGATCACATTTAATAATTCTCAGGCACTTAGCATCTGGCGGGCTAGGATGATGGTTTAATTGGCCTATCCTCGCACCCTAGTTCTCTGGTTCTCTGTACCTAATCCTCTCCCTCAATTTTCTGTCCAGTGACCATTAATTTAGTGCCTTTTCCTGGTCAGTGTCTTCTCCCAGAGAAGTAGTCAGGCTCCTGCACCCACAATCTGAGTCCCCTCTGTGGATGACAGAGACAGCTGTTGTGGATCAGATCCCTGCATATTTCCTATTTCTGAGTGATCTGGAACTCACTTACCATTGCTGGACCTCTTGCATATTGCTGTTCCTTGGCTACCACATTTAACCTGCTTGCCTGGCTTTCTCTATTATCT
This sequence comes from Tupaia belangeri chinensis, assembly GCF_000334495.1. Classification (NCBI taxonomy): domain Eukaryota; kingdom Metazoa; phylum Chordata; class Mammalia; order Scandentia; family Tupaiidae; genus Tupaia; species Tupaia belangeri. Next base: position 5,172,675 of record NW_006159934.1, read on the forward strand.
GCTTTTAGTTCTGCCCCCTACCTCTAGTTCCTGCTGCCCCTTCCCTTTTCTTCCCCTAGTGATCTGTGGACATCCTCTGGATGACTCCAACCCCACCTCCACCTTCAGCCTGTAGCTGGAACTCCTGTATATAGATAGTGTAGGTGAATAATGGGCATTGGCAAGGTGTTCTTCATTTTACTCTAGGGCAGTGTTGCAAAAGTGTGGTACCCACACCCATTCAATCAGGTGGTCTATGGATGGGCATATTTTGGAAAAATTTTATCACCTAACATGCATTATGAGCCAACAGCTTTCAAAACAAACCCATGAAGAAATCAGCAGCCTACCATGACTCAGAGCATGAACTCTAGAGTCAGACTACCTGGTTCAAAACCCAACTCTTTCACTTACCTATTCTGCGATCTTGACAAGTTACTAAACGACTCTGTGCCAGTTTCCTCATTTGTTAAATGGGTGTCATAATAATAGTCCCTACCTTATAGGATTCTTAGAGGAACAAATTGAGTTAATGCATTAAGTTAAAATGTGTCTGTTAAAAGTGCGGTAAAGAGTAAGTACCTCATAAATTTTACTTTATTGTTTTGTGGATATTACTGTCTAAAATAATAGCTAGTTTGAAAAGAGAAGTGAGTTTTTTTTCTAAAGTAAGTAATAATATAGTAGATACATAAACATTAAAAGATTGGTACATACAGTAGTTCACCTTATTTGCAGTTTCACTTTCTGCAGTTTCAGTTACCTGAGGTCACTGGAAGTCTGAAAATATTAAATGAAAAATTCCAGAAATAAACATTTAATAAGTTTTAGATTGCATGCATTTCTGAGTAGTCATATTAATTCGCATGCTGTTGTGCTCCAAGTTGAATCATCTATTTGTCCAGCATACTCACCCTGTATATGCTACCCACCTGTTAGTTACTTAATGGCCATCTAGGTTATCATATTGTTGTAGTATCAGTCCTTGTGTTCAAGGAACTCCTAGTCTACTTAATAATTGCCCCAAAGCACAGAAATAGTGATGTTGGCATACTATCATAAGTGTTCTGTGTAGTTACTTATATTGTTAATCTCTTACATTGCCTACTTTAGAAATTAAAAATTACCATAGTTATGTATGTATAGAAAAAACAGCAACACACAGAAATTAGTTTTAGCCACAATTTCAGCAAAATTGTGGCTAGAACCTGCTGGGGGTCTTGAAACATATCCTTGGTAGATAAGGGGGACTACCATATACCCATTAGAGAAGCCTAAGCCACTATAACAAACAGATCCCCAAAATTCAGTGGCTTCAAGCACCAGAAGTTTATTATTTTCTTAACAATATAGGGTAGGAGTTTCCAGCTAGCAGGTGGTTGTCCATGTGGTGTTTTAGGGCCCCAGTTTTCTTTTGTAGTATTATTGTTATCTTCATGCTCAAGGCAGGGTTCAGACCTTCAAATACATTTAAAACAAGAGAAGAACATCAAAAAGGCCCACAACCTTCTGAACATCCCCAGCTGAAAGGTAGTACATGTCACTTTAGCTCACATTTGGCTAAAACTTAGTCATATGTTCACACCTAACTGCAAACGGAGGCTGAGAATAGGAGTCTAGCATGTCTTAAGTTTTGATGGACCAGTAGCTGACTCTGAATGTATATGATTGAAGTTTGAAAATGCTGTTATAACTCAGTATCCTCAGGGGATTGTTTCCAAGACTTCCCTCAAATACAAACATCCATGAGTGGTCACGTCTTTACATAAAATGTGTAGTATTTGCCTATAACCTATGCACATCTTGTGTATTTTAAATAATCTTTAGGTTTCTTATAATGCTTATACTCTCACTTACAATCTTAGCATCAGGTATACATGAAAAGGAAAATATATCAATAAAGTTCTTTGGTATCTCTCTTTTAGAGAGCCACTTCTCCCACTTTTCACAACTTGGATGGCCTGGTTTCATCTACAGTTGGTCTAATCTGTAGATGAAGAACTACAAATGTGAAGCGCCAACTATAATTGCTTTTGGGGTTGGTGGCAGGATTTTTATTAGGGCCAGGACCAAGGAAGAAAATGGCAGTTAAGGATTTCCCAAGACATAGAAGGGCCAGTGGATTTTAGGCCCCCTAACAATGTTGGGTTCTACTTTTTCCAGGTCTCCATTGTAATTCCTGTGCTATATTCTGCTCGTATGTAAACTTGTTACATACAAATGTATGGCTATGGACATAGCACCTGGGCATATAGGATGGGATTAAGTAGAATAATATTCCCCACCCTCGAGCCCACGCCAAAGATGTCATCACCCTAATCTCAGGAACCTATGAATATATTAGCTTGTATGGCAAGAGAGACTTTATAGATAAGGTTAAAATGAAAAGACTATGAGATGGAAGATTATCCTGGATTATCCAATGGACTCAATCTAATCATGAGTCCTGGTAATCGGAGGATCTTTTCTGGCTGTGGTCAGAGAATCAGAGACATAGAAGCAAGAACTGAGCTCAACATTGTTGGTTTGAAGATGGAAGAAGGGGTCATGGGTCAAGCAAAATAGTAAAACCTCTTGAAGGTGAAAAAGGCAACAAAACAGATTCTCCCCTAGAACCCTCAGGAGGGAATGCAGCCCTGCCAGCACCTTGATCTTAGTCCATTGGAGATCTTTGTGTACCTTCTGACCTCCAGAGTATAAGATAATAAATTTGTGCAGTTTTAAAATTTTTTTTATTTGTTTTATTTATTTTATATTCCATCATTGAACATCATCACAGCATACAAAATGTGATTTCCCAACCAGAATACACTGTAAAGTGGCTTAATCATACATATTATCATCAACAAATACATCTGAGATTTGATTTTCTGTATGATATAGTCTGCTTTTAATACTTTTAAGGGAGGTTTTGACTTCCTGTATTATAGCCTTTGTCTCTAACAGTTTCATCTGATTCTTTTTTATGGTGTATATTTCCTCCTTCTGATCTTGCAAGAACTTCCTCACCTCCTGGAAGTTCTCAGCTCCTTTCTCCTGCCTTTTCTGCATCTCATTGTCTCTCTTCTCTTCCATCTCTGTTAATCTTTTGCATTATGAATAGTCTAAATTCTTTATCTGGCATTTCCATGAGTTCCATTGTACTGTATGAGGATGAAGAGGAGTCATTCTTTTTACTTGGAGGAGAGATATTTTCTTGCTTTCTCCTATTTCTTGTGCCCTTGTGGTGATTTCTAGTCATCTGATGGATTGTGCATTTCTTCCTCAGTCTTGAAGTTTAATCTGAGCATTCAGAGGAGTGCACAAGGAGGTGATCTGCAATCTCTTTCCTGTTTCGTTTTTCACTCTTTGTGCATCAGATTAAGTGGGAATTGAGGAGTATTCTGACTCTAATTGTAGTTAGATGTTTGGATACTGTTCACTTTGACCTGTCTAGACACTCTGTGCATGAAGGCTGAGTAGCCAAGGAATGAAGTAAAAAGAAAAAGGAAAAGAATTAAAGAAGAGGAAAGAAGAAAAAAGAAAGAAAAAAGACATAAAAATTGTATATTTTAATTTTAAAAAGCAAAAAATGAAAACCGTGCAAAAGCAGTATTTCACAGTTGAAGTTCAGTGGTCATTTCAGGATGGGCCTGGGCTTGTACCTTTCCTGAAAGGTGGGGAGAAAGGCACAAATTAACACAATAAAGGAGGGGCTAGAGAGCCCAGAGAATACTTTACCTTAAACAATTTTTTTTTTAATTAAAAGACACAAGGAGACACAGAGAAACAGAGACAGAAAGATGAAGATAAGGATAAAAAGGTAGCCCTACCTACTAGAAATGGATCTTGAGGAAGAAGTCTCAGCAGAATATCTTCATTTTTAGTTCCTGGAAGCAATATTTCACAGCTCAAGTTCAGTGGCCATTTCCTCTTCTCCCTATTTCTAACCCTCTACCATTTCCCACCCTCCTCCCACACTATCTCTGGTATCTGCAGTTGCTTTCCATTCCTTATTCCTCCCCCCCACTTCATTGACTCACAAAATATCTTAATTAATCTTATTACTTTCAATAGCAAGTTCAACTGATATGTACATATCTGTGAACACATGTTAACTTTAGGCATGAAACTCTGTGGGTAGAATGAATAAACTATAAAGTAGCACCTATCTGAGGCTATATAACTGACTATGGTCATTAAATAGCTTTTTTTTAAAATATTTTTTTAATTTCAAGAAAGGCAGTTTTAGCTTTAATAAATCAAAATCAAGAAATGTTAAGAGAACTTTGCTTAAGACTTAAATCCAGGAAACAGGTTAGGATTCTGTTTGAATAGTACGTACATGGACTTGTTCAGAACTTAAGAGAAGACAAAAATCCTTACCTCTGGAAAACAGAGCATAGAAGATCAGTAATGTTGGGACCAGCAGTTAGTGTAATGACTTTGTCACTGGGCTCCCACGTAGTCGACCACAGTTGATGTCCTAGACCCAGTCATCCCCCCTGGGGCGTGATTTCTCACTTTCTGTCTCTCTGTCTGTCTGGCGAGTGCACGTGCTTTATAGCAAAAAGCCCTCAAAAAAAAAAAAAAAAAAAAAAAAAAAAAAGAAGATCAGTAATGTTTTAGTCAAAAGTCATAAAATTCTATTTCACCAGTTCAGACTCATGTACTTAATCTATCTTCTGTTGTGGTCTGATCTTTCCATTTAAATTCTGGAAGATAATGTTCAATGGTAGGGACTTGTCCCTCCCATTAAGCTGGCCATTTTCTTAGTTTTTTTTTTTTTTTTTTTTTAATTCTTACTTCTGTGTCTCTGACTTTAGTTTCCCTGAGATAGCACTCCCTTCAGGACTTCTTGGAGAACTGGTCTGGTGTGAGTAAATTCTTTCAGGTTTTGTTTATCTGAGAATGTTCTTGTCTTCTCTTCCCATATGAAGGATGATCTTTCTGGATATAATATTCTTTGTTGAAATTGTTTTTCACTCAAAACTTTGAGTATATCTTCCCATCGTTTCCTGGCTCAAATTGCTTCCAACGAGAGGTCCACTGTTAGCCTAATGGGATATCCTCTGTAGGTAACTTGACACTTCTCTCCTGCCAATCTTAGTATCTTGTATTTGTCTGTGGTTTTGGTCATTCTGGCTATAATGTGTCTTGGAGAAAATCTTCTTGGGTTGATTCTATTTGGGGTCCTTTGTATTTCCTGGGTCTGGATCTTTGAATGTCTCTCTAGGTTTGGAAAGTTTTCTTCCAAGATTTCATGGAATAGATTATCAATGCTTGTAGTTTTAAGCCACTAAGTTGATGGGAATTTTCACGGTAGTAATGGAAAACTAGTATAAGGACCCATGTCTTCGGTTGAGAAGACATGTTAAAGAAGGGGGATGGAGACATGGGGAAATGCCGACTAGGTAGTCAAGAGTTATGGAGCATGAAGTGACAAGGACAGCCAGGTTAAGCTGAGCAATACCATAGAAGTGCTTGAGGTGGAGACTGGATCTCCTATAGCAACTGGTATGGAAGCGATTAAAGGGAAGGGTAACGCACAAGCTTGGAGAACATGAGGACAGTAAGCTTACTTGTTCTTAGCCATGAAGTAAATTGTTCATCTGTTCATCTGTTCCTCCCAGTATCTTTGCCCATTTCCAAAGAACTTGTAGAGTGCTTTGAGCTGTTCCAAGTGAACTATCAAAAATTATATTTTCCTGGTGTTTTCTCCAAAGAAGCTGTCCCATTCAACAAAATAATGCAAGAAACTGTAGTTTCCAAGGCAACCTCCAGAGGCTTCATGAAACCACCCAGAGTACCTGGTCTTACCAGGTACTAGTTACCAGGCAACTACACATATAGAGAGGTTGTTGTTATCAATTAGCAGATATCAATATATAATGAAATAGGCATTGTGGAATATATAAAAACACATTCAGTATGGCTCTGGTGTACATTACTGGATAGCAAGTTGTAGACTAAGGAAGCTCTGTCTAAAAGACCCACAAGCAGAACTCTGGTCCTTCAAGAAAAGAGTGGAATCAATGGCTTAACAAATGCCTCCACCTTACCCACTATGGCCCTGAGAACCCACATTATCTCCCACTAACTGGGAACAGGATCTGTCAATGGGACTACAGCTGAGGAAGGGCCTTAGTGGGGCCAAAGTGTGGGACTAAGCATGGAGAGTCTTCCGTTATTGTGCCTTTCATGAATTATGCCTCTTCCTGGTTTGAACCCCTTCCCAGCTGCCTTGTCCACTCAGGCCTGAGTCCTACTGAGCAGTGTCAGCATAACACAGCATCCGTGTTGCCTATGACAGAGAGCGCTGTCTCTTGTCCCCTCCCCCACACACTTACCTCAAAGCCAGCACTGATCCTATTAAGGGTTTTATTCATAATGACAACGGACAATGAACATGCAGTGAAAGTATCCTCCTGTGTACTGTTCTTTCTTTTTCTCTCCTTTTTACACTTAGAATTTATAAGGGCAATGTCTTCTGGCACTGTAAACCTTCAAGGAATTAAGAAAAGATGCATACGTAAGTAAAAACAGAAGCTTATGCATATGAAGTACTGGAGTAAGGCTCAACTATAACTCTTTCTTTTAAAAAATTAATTAATGATTTAATTACTTCCATGAACGAAAGAGACAGAGAGAGAGAGACAGCATCACCAACCCAACAGGGTTGACACTGTGATCCACACACAACTTTAGCCAGCCCCAGATCATGGACCCACATATGCTTGGCGGGGAGGGGATGGTCTCTGGGCATGATCCGGAACCTTTCCATTCAAAGCAGCCTCACAGAACATTGTGTTTTACTACCATTCTGCAAGTCTAGCCCAGGTTCATCTGCATTTCAGAAGAAAGTCTCCAGGCTGAGGCACTGCCAAAGGTAACTTCCTTGCAGGAAGCTGGAGGGGCACTGAGTGAAAACAAGATGGAGCCAGGGTCAGTGAAGAGGGAAAGGACATTCCCTGGCATAGTCAGTTTGACTAGACTCTCAAAATTATGATAACTCTGTGGACAAACAAGACTCAGTAGGGCAAGCCTAGACTACCCAGTTCCCCGGATTTAGACCATATTGCTTCCCTTAAGTAAAATTTAATATTTTTGACATTATCATTTATTTACTTTTTGTCTTTCCTACTCCAAAAGCCCCAGGTGGGAAGGGAACATGTATCTACCATACCCTGGACAGAAGGGAACATGACAAGTACTCCATAAATGTTCAGTCAATGAATAAATTAATGAATAGGTACTTTGTAGATTTGTAGGTTCATTGGTGTTTAGTTTGTAGATTGAAAAAAAACTGAGCATGTTAGGAGCTCTTTGACAGACCTCCATGGAGGACTGGGATGCTAAGCTGGGCCTCTACGGAATCTGAGCATTAGAGAAAATCCCACAGAAGAAAGGAAGCATTTTAGTGCAAATTCAATCCAAGGTCTGTCATGCAATGGGTCCGGAGGTGCCAATCATTTTTGCAGGTGGACCCCAGCAGGAAAAGAAGTGAGGCATACATACCCATTGTAAGTATTGATTTAGAAATAATATACATGTGACTGTGTGTGTGAATGGCAACATTAGAATAGAGAAGTTCTAATATTTTCTCCCTGTAGCCCAGGGCTGCCTTGTGCTGACATTTTGGAAACCATTGGTGCTGGCTGATGAGATCTGGGTCAGAGGAGAAGGCCTTAGAGTATAAGGGGTGTGGTCTAAGTCTCAAAGTTAGCTGTATCTGGTTTTGATGCTTGTTTCCACTAACTTCACTAATTCCTAGACTTTTCTGGTTGTAATTTTAATAACAACCTTAATAACTAATATTCTTTGAATACCGAGAAGGTGAACAGCAAACGAATGATGGTTAGGCCATCTATGACAATAGAACTCTGATCCTGCATCTCTGCAAGGGCCTGCCTGGGAACCTAAACCACAACTCTGCAGCAACTGGCCCCAAATGGCCAAAGTATGATGAATAATCTTCAGCTTCTTTAATTTTTGCTCTGCTTCCAACTTAGTACCATCCAGAGAAAGCACAATATGTTCCCTTTACAAGTCACGTAAGACGCCCTGCTTCTAGTAAGCCCTGCTTTGGCCTCTCCAGGCCAGCAACCTCCAATCATGGCACACTCGAAGCCTTCCCTTTGTCTGCTCCTGCCTTGAGTTTCTGCCAAACACAAGTGATGGTGGCTGGCTCCCTTGTTATAGCTTGCTCTGAATAAATAGCCTTTGCTTGTTCTCATTTGGGTGGTTGCTTATTTCTACAGTGCTTACTGTATGCCTAGCACTAAACTAAGTGATTTGCATATGCTAGCTTTTTTCATACTTCCACATTCATGAAGTAATAGTATAGATAATATTTCTGTTTTATAGTTGGGGAACTAGATGATTCTCAGAGAAGTTAGGTAGGTTGCCCAAAGTCACACAGTGGGTAGGTAGTGAGGCTAAACTGATGTCTATACCATGCCTGGCACACTCAGCACAGTCTGGTCTCTCCCCATTTACTTATTCCTCCTCTTACATTTCTCCCTATTGATTTTTTTTTTTAAGAGGTTTTTGCTATAGGGCGCATGCACTCACCAGACAGACAGAGAGAGACAGAAAGACAGAAAGCGAGAAATCACCCCCTAGCACACCACAATCCCTTCTCCACCATTCTCCTCTCGGGATCTTGGGCATGTACGCACACGTTCCCGGCATGAGTTTTTTTAAGCCACTGGGTCCAGGACGCGAACCGCAGCCGACTACATGGGAGTGCTGCCACATAGCCGTTTCGCTAACTGCTGGTCCCTCTCCCTATTGAATTATTGAAGGGAGAGGTAGATTCATGTCTCTCCCCATCCCCCTAAAAAACTCTAAACTCTTGTAACTTTTGATAAGCTCAAGGTATGATGAGAGTAAAGGCTTTGCCTTTCTACTTTTGTTGAGAGTAAGAGAGTTGGCAAAATCTCTGTACAGAGATAAGCCCCTGGTTTTCCTTGGTGAACCTTCAAGTATTTTTAACTCTGCTATGGACTAGGATGAGGTGCAAGAGATTTTTAATAGGCAAGCAAAGGGGAGAGAGTCAAGTGAGAGGCATATTCATATGAACCACAGATGATGAGAGAAAAATGTATTTGGACTAAAAATCTTTGGTGAATTATGGGCAGAAATACATCAGTTTCTTTCTTTTCAACTTGCTCAACCAACCACCCAACCAACCCTGTTTTAAAACGCTTTTGTAGTTTAACTGAGTTTTATAATTGGGAAAGATTTTTGGAGCTGTCCAAGATTCTTGTTTTAAAGTCAAGAACTGATTTTCTCCTCAGTGACAGAAATGGAGCTAGAGCCCAGACCTCCTGGGGAGTAGGCCACACAGTCACTGAAGTGTGATTTTGTTAGTTTCTGAAGCAGATTGCATAGAATAAATATTTATGTTTTTGCATATATTGGATTGTCAGAAAAGTCATGACATATTTTGTCTATGCAAAAATGCATCATGGCTTTTCTGACAACCCAATATAATGTACTTGGCAAGTCTTTAATTTTTAGGGTGAGATTCTGATTAAAAGTTGTCCATCTTTTCCCAAGAAAATGTCCATTTGACATACACACATACATTGTTGCATCTGATTGAGGGGTATTCAAAGACTCCTACAGTCTATGTGGATTGTCTCTGGGGAGAGGAGCTGGCTAGGGACATGGAATAGTGTTTTTGGAGCAGAATCGAGGGCCCAGCTAAAGTCAAACAGCACCAATTGGTAATGTTTCCTATCACTGAGACGGTGTGATTTTCCCTCGGTGCGTTCTTTTGCCTGGGTGCTTAAAGAGAGAAAGAAGTTGAGATGGATTCAAACTTGGGGACAACACATATATGCATGTGCATGAATTGAGGACGTTATTAGGAATGTGTTTGAAATAAATGAGTAATAGTGGACTCCTGGAATGATAGAGAGGGAGCTTAAGAGGGGATAGAAAGGCTTGGACATGGAGAGGGAAAGGGAGGTTACTGGTGGCTGGAGAATATTTGGTTGGAGTTAAGAATGGGTGCTGATGGGAGGCTGGTATATTAGTGCAGAATTACAGGAGTGGAATACTTCAATGCGAAGATAGGTTCAGACGTGACTATGAAGGTGTCAAATGCCATCTAGAGTGTCAAGCCATCCAGAGTGTCGAATGTCATTAATCAACATACAAGCTGCCCATGTGGGAGCTGAGGGGAGGCACACGTATGATGCATGATAAAGTCATCAATTGATTTGAAGCAGGCCCTTTTCTGGCTTTAGAGAGGGCGATCTCTCTGAAGCTGAATCTTACCCCAAAACTTCTCAATTACTCTGAGGCTGTTTCTCCTGCTTTGTTGCCTATCTCTGGTTCCCAAATATGCTCACACTTGTGAGTCAGCCTTTGCCGGTGTTAGGACCCCTCAGCTGGAAGACCCTAGCTGGATGCCCGAGCCTCTCCAGCTGCAGTCCAGGGGCCAAGGGAGTGTTCAAATATTATTTTTGCAGAAGCCTCTCTTGCCTTGATTGTCCTTGTCTCCATCAGCAGCATGGTTATAATAACAGCTAACTCAACTGGGTATTCAGTGAGATAGTGTGGGTAGGTCGCCTGACCTAGTGCCTGTCATGTTAGAAATGTTCAATAAACCAGATTTCGTCCCAGGCAACTTCCCTCTTGACCAACATATGTGGTTAAAAACTATCTATCCCTTGTGGCTCTTTAATTTAACTGTTGTATATCCACTTTTCTGTAGATTATACCAAGCTAACATCCTAAGGATCTTATTGAATGTAGCCACAGAATTTCAGAGAAATGACATAAAACAACTGTTACATTTCTCATGTACTTTTCTATATTAAAAGTCAATAAATAATAAATAAGCAAAAACAAAAAATAAACCAACAAAAAGCAGCGAAACACCCAATAGTTCAAGAAAAAAAAGAACTTTAATGAGATGGAAATGATGAGGCGGAAACCGCCAGATTCATTTGGCTTCGCTGCCTGATTTTTATTAGCTGGCAGCCTGGGGTCTGTTTTAGGCCCAGAAAATTAAATGGATCAGCCAGGGGGGGCTGAATTTCAGTAGTTCGAGCTCCTGGGTTTTGGGAAGAAAAAAAGAAAAAAGGTCGTGGAATATCGTTGCCAAGTAAATATGCTTTTATAATAAAATGTAGAGAGAAGTGTGGTGGGCACTGAAACCATGACTCAGAATTCTCTCCCAGAGATATCCTCCTCAAGCCCGCTATTGCCCGCCTGGCTCTGAAAGTCACAGAATCCGAGTCTCCAGGCCAGATTTTCCCTCTAGCCATTCCCGGCCACGCAAAGCGGAGCTGCGAGCTCACAGAAAGGGATGTCTTCATCGCCAACCAGGATGGAACGAACCCACCCGCTCGGGGAGTACTGAGAACCAAGGGTCCCTCCAGCGCTGGCAGCAGCCAACATGACTTGACTGCCCCCATCCCGCGCCGTCTCTACTCTCCAGGCGCCCCCACCCTTTCCGGGTGCGCGCGCACGAGCCAGCGAGGCGAGGAGCTGTGCGCCCGGCAGTCGGCTGGCGGCGCGGCTGACAGGCTTCGGGGAGAGGGTGGCCAGGGGCGGCGGCAGAGGAGGAGCTGGCGCCGCAGCCGCTCCCCTTGGACCGCGCCCCGCCCTCCGCCGCCACCTGCGCGTCCCCTCCGGGCTCCCCAGCCCCGGGGCTGTGTGGGCTCTCGGTGCCGCAGCGGCAGTGTCACTGCGTCCACCAATTGGGAGACTCGGCGCTTGCTCCTTGGGGCGCGGGACGAGCCTAGCGGCCGGTGCTGGCGAGGGCAGGGTACGCCGGAGCGCGTGTCCCTCCTCGCCGAGCTTCCCGCGACGTTTTGGGAGGGGGATAAAGAACTGCAATGACTTTTGAGGTGCGACTCCTCCTT
>NW_006159934.1:5184564-5195135 GCF_000334495.1 Tupaia belangeri chinensis
GCCAGTGTGCCCAGCAGGCCCCAAAGGCTCCCTGCGTTGTGTTGGGACTTGGAACGTGTCCGGGAGCCCGCGGCGCTGTGCGCGCTGGTGAGTTTGCCGGCGGGGTGGGGTGTCTGAGGGTGGCAGAGGCGGAGAGGACATTGCGCTCAGTCCCTGCGCCCGTCCCCTAGTGCTGCCCCCACTTTGAGAGTAATTGAGACTTAAGCGTGACTAAGGAGCGGCGAGGATGCGAGCGCCGGACTCGGGCTCTCTCTCTGCCGGGTGTGATGGAGCGGGTCGGTGAGTCGAACAAAGGCGCCCGCCCAGAGGAGTGGGTCCTCGGCTGAAGAGCGCGGGCCGCGAGCCGCGACGGCCGCCTGCGGGCTAAGGTGTTGGCTGTGCCGCTAGAAGAGCAGCGCGCCCCGCCTCCAGCCGGCGGCGAGCCCTGAGCTGGGCACCTGTGCGCCACTCCGGCTGAGGCTTCCACACAGCCCCGCCTGCCGACCCGCTGGCCCCGGGGCCCGTGGCACCCGCTGCGCAAGGTCCAGAGACCAACCCCTTGCTGGTGCAGAGGAGACCCAGGTCTCTCGGTCTTTCGCCGAGACGCCTGGAACCGGCCGTGCGCAGTGGACTGAGCTGGCGTGTCAGGAAGCACTTCTGCAGACTGGGGACTTCCATGTGAGTGATTTCGTTTTTTCCAACCGCCCCGTCCTTCAGCAGTGTTGGCTGCCGGAGCATCCGAGCTGTGCGGCCGGCAGCCGCTGGGATCCTCGCCGGACGTCGGGTGTGTGAAGCTCGCACAGTTCCCGGTTGTCCCGCGCCCGCGCCCAGACAGAGCCCGAGAGTGTGCGGGTCCGGGGCAAGGGCCGGCTGGGCTGTTTGATGGCTTCACTGAGAAGAGTTAAAGTGCTGCTGGTGTTGAACTTGATCGCAGTGGCGGGCTTCGTGCTCTTCCTGGCCAAGTGCCGGCCCATCGCAGTGCGCAGCGGAGAAGCCTTCCACGAGATCCGGCCGCGCGCGGAGGCGGTCAACCTCAGCGCGCACAGCGCCAGCCCCATCCAGGATGCGGTCCTGAAGCGCCTCTCTCTGCTAGAGGACATCGTCTACCGGCAGCTCAATGGTAAGGACACATCCCAGCGCCCGTGGGGCTGGGCTCTGTAGGGCGGTCCATAGGGTGAGCTCAGGGCCCTGCGCTATGCGCCCGGGCACTGGCACCTCCTGGCTCCCACGGCCGCCTCTCCCTTACTCTCCCTCCCTTATCTCCTGCAAGAGACCAGGGCCGCTGGTAAGAACAGTCTACCTGCTTCCTCTCTGTGCCCCAGCCGTAAATTTGGTTTTATCCTGGACTCAATATAGTCGTCTCCTGGTCTTGAGCGCCTGGCAGGAAATCATTCCCTGGAGACTCTAGCCGGATCGCAGAAACTAGTGGAGCGGCTGAATGGGACTGGAGGCATGGGCTGATGTCTAGGCAGGAAGATAGCTCAGAGAGCTCAGCGTTTTTTGGGAACGCATGGGGAGGAGGGAGATGGGCGGTGCGTACTGCCAAAAGTCAAGGCCCCAGGTCCTGGAGCTAATGCGCTTGGGTGGTAAGTAGGACGAATATGCCATCTCTGTGGGAGGGCTACACAGCTAATAGAGGACTGCTCCCTTTGAGCCACTGTGGTGGAGCCTGCTATCTAGAACACACCCAGTTTCTTCTGGTCTGGAGCTGCGGAGGGGCAATTGTTGAAAGTCCGAGGTGCGCCTGGGACACAGGCACCTACAGAGTGTAGCAAAGCTGAGACGTGCATCCAATTAGTGGCAGCAAACATAATCTGTTCCAGGTAGAACGTTCTTCTACTTCAGGCAAAGAGGGAGACTTTTAGTGTGCTCTGGTCATACTTGGTTCAGGGACTGTTGTTGGTCACAGGATGCTGGCAGTCTACAAGTTTAGAGTGAGTGTTACCTACGTGTACAGGCAGCTCTCCAGGGACAACATCCAAGGCAGATAGCGTGCTTAGGCACAGGCTGCCTCCTCCCTTCCTGACAGCACACCCATGTTCTCACACAGCAGTTCCAGAACTGCAGAAGATCATAAAAATAATGATAATAACAGCTGATGGGATTATTGCTGTGTGCCAGACACATGCAAAGACAGGACATTGAACATTCATGTCAGTCCCGGAGGTTCCACCCATCCCCAAATGGGACATGAGGAAATAAGGCAAGGAGCGGTGAGCTAAGTTGCCTGGAGTCCTGAGTTTGGAGTGAGATCCCCATGTCTGGCTGACCACAGAGTCTGTTTTCTTGGACACTAGGCACCAACTTCCAACCATGGTCCTAATTATAAGGAGTATTAGGTTTGTTGAACAAAGAAATATATGAAGCTGCAAATTCCATCATATATCTGTGTATAGTTGAGAGCCAGGCTCAGCTGTCTTCACTGCAGTGAGAGAGACCAGTGGGTGACAGGTGGCTGGGAGAGGGAAGATGCCGGATTATTCTCCCTCTGCTCTCTGATGGTCCCCTCTGAGTAATTCCTGGGGTTGATATGGTCAGATCCCCAAGCACATGAAAGGACAGTGTGGTCTTATCTATGTCACTGGTAAGTATCCAGGGGATACCTTGAACTTGCTTCTGCAGTAGGAAGCTGCAATTCTCCACGCCCCTCACAAGGGGTGTGGCCTGGCTGTCAAAGTAGTCCAGTGAAATCATGTAGAAGCTCTTTTCCTAAGTCCGCAAAATCTAAGGCATGGATCAAACAAAGCGGCTGTTCATTTCCCGAGGAGTTAGAAGCTTATGGCGGTAGGCTTTATTCTGCACAGATTCCTGCCATGACAGACTTATGGGACCCGAAAGGATACCTTGGGTCCCTCACTCTCAGACCACAATCAGGGACATGGGTCCTTTTAGTATTCGTTTCAATTAGGAACATAAACTAGGATATAGCCACATCCCCGCTTCCCCATGTTCAATGTGCACAAACCCATTTATCTTTACAATGACTGACCCTATGAGATAGCTACTCTCATGTCCCCTCTCACATCCCCTGAGTAACTTGCTCACAGTCACCTGGCTAGTGAGCCTTAGAGCTGGAATTGAATCTGGTTCCTCTGACTCTGGAATGGAGATTCTTAGCTGCTTGCACTAGCATGTCTTGATCTCTAGCATGCATCCAAATTCCCTGGGGGGCTTGTTAGCATGCAGATGGCTGGGCCCCACTCCCAGAGTGTCTGATTCAGTAGGTTAGAGTGGGGCCAGAGAATTTGTCCCTCTAACAAACTTATGCTTGGTACCATGACCCAGCATCCTACACTCTACTGCCTACATCAAGAAGAGCAAAGGCAGAAGACTCCTTAGACTTCCAAAGCCACTTCCTAGGGAACTTCTGAAGAGCTAATTGCTGGCTTTAGATGGGCTGCTGGTGGTAGTGGTGGTGGTAGGGGTTCTGGCATTTCCCCATCTTCCCTTCTGCTATGTAAGCAATCTCTGGACTGTTTGGATCCCGTACTGTGGATTGGGAAGTCCTAGTTTCCTTGACTTGCATCCTCTGAGGAGTTGCTGGCAGGAAGGCCCAGTTGACAGCTTTTCCTGGGCAAGGTAGAAATTCAAGCTGCGACTAGGCAGATGTCATCTTCCTGCTGCCGTGTGTAGTTTGTAGTGACATGAAGCCTAAAGGTAAAGAACAAGGAGAACTTGTCAAATGGAGGACCCTCCCTCTCACTCCCACTCCCACGTGCTCCATCCTTGGCCTGGGCTTGTTTCAGGTAATGCCTGTCCCATCTATTGATGTTCTAGGCCTGCAGGGGCCGCCTGCTGCAGTGGGAGCCTGGGGGAGAGGGGAAGGGCTCTCAGTGCCTGGGGAGGTGGGACCTGAACCTCATGTGTGCTTTTGCTCTGCAGCCTGTCTTCATCCATTGTTACCAAGGGAAGAGAAGGAAACCTTGTCCTTAATGTCTTTATTTCTTAGGAGTTAATGGAGAGCCTACTGGAGCTGGCACGGGGAAGACAGTAGGAACAAGGCCACTTGGACCCAGATCTCTGGTCCATGGTGGGAGCTGCCATTTAGATTGTTCTGGTTTCTTAAACCTTTCCTGTGGACTCCTCTGAAGTTCAAGCAGGAGGGATTTGCAGAGAGCTTCACCTGGTCCTGGCTGTTGATCACGCTCATCCACAGTGTTCTCTTGCTGTTAAGATAGGTTTTGTTGGGGTTCTGCAAGTGGACAGCAAGAGTTGACCCAGACTTCCTCAGCACTGACCTCTCTGCTAAGACTGGTTGCCAAAGTGCTTGACTCTTGCCTTTTGAAAACAGTTATAGGTTATTGTTATTGTTGTTTCGTTTTCCTCAATACAGGCTGACAAGGACACTTTAAAGAGAAAGTGAAGATGTGGGTATAGAGGAGAAAGCACACAGTGATAAATTAGTTTTTCCTCCTTCAGAATCTCTTGCAGTAAACTGCTCTTCCATTCTTTCCATCAGCTCCCTGCTTCCTCCATGGCTGAGCCCTGCCTCTAACATTTTTCCCCACCCCTAGACTGTTGGGTACTCTCCTTTGACGGAGTGCCCTGACTGACCTCCTCTACTGGGCTCACAGTGGCTCCAGCTATCTGAGTAGAAAGCACCAAAATCTTTCAAAGGGCCCCACATCTCCTAGTGGCATCCTGTTTCTGGAGGAATCATGATCCTGTTTGAAGGCCAGCAGTCAGGGCCTGTCAGAACCAGCTCTGATGCACATCTCCTCTGTTCTCTTGCCCAGTGCCTCTGGCTTCTCCATTATGAACCCATTAATCTTTATAATTTTGGCAAGTAGACTCCTACTTGTTGAAATATCCTGCATTCGCCTTGGGATGTCTAGCCTCCTTATTTCAGCCTATCTTTGAGAAGTGCTAGTTGTCCTGGTTTGCCTCTCTCCCATCCACTTCCTGCATACTGCCTGTCCTTTAAGTCTTGGCTCAAGTCACTTCCTGGAGATGGGGGTTTGTGGCACACCACATGAGGTCTGAATTCTTTTGGTTTTGAGTTGCTTGAGGCTTTGTTGTCAATGACCCTTTGTACCCCTGGCCTGAAATCTTGCGCCTCCATGGTTTATTCTTTGGGTACAGAACTGGACTATAGGCTTTTTAAGGTCCAGAATTATATTTTAGACTTTTCAATACTACCTCTATCCCTCAGCATCTGCCACACACCTTGCACATAATGTGGATAACTCAGGTTTATTGAGTTGACTAATTGGATGAGAGCTGGTTTTAGGAGATAAAGGACAGTCATGGAGGAAATAAGTGCAAGACTATAGAGGCTGAGTTTGTTGGATGGGTTTGGTGGAAGGATTTAGATGGGGAGGCTGAGTGTGAGGACACTGTCTTGCCTCCACCATCTTGCCTCCACCATCTTGAAGCAGCTCTAGTCTTCATCCTTCTGAGTTAAGGGAACTAGATCCTTCCAGGAACTTGGAAGTCACACAGTTGTCCAGATTAGGAACAAGGTAATTTCAGTATGTTTCCTTTGTATGTGTAATTTCGTAGCATGACTATGGTTGTATAGTCTTTTTGTAGCATACAATTAATTCATATTGTACAGCATTTGGCAAATCTAATAAAAGCAGAAGAACATAAAACTTTGTTAAAATATATTTTTAAATGGTGGCATGGCAGTTTTGAATCAGCGACTAGGACGGTGGACTGAGGACAGACACATTTCTTGTTAGAATTCCTTATAACTCTGTACATGACTTTTGGCTTTCTGTCATCTCTTTGTCATCTTCTGGGGAAATGATTTAGTTCTCATTTTAGAGAAGAGAAAGGTGAGAAACAGAGATATTGTGTGATCTAACCAGGGTGACACAGCTAAGTGAATGGCAGAACCCAAGTTCCTAAGCCCCATGGTACTTTCCTCTCAGTGCAGCACCCTTGATGAGTAAGGGACATAAAGTAGAGGAGTGGGTGCTTCACTTGCCACATGTGAGCTCTAAGCCCTGGCTGCTGGCCTTGCCCCTCCTCAGAGCCTCTGTATAATGAATCTGAAGGACACATGTCAGAGTTTCTACTTCTGTGAGCCCAGGGCAGCTCTGTCGTAAGAGGAAATGCAATCGATTTAAGTTAGGTTCCAAATTTAGATTTTAGGAGGATATTGAACAGAAGCAGGGTTGCTTGAAGAAATTGAAAATCTTTGTGGAAGTGGAGAGAAGTCAAAATTACCTATCCCAGTCCTGCCCCCAAGCCACACAGATGCACAGAGCTGAACTCTGAGCTGTAGAAAAGCCAAACATTCCCAGCTCGCTCAAGCACAGCCCATCCAGCCTGATGTACAAGCCAAACTCCCTAGGCAAGGAAAGGGCATTGGCAGAGAGAGTAGAGGGAGAGATTTACTTTCACAGGTCTCCAAGTTGGGGTCAGGGAGAGAGTGATGGTGTTTTGAAAGCATCGCTTTGTGGATGCTAGGGCTGTTTCCTTGGCCTGTTGGGATATAGATGTGTTCCTTGGAGCATGGGTGGCAGATGGTACCAGCATTTCCTCTGGGGAGGAGGCAAAGGTATATGTTCATGTTGAAATCAGTCACTGCAGCAAATGTCAGAGGGAAACCAGGGTAGTACATACCCTTCTTCTTCCTCTTCTTTTTTCCTCTTTTTTAAACTGTCTTTCCTTCTCCCATGAGTGAGAGAGACAGAGAGAAAGAGAAAGACAGTCAGACAGTACCTTCAACAGAGTCTTGAGGCCTTGATCCTCCCCCAGCTTCAGCCAGCCCTGGATCTTGAGCATATTTGTGCCTGGTGCACTCAGGGAGGTCTCTAGAAGTGAGCCCGGAACCTTCCCATGTGGATCAGCATCACAAAATATAGTGTTTTACCACTGCGCCCTCTGCTGGCCCCTATTGGACAGTGTAAGCCTTCTTGTGCTGCATGCAGACATTCAGCAGGGCTCAGGATGGGCAGGGGCCAGGCTTATGGAAGGCCTAGGCAGCAGAGCTGGGACCTGGGTACTGGAGGAAGGCCTATTTCCTTTGCCACCACCAACGACTCATAGCATCTGGCCGCTGCTCGCCCCTCTTGGAGAAATGGGGAGCCCCATTCTTGGATAGCCTTCAGATATAAGCACATCTGTGCTGGCCAGTGTGTGTGACAGGCACTCTGCCAGCCAGGACAGCTGCTGCCTGCCTAGCCCAGAGGTAGCAGAAGGGACAGCCAGTGTCATTCTTGCTGAAGAAATTCAACCCTCCTGACCTTTGCTTGTTGCCAAATCGGGAGTGTCCTTAGTGGACAGGAAGGCGGCCTAGTAATCAGAGCTCAGAGTGACATCAGGATGAAAGAACATGGGCTCTGTGAGGCCCAAGTCCAGTGAAGAAACGACCTAACACGAGACAACCTGTGAGTCTTTCAGAATATATTAGGAGGAAGGTTGTACTTGAGTGTCAGACAGACTGGGTTGGATTTCCAGTTCTGTGACTTATTGCCTCTGTGACCTTGGACAAGTCACTTTTACTTCTCAACTGTAAAATGGGGTTGTTTTATATCAGGATGAGTTGAGATTCAAAACATATGGCATGAGCATGAGGCTCGACATAATGGCAGCCATGGGCCTCCTTAAAGTTAGACACCTTCCTTGCTTGCTTCTTATTGGATCCCTGATGCTTAGAGCTGCCCTGGCCCATAATACATGCTCAGTGAATATTTGTTGAGTAGATGCATGGGCAGTTATGCTTGTAGCACAGCGTGGTCACTGTTACCTCCTCCCAAAGTCTCCACCCTTCAATAAATCATTGGATTAAGTTCTTATCCTCTTAATCTTGTTGCAGTGGCTCAATATATGACTTCTGGGGTATAATATTCAAACTATAGCAGAATCCCAGGCTGGTTTGCACTTGATTATATAGATAAGGAAGCCATTGAGTGACCAGGTTACTGACTTAAGTTGATGTCGTGTTAGGAGTTAGTACATATGAGGAGAGTGGAGTAGAATATAGTAGTGGGCATATAGGACTGGCTACACCATACTCTTTTTAAAATTTTTTAAAAATTTTTATTATCATCATAATCTTCTTTATATTACATTAGATTACATATAACTTTACAGTGTATTACATTGCTTTTTCAAAAGGGAATGCCATGCATGTCAGTCAATACAGAGACATTAATCTCCCCACTTCAACATTTGATATCTTTTCTATGTTTTCTCCAATCATTATTATTATTATTCTAATTATTTTTTTTAAACAGTCAATTGCTATTTCTCATTTTGCTTGTAAAAAGACTTTGCCCATCATGAAATACTTCTCATACCAATCTAGTTGAGAATACTGTACATGTCATCATCAACAGTTAATAAGCCATATGCTCCACCATACTCTTGAGCACAGGACACATCTAAGCCCTCTAATCTTCAGGTGATTCAGTTGTGCCTTATGTTGGAAGCTCCCTCCTTGGTCTCATGCAGAGCTAGGAGATGGCACCTGGAATAGTTCCATTTGGAAACTCTGAATCAACACCAGGAGCTCTGAGGGAATGCCCACCTCAGGCTGGCTATCTGCTGGGCTCCTACTGCCTTTCAACCTCACTGAGGCCCACCCCCAGACTTCCCTCTTCCTCTGGCTCTCTCCTTCCATATCCAG
The DNA here is from genome assembly GCF_000334495.1 of Tupaia belangeri chinensis. Classification (NCBI taxonomy): domain Eukaryota; kingdom Metazoa; phylum Chordata; class Mammalia; order Scandentia; family Tupaiidae; genus Tupaia; species Tupaia belangeri. The sequence continues at coordinate 5,193,125 of NW_006159934.1, forward strand.
CCTGGACAGCCCCTCATGTGGTGAGCTCGCTGGGAATCTTCTTGCTAGATCCTCAGGGTTCCTCATGGCCTTGGCCTCTGCTGCCTCTACCTACCTTGGCCTCTGCTGCCTCTACCTCTAATGGTGAATCTGCTTATTCCTTAGAATGCCTCACCATGGCAGGTATTGGTGCTATCACAATGCATGCTCTCATCTTAGCTGGGTCCTCAACTTGTCCAGCACTTGACAGTATGTCTCCCTTTCTGTTCCCCAAACCTCCCTGAGCCAAAGAGGAGGTGCAATAGCCTGGACGGAGTTAACAGAGGTTGTGGTCTAGTGGGCTGACTCTAAACTCAGCCCTCTGTCCCTGCTCTCAAATGACACAGGAGCTTGTCTCATCCCAGCTGCCCCTGCAGCAGCCCACTTCATGCAGGCCTTGTCCCACCTCTGGTGTTGTAATAACTGAAGCCACATGGGTGTGCTGCTAGAGGCCACAACAGGCCTCTGGGTCCTCCCTCCTTTGCTAGATTGAGACCAAGTGCCATGTTCCATGCCAGACCTGGCTTTCCTGATAGCTGCTAAAGGGACCGGAAGGTGAAATACATAAGAGCAGGGGAACCAGCTCCTCCCATGAGGTAGTCTTTGGCTGGAGCAGAGACAAGAGCTGTGAAGAAACACTCTCCTAACCCCCTTCAGTTGCACAGTCTGGAGGTACATTGGTCCATGTGCTCTCTGGGAAGAAGTCCAGGGAACTGGAGTACTCACTGCATTTGCTTCTTCTTCCGCTTCCTCCCTTGGCTTCCTCCCTCGTTCCCTCCCTCCCTGCCTGCCTTCCATCCTGCTTTCCACAGCATTTAGCATAAACACAGGACTCACATGGTCGAAAGACCTTCCTTTCCCTCAGTGATTGCTCCTCACTGGTCTTTAGACTGCTCTGACATGTGGATGACAATCAGCATAGCCACTGATAGTGAAGTTTTCCCTTTTAATAATGTCCCTGTCACTGCTAACTGCAAAGCCTCAGCCTTGCCATGCATGAGTAATAAACCACTGCCATAATTACAGGCGGTCACATTCAGACACTAACACATGAGTATGCTGACACGTAATAGGGAGTAAGGTTCCAGAAGAATGTCCATCCTAGCCACGGACACAATGGCTGATCGTGTGATTAGCATTTACTGAGGAGTGTCTTGTGGTTCTACACAGCTTGTTTGCTGCTGTGCCTTCCTGGTAGAAAGAGCATGAACTGGAGACCAGGGTTCTAGGTCTGCTCTTTCTAGGGACCAAAAGTGTGTGCACCTGTAAAATGAGATAGCTCATCTGCGGTGGGCTAACTGTAGAGCACTACTGCACAAGGGGCCACATAGCAGGCACAGGTCGGGTCCCTAGACCAGTGTACATAGATTAGCATGGTGGCATGCACCCATAATCCTCACCAGGAAGCTGGGATAGGAGGGTCCTGGGTTGGTGAAACACTATCAAAAATATCTCTCTCTCTTCCTCTCTCATTAGAACAAATGAGAACCATATTGTTTTAAGATTCTTTAACTCTAGGATTATGAGTCTCACCCCACCTCATCTTACTAAAATCTCGTGCATTCTCCAAGGATCAATTCAGAAGTGTTTTATTCCCTGAAACCTTTCCTGACCACCTCGTCAGAACTATCTTTGGGTTTTAAGGGTACTTTGCAGGTATTTTTTTTTGCCTTTGTTTATCTCTGCCTTTAATTATAATGAATTATTGATGTGATCAGACTCCTAGTTTGTGAGCAAATAGATCAGATTTATTAAAAAAAAAAGAGGCTCCAAGTCTTTTGGAATTAATTTGTCAGCAAGTCATTTTTTTCAATAAGTTTTCAGTAAGTCCAGGAGTGGTAGCTAGCATTGACCGGGCATCATGATGTTGTATCTCATGACATCCTACTTCTCTCTCTCTTTTTTTTTTTCACGGTTACAAGATAGCTGCTCGAGTTCTAGTCATTGTATCTTTGTACAAGATGGAAAGTATTATGAGTGATCACTGCTTCTA
>NW_006159934.1:5195145-5253954 GCF_000334495.1 Tupaia belangeri chinensis
TCTGCGTCTATCGTTTAAGAGGGAAAGAACATCTTTTCTAGAAGTCTCCCTGGGAGGCTCCCACATGGGAGCCAAGACATAGTCCCAGGACAAATCTTCCTTCAATGAGAACAGTTGCTTTCCAGAGAAAGTTAAGTATAGTGGTCACAGAAGAGAGAGCGTGGCATTCATACTGAGAATCCACAGTGCTTATGATCCCTTCTTTTTTTTTTTTTTTTTCTTTTTGGAGAGGTTTTCGCTACAGGGCGCGTGTGCTCACCAGACAGACATAGAGAGACATAGAGACAGAAAGCGAAAAATCACCCCCCAGGGGAGATGGTCACGCCGCAATCCCTTCTCCTCCATTCTCCTCTCGGGATCTTGGGTATGCACGCACACGCGCCCGGCATAGTTTTTAAGCCACTGGGTCCGGGACGCGAACCATGGTCGACTACGTGGGAGTCCAGTGACATAGCCATTATGCTAACTGCTGGTTCCCATGATCCCTTCTTTATCCCCAACGCATTTCAATGAATAGTCAAATGAAACAAGACTCTTGGCTAACTAGCAGTTCAATTAACTAGAATCCTTATATCTTTGGATATTTTGCTTAAGTTTAAGTTAGATTTGGCTTGAAATGATACATCCTAGGTGGACACTACCATACATAACTACAATATAACTATATAACTGCATTTGTCAGTGTTAGGATGTGTATTTATTTCTCTGACATTGGGATTCATCTTGTCAGTGATGTGACAGTTTAACTGATAACATTCTCTCCCCTATGGATACATAAAAATGGTGCATCTTACAGTTGCAGGTATCCTAGAGTCAATAAAGGACAATGCAAAGGGACATCAAAAGTTCATGAAAAGTGGAATTATTAATTACTTATTTTGTGCAAAAATTTTGAAATCCATGCATAGATTGTTTTTGTAATATGCATTTTCGAAGTATATCATAGTTTACTATACAGAGCTATTTTTATCAAACATCTAATATATATCAAGTGTTTTGTGTTACTTAATTCTGTATCAAATGTACTTATGCTATTACTCATTTTACATATGCAGAAACTGAAACTCAGGGACATAAATACATGGTCTAGAAGCACCACCAACTGCCCCTGTCTTCCTTTGTGAGTTTGGCATTCACTGACTCACGGATGTGGGACAAGTACTGGCGAGAGGTGGTTCCTGGTCCAGGGATTGTGAGCAAGTACAGGGGTGCTGGTCTCCAGTAACAAGAGGAGCACAGTGAATCTTCCTTCACTCAGGTTTACATGAGTGTGTAAAGTTGTAAAGCTGCTAATACTAGGGCTCTAAATTATGCTGCGTGAGCTTTTAGAGCCAGCCCATAATTAGAACAAAATTTGAGAAAAGTGAAATTGATATTAAGTTAATTAAAAGGCTTTGCTTATATTGGAAGGAAATTAGCACAACAAAACAAGACTGCTGACAAATGCACATTATTAATTTCCTCGTTTGGACAACTCTTGTCAGGCCTCGGGGAAGCTTTGCTCCTGGGTTTCTGCCCTGTGCTCTTCCCCACAACTGCTTATTCATCTTGTTGGTGTCATGGTGGTTTTAATTGGGCAAGATCCAGGGTAATCTTACATAGTCATTTTTTTAATGGATACTAAGACTTAACTCGGAGCTGTGCCATCCAACTGAGGGCCCAGACCCTAGAAGCATGTGAGATGACTTCAGAAGTGTGTGTCATCAATTAGGCACAGGATGCTGGGAAGCTGATACAAATGTGATTCCCTCTTATCTAGGAGGTAAGTCTTTTGCTCCAGTGCATCCTTTTTCTTAGTCCTGTTCATCATCTTGATGTATGACCAGACCTGAGTTTGAGTGTGTGGTACAGTTTTGTTTGACATTTTTAGAAGGGAGAAAGAATATCTTTTCTTTTTGTATGATACCTTTTATTCCAGGTCAGAGGCTGAATTAAGGGCAGCTAAATCAGGCAGCCAGCCGAGAACCACCCTGGTCTCTGGTTGGAGTGGAAAAGGCAATACTGTGAAGTGATGTTGTGCCTGGTCCACCAAAACTCCTGTGAGATCCTCCATGGCTTCTCTCTTTGTTGGGCTTAGAGTTCCTTTTTGTGGCATATGAAACTGAAGGCTCTTCGATACTTGAATGACTATGTGAATGAAGGACCACCATCCCCAACTATCTCTTTATTGTCATTGTGCATTGGACCATTGTGTTAAATCACTGAAATTGTGAAGTTTATCTGTTATAGCAGCTAGTGTTACTTAACCTGACTAATTCAATTAGGCTGGGCTGACTGGAACATCTGTCTTCCTAAGTGACAGACTAGCCTAATCTGTCCTTGATTAATATGGTCAGCAAATACTGGTTGAGCTTAAACAATAAGTGGGTTAGGTTAAGGCATTTATATCAAAAACACCTATTTCTAGGCCTTCTCTGTTTTATCTACTATTGGCTTTAAGGAAATAGTCTTGTTTCTCAGTGTCCCAGTGTTCTATTTACGGAATGATAGAATGATTATAATCATCCCCTACTTATGCTCCATGTTGGAGCTGAGGGATAAAAATTGAAAGATAGGTAAGGTGTTTGCAATTATAAACAACAAAATAATATATGCATTGTCTCTATTACAGCTTCTGCTGACAGGAATTGCCATTTTTTAAGATGAGCAAAAAGGAAAAGGTTAGTTTAAGAATTAGCAATTAAAAAAAGCATGATCTTTGCTGCCACTGCATTTTAAATCATATAAACATTTATGTTGTGCCAAAGTTCCACAATTTCCTTTAGAGCAATTACTGAAATGCATTCACAAGATAAAAATGGAGTTCAGGGAAGAATATTTAAGAGCTCTTTAATGATGTTAAAAACTTTGCTAATTTGCCAAGTTGTTCTAACATCCACTTCAATTTTTCCCCCTGCCTACCCATCTTCCTGCAATTGCACTGATTCCAGGAGACTTGAAGAAAAGGGCTAACACTACTATTAAAATACACAAATCTCATGAAATATCTTTTCAAGAGCTTTTCCTTTTCATTCATTAGCTGAAGGTGAACTCTCAGGAAAATGTAAGAACCCTTGGGCTGTGTTTACGTGCATAAAGCAGTTTGAGAAGAAAACAAAAGCTAAACAGTAGTTACTAATGGATGGCTTGAATTAAACTCTTTCTTTTACTCCTTCCCAGTACTTTTATATGTAGAACCTTGGGGAGGAGTAAAGTACTCTAACTTCATGCTCACCCTCCTTATGCAGATCTCAGCTTGGCCAAATGGCCTTGAGTACATGGCTTGTGGTCTCCCCTCCTTGCTCCACTCCTGGCATCATTACCTGGTGCACTAGTTCCTTCTTCAGGGCTCTGAAAACCGGCAGTTCCTGGAGACCCTGAGCTGTCTTTTCCCTCACAGGAAAGGAGCTAGTGCTAATGGTTCAGTTTTCATTATAGTATAAATTCATGGATGCCTCTCAGGCATGATTCGGATAATAACCTTCAGTAGAGTAAGTTTGATAGCACTGAGTTTCAGACAAGAGCCAGAATTTTGATCTTCGCTGGACCAGAACCTGTCTAATTAGCTGACCTTGAGGGGATTTCATACAATGGACTGATCATGGACTTTGGAGTAAGATAGAATCTCGGATTTCCTTTTGGATACTTCACTAAGCCAAGCCAAAGCTTGGACTTCTGGAAAATCATATAATATTGATGAGTCCCAGTTTAACCATCTGGAAAGCAGTAGCTGCTCCTATAAATATGATAAAGACTAAGTAAGGAAGTATTTGTAGGGGATATTTTATTACCACTGCTGCTTTTTGGAACAAAACATATAGCCCCTCCAGGATTCAGTTTTCTCTTGTTTAAAATCTAGGTTAGATCTAAAGTGTGTTTAGATTCTCTAATTTTATGGTTCAGAAAGCTATAGTGTCAAGAATACTAAGAGTATTTTTATGTAAATGACAAGAGGTCAGACTTGGTCAGATTTATCTCTTTCAGTAGCAATGAAAAGCTCAGTCTGAAAGAGTGGGACATAGTTTTTCTAGGGGTGGTGGCTTTAAAATGTATCTGCAGATTTTTCCACACTCTTCTCATCAAAAGTAGACTTTAATCCTCTTCCCATTGATTACATGCTGGCCTTAGAACTTGCATCTAGTGAATAGAACTCATTGGAAATTATGTTGCATGACTTGGAGCTGGGTGAAAAAGGGTGGAGAGGTTCTACTTGGCAGTCTCTCTGGGAATATGTGTCTTTGAAGCCTTAAGCCACCATATAAAGAATCAGGCTTCTGTGAAGCTACAGTGCTGGACAGACCACATGTAGAGAGGAGAAGATGCCCACGGAACCCTGACTACTTCAGTTTCCAGCTGATGTGTCTTCCCCAAGCAGGTGCCAGACATGTGAGTGAGACTTCAGAATGATTCCGACTCCTAGCCTTCCATCAAACCTCCCCAGCTTATACTAAATGGAGCAGAAATGAGTGGTCCCTACCTCCGAACCTTGCCCAAATTGCAGAATCATGAGAGAAATCAATGTTTTGTTTTAAGCTATTAAACATTTAAGGTGCTTTGGTATACAACAATAAATAATTAGAACACTAGAACAGTGTCTTTGTGCTTAATAAGGTGTTCTTTTTTTTTCCCCCTAAGTATAAGAAATAGGAGATTCTGATGATAATGCTGTTGATAGCACTGCTCAGAGTAATAAATATAACAATAGCTAACATTTATTGAGTGCTTGCTTAAAGTACCAGGTGCTATGCTAAAGACTTTAAATGGTCATAAAAGTGGGTAATGAACTTTTTTGGTCAGTCTTGTGTTTACATGCCACCAGTAGACTATGAATAACAGCCTGACTGTTGCAGCCAGGGTTAAGTTGGCCAAGAATTTCAGGTGCCTTTCAGCCAAGTCTCTGACAGTTTTCCTGGGTCAGTGCAGTACTTCTGTGGTTAGTTAGGAAAAGCAAGAGTAGCCATTGAGTGATGGCTCCCTCCCAATGGGCGTCACTTGGCTAACACAAAACATTATACCAAAGTATCCTACATTGCGCTATTTCAGGTCTTTTAGCAAAGACAAGGATGCATTTTCTTTGTAAGGTTTCTAGAAGTGTATTTATTTATTTATTTATTTTTCCGTGATGAAAAGAAACAGAGAAAAAAAGACTGAGAGACAACCCTACTAACTTTGTCCTGATAACCACAGTTCACCCTCAGCCTCAGCCAGTCCTGAACTGCTGGCACATGTGAGTTTGGCATATTCAGGGATGTCTCCAGACATGAACTAGGAAACTTCCCATATGAGCCAGCCTCACATAATGTTGTGTTTTGCAATTATACCACTGCGTTTACAACTGCACTATCGTCTGAATCCAGACAAGAACACATTCGACAGAGCCTGTTTCTATGGGAGACAAATCATCTTCTACTTGTTGTAGACCTTAGATAATTTGGTGTTTCTATAAATAATACACATTGCAGACCTACAGAGCTCCTTATTCTTCAGAGGTTTAAATAAATACGAATGCAAGCTTCTTTTATTCTAATTGAAGTAGAGGGCTTGTCTGAATTATGATCTTATGACAGAGAAAACAAATCAATATTCCTCACTTTTCATCAAGTGAGAACATTTTTTATTTCATTCTGAAGTTGGATGCACAGAGTGCCAGTAGCTTTAACAGTTAGTAAAGATTAGAGGATGCAGCTAGGTCAGTCTTCCCATGTCTTGCCGAACTTTCTATTTAGGAAATATACCAACTTTCAGATCCCTCAAACTAGATGTTCACATTTTGTACACAGGAGGTGAGACTTGATTTATTTTTCCCACCCCCAAAAAGCTCAGTGGGTGGTTCTGATGAGCCACTGGATGATTGACATTCACGCTTTTGAAGGACTTTCACGTGGCAAAATCTTTGAAGTCTCCATATATGTGAATGACTTCTTTGATACCTAGGCACATATTCCCCCTTGTTTCAATATCTACACCTTCAAAAATACTGAGTTTTCATACAGCCATTGTAAAGAGTAGATGAGTTTATTCATGTGGGATAAATACCTGGAATCTAGTAGATTTCTTTCTTTCTTTTAAAATTTATTAATTTATTAATTTTTTTAATTTACCAGAGGGACAAGTACTCATCAGGGACAGACAGACAGACAGAGGCAGAGACAGAGAGAAGTGAGAAAGCACTCTCCCCACTCCCGTGAGATAATGGTCACACTCCAATCTCTTGTCCATTTTTTCCTCCTTTTGGGATTTTCGGCATGCACACTTATACACTGCTATGCCTTTTTCAAGCCACTCAGTCTGGGGATTGAACCACATGTGCAATCGGCCATGTGGGAGCCAGCTGCCTCAACTGCCACACAACTGGCTGACCTGTAGTAGATTTTTTGATCAATGGGTGTTGCTGTGGCTCATGGTTTCAAGGCTGAGTAGTGGGCATTCCCTACTGACGTTTATTGTACCTTCTGTGAGCATTGTAGTGCCATAGGCTGTCTGCCCACACTAAGCCTTCACCTCATTCCATCTGGGGTGTCTCCTGTTTAATAAGGATCTGGGTGAATATATTCATTCTGTTTGCTGGGAGTCTAGTTTTTACATTTTCTTAATGTAAGATCTACTCTTCCTCTGGTGTTTCCTGTAGCTGTTTATTGAAGTACTGATCTCCTGGCTTTAAAAGCCGATATCTTCAGTCTTTCTTTTCACACCATTAACTGTTCACAGCCCTCTCCTTTTTAAACAAAAATTTAAAAGTTTTTGCTATGGCATGTATGCCTGCCAGAGAGAGACAGTGAGAGGGGAAGTGATAAATTATCCCCCAGGAGTGATGGCCATGCCACAATCCCGTCTCCTCCATTCTTCTCCTGGGATTTTTGGCATGCACACACACTTACCTGGTGTGATTTCCAAGCTGCCAGGTCTGGGACTGGAACCATGGTTGGCCATGTGGGAATTCAGTGCCTTAACACTATACCACCTGCTGACGTTAACCATCTCCTGTTAACTCCCATCTCTCCTACTATTTCTGCTGCCTCTTCTTAGTGTAGATCCTCATGACTCATCTAGAACTTTAGAAGAGACTCCATAATTAATTCTGCCACCCAGCACTGCTCTTTCTGGTAGGTACTGCATAGTACACCCCTGTTTTATTCCTAAAACTCAGATTGGATTATGCCAGTCCCTCCCCTACTCATGCTGTTCCATTATCCTGTATTTCCTTCATTTTCCTCCCCACCCCATTCTTCATCCCCTCTCCACTTCTTTTTCCCAGGTGCCATAGGGTACATACACTTGCCAGAGAGAGATGGGAGACATAGTCACACTGCAGTCCCTTCTCCTCCATCTCTCCACCCTGTCAGGATTTTGGCTATGCATGCACCTGTGCCTGCTGTTGTTTTTCAAGCCACTAGGACCTGGATTGGAACCAGGGTCAGCCATGTGGAATCCAGTTCCATTAACCACTAGGTTACAGGACTGGCCCATTGCAGATTATTTTTTTATCATCTTAAAGTGCTTCTCATGGGCCCACCAGTGGCATGGTAATTATTGCAGCTGGATCCCACATGGCTGACTATGCAGTTTGAGTTCTGGACCCAGCAGCTTGAAAAAAATATGCCAGACATGTGTACATGCGTGTCCAAAAATTCCAACAGGAGGGAGAAATGGAGAAGAAGGGATTGAAGCATGACCATCCCCATCTATGGTATGTTCTCACTTTCCTTCTCTCTCTGTTTTTCTCAGGTGAGCAAATGCACCCTTTAGCAAATTAAAAAAAAAAAAAAAAGAAGAAGCTTTTTACTCTTCAGCTTAAATGCGCCTTTCCTTAAGAAAGTAGCATGGCCATCTTAGATTCCTAAAAGCAATGGGAAATCTATTGGACATCGTATCCTAGGCTTTTAGAAAGGTAAAGTTGTAATATGTATAGAAACCTATATTTTGTGAATATTTCCTAATTTTTAATGATTGTCTTGTATACATCCTATTGTACACCTTCTTTTTTTTTTTTTTTCTTTGTCTTCCCAAAACATTCTACTTGGTTTATACTGAAACAGCAACCCTCTGTCTTTTCTCACTCATAATGTCATCAATTTATGTAATTTAATAGAATTACGTAATTACAATAACAAGCTCAGCTGGCATGAAGAGGTTCGGGGGAAAACAAACTGTTGGCAGGTAAACAACTCAACTGGTAAGAACAGAAATGGGCAGACCCACGAGAAAGAGGGTGCCGACCACTTTTAGTCAGCAGCATGCCCTGGGCATCTGCTGCTGTTTTGTTTTACAGAGATGAGGAATGTTGGTGTGGTGAGTCAGTTAAGAGTGCATCTATTGTATTAGATTAGCAAGTTCATTTTGATAAATGACATTGGAGAAATAGAAACAAGAAGTGAGAAAAGAAACTGGTTATGATTTAAAGCATTTTACTTCTTTTTTCCAGTCCACACTTTGACATCGTTATGATTATTTTCTTATATCAACATTTGTGTCCTATATGTTAACATTTTTAAACATCTTTCTATATTCATCATCAGTTGCTTTATAAACATTAATTTTAGTTGTCTGTTATTCATTCAATGGTTGTACCATAAGTCACTTTCCTACTTTGTTATAGGCAGATACATAGGTTGATTTCAGATTTGTTTTTATAAATAATGGTGTGATGGACATTTCTATATAAAAAACTTCTTGTCTAATATTAGATAGAAAGTCTGAGGTAGAATCTTTAGGTCAAAAGATAAGGGCTCTTTAAATACTTTCGGTATATTTTGTCAGACTGCCTTCCATTAGGTTTATATGTTCATCAGCAATGTCTAAAGTCCTGTGCTTCCCTTATCCTCTCCCACAACTAATTTGAAAAACTTCACTAATTTGATAGGTTATAATCACATCATCTTGCTTTATATTTCATTTTCTTGATTGGTATTGAGATTGAATTTTTTTTCCCAAATGTCATTTATAAGCATTTGCATTGTTGCAAAATTTTAAATTCGGATTTATCCATTAAAACCAGAATTTATGTGTTGATTAATTTGATTATTGATTTGCATGATTTTTAATGTAGTGAAGAAATTATCTTTGTCTTCAGTGTTTATTTTGAATATGTTCTCCAGACTCATTGCTTACTTATTTTTTAAAGAATTATTTATTTAATTTTGTTTATCATTATTCTTGTTTTTTTAATTTGCTACAGGGCACATGTGCTAACCAGAGAGAGACAGAGTTTAGGGAAGTGGGGGAGAAGAGAGAAAGCAAGCTGCCAGGTCTGGGACTTGAACCATGGTCAGTCATGTGGAAATCCAGCACCTTAATTACCATGCCACCTGCTGGCCCCTCATTGCTTACCTTTAAATGTTGATAATTTTTTTGGACAGGATGTGTAGGTTTTAAATTCTCTTAGACCAATAAGCTTACAAAGTTTTCTGTTAGTATCTGAAAAAATGCAGGGTTTTTTTTTCTGGTTTTATTAAAAAATTAAATAGATTTATAGCAAGTGTCTTATTTTTTACACTTGGGAATTAAAGTTCTAACTTAATCTTTTCAATTTATTTTAGTTGTTGCAACCCCTTTGGTTGAATAATGCTGCCTTTCCCACTGATTTGTGATTCTTCTTTATCATGCTTTCAACTGTTATATACACAAAGAAGGATAACTTTTCTGAGAATGTTACAATGTTATATATATACCTAAATCATTGCTGTGTTCTATTAATTATGTGACCCTATCAATCCCCATCATTTCTCCATCATTTCTCTTCTAACTTTTCTTGTTTTCTCTTTATTAAAGTTTTAACATTTATTTATTTTAGAATTTTCTATTACTTCTTCTTCTTCTTTTTTAAAGATGCGTATTGCTGTGTCTCTCTTTGGTCCAATTTCCATTATGGAATTCTTACTTTTGTCTTTCGAAGACCAGTAACATTCCTGAAGAAAAGGTACAAAGATGATATACTTTTTAGAGATCTTATTATATATATTTTTCCTTTGCCCTTACACACACACACTTTGGATATCTATAGAATTTCTTTGTCAGAAGCTGTTCCCTGAATGCTATGGTATCATATTCTGACATTTCATATTGCAGTATATAAATCAAGTCCATCCACCCATTCATTGGTTCATCCAAGACCAGCTATATAATTTGTAGGGCCCAATGAAAAATTAAAATTCAGAGCACCTTGTTAAACAATTGTTAATAATTTCAAGATGGCAAAATCAGAACATTGAACTAAATACAAGATCCTTTAAGCACAGGGCCCAATATAACTACCCAAAGTCACTCACGAAGTCACCCTTGCATTCATTAATTCCTGGATGAACATCCATTCCATGCATATTTATTGTGTGCTTTGAGGGAAAGAACCCTCAGTTACTTTCATCCAAGTGAAAGACACAGGTGAGTCATCTGTGGTGTTATAAGTATGATGGAAGTGTGCACATAGAGGAGTAGAACTCCACCAGACACAGCTGCAAAGAAGGCTTTCTAAAGAAGATGATGCTTGCACGATATTCCAAGGCTTTTGCTTGGAGCGATGTTGGGGGCCTGTGGAGAATTTTGTGTTCAAAGGAGTGACATGCCATGATTCAAATTCTTGAAAGGATCACCCTGCTGTATGGAGAACATATAGCAGGGGATAGGATGGCAGCTGTTAGGGAGATTATTGTAATAATCCAGGCCAGGGAAGATGGAAATGGTGGCTGGATTTGTTTGGTAGCAGTGGAGGTGGTGGAAAGTGATTGGATCCTGAATACATTTTGAAGATAGTGCTACTAAGAGGTATTGATTAACTGGATATGAGATATGAGATTAAAAGAGCAGTTAAGGAAGACTATGAGAGTTTTTTTCTATTTGATCAGTTTAAAGAATGAATTTATTATTTATGGCAAAGAATTTATTATTTACTGGGAAGACTTGTAGGGAAGCAGGTTTGGGGAAGATGAAATATCCAAGTTTAGATGCATTGAGTTTGAGGTTCTAGTCAAATAACCAAGTGGAGATGCTAAGTGGACAGTTGAATGTGCAGTTCTGGATTTGGACTTGGTCAAAGAGGGAAAAGAAAAGGAAAGGAAGAGGTGTTGGCAGTGAGAGTGCTGGAGAATAGAATAGAAGAAAGATACTATTATGGTTTGAATGTGTCCCATGAAGACTCATGTGTGAAAAACTTTCATTGCCCTTCTGAATGTATAGGGAGGATAAAAACTTAATCCAATGCTGTTGAGAGAGGAACATTTGGAAAGCCATTGAGCATCTTGTGGTGCCCCCATTATTAGATATTCCTGGGTTTATATGGAGACATAGACATAGATACAGATTTGCTATGCTTTTGCTCTTGCTGTGTGATGTCATGCCCCCCTGGAACTCTGCAGAGACCTCCACTAGCAAGAACACCCTCACCAGATACAGCCCCTGGTCCTCCAAAACTATAAGCTAAATACGCCTCTATTTTAATAAATCACCCAGTTTCAAGTTTTTTTTTTTTTTTTTGGAGAGGTTTTTGCTATAGGGCATGTGTGCTCGCCAGACAGACAGAGAGACAGAGAGACAGAAAGCGAGAAATCATCCCCCAGGGGGGATGGCCACGCCGCAATCCCTTCTCCTCCATTCTCCTCTCGGGATCTTGGGCACGCATGCACACATGCCCGGCGTGAGTTTAAGCCACCGGGTCTGGGACTCGAACCGCAGTTGACTATGTGGGAGTCCAGCGACATAGCCATTATGCTAACTTCTGGTCTCCAGTTTCAAGTATTTTTGTTACTACCAATACAACAGACTGGAATTGATAGTGCCAATTATGTTCTTGGTGACTAGATGTGAAGAAGGAAACAGATTTTAAAAATGAAACTGACCAGTCTTTAACAGCCCTTTGTCCCAGTCATTAGCCATCTAGGTTTAGTATTATTTTGGTGTCAAATTTCCTTATCTTGGAAAGAGCCAGTCTTGGAAGTATTTTCTAGTTCAGATTCCTATGGGAGATAGTGAAGGTAATTTCTTGATATTTATTTATGATGAAGAGAGAATGTGCTGCCACTGAAATGTTGAATTATTGATGATTTAGGAGGAAATGACTTCTTGCAGAAACACCAGTTCTGAAGGTCTATTAGAGAGAGACTAGAGAGTGAATGATGTCTTTCAATGACAGGCTAAAGAGTTGATGCAGGTCAGGGGAGGTTGCAGTGATTGCCTTCTGTGGGTTCAGATCAATTTGTTGATGACACTCGACGCATCTTAGAATTTCATCTTTGCTCATAGAATCCATTATTCCATTACATTTTGGTGGCTATCTTACAGGAATCAGAAAGCACGACAGAATCCATTTACCATGTGTATGAAAGGTCTTGGAAAAGTTGATGGTAAATGCATATTATAAAAAAAAAAGTGCATTGATTTAGTTTTTTTTTTTTTTTTTTTTTTTGAGAGGTTTTTTTTTTTTTTTTTTTTGCCATCAGGCACGTGAGCTCGCCAGACAGAGAGAGACAGAGAGACAGAGAATGAGAAATCACCACCCAGGGGGGATGGCCACACCGCAATCCCTTCTCCTCCATTCTCCTCTCAGGATCTTGGGCATGCATGCACATGCGCCCAGTGTGAGTTTTAAGTCACTGGGTCCGGGACGCGAACCACGGTCGACTACATGGGCGTCCAGCAACATAGCTATTACGCTAACTGCTGGTCCCAAAAGTGCATTGATTTCAAATTGGTTTTGGCACCAAAATAAATGTTTACTTTAATTTCACTTTCCACAGACTTTTTGAATTCCCTTTATATGGTAGGGAGAAAGCTGGGCATTCTAGAACTAGTGGGTTTGGAACTGGAACAGAACATTTCTGGGAACCAGAGAAGAGTCTGTTGGGATCCAGGCCATTCTGATTAACCTTGGGAGACAATTTTGCCAGTGTCTAGTGTCTAGTCCCAGAAGTGGTGCTAAATTATGAAGAAAAAGAAGGCACATGGTCATCCTCTTTCAAAATAAAGAATTTCTACAGAGATGGAATATATTGGGGAAGTCTAATTAATTGGGGTTTTCAACATGTATCAGGGTACTTCAACAAGTTTGTGGAAAAATGGAATTAAAGTGGAAGTATATCTTGGAATGAACATTTTGAAATCCACACATAGTTTTTGCATAGTATGCATTTTCCATGAACTTTTTGAGGACCTTTTGTATTTTGTCTTCAGTATGAAACTCAATAAGAGGTTAGAACAACAGAGCATATGCATTTTTCAACAACGTGGTAACTTGGTGAGTGTGAGCGTGAGTGTGTGTGTGTGTGTGTGTGTGTGATAAAGTACTTTTAATTTTTTTTTAATCACTGTCATAGTCATTCCTTCACTTTTAAAGAAGAGGTTGAGTTATCCATGGATATTTGCTATGTTCTGAAATGGATTAAAACCCTCCTTATTTACAGTGAGCGATTTAAATATTGTATAGCTCATTTATAATTGAATAAAAATGGGGTGGCTCTTTGCAGATTTTGAAGGCATTCTCTCCAAAAGGGCTGTTTTGTTTTCTCTTTTTGAAATAAACATGCATTTGCATAAGAAATAAGGAGCCTGTGAAAGGAATCAATAAAATTAACTGGAATTGGATTTCACACTTGGAATGCATTACACGTTTCTATTAGGGGAGATATGAAGAAACAGGGAATCAGTTCAAAGAGACGCTGAGGCTCATAAAGGAGTGACCTACTTCAAGAAGATGAATATTTAAAAAAGAAAAGCTTTAAATATAATTCGCTTTACACTGATAGACCAAAGCTCAAAATAACAGAGGCACCTAAGAAAAAGGCAGGATTTTTAAAGATTGGAAAGGGCAGGCTGACACTGTGTTGGAGGGACACTTGTAATACTCAAGGGAGCACTAGGCTTGGTCTGAAGATCCAGGTTTGAGTTCTGGCACTGATACTTAGTTTATTTGGAAGATAAGTTTTAGTTCTGTTTTCCTTTGTATTATAAATGGAATTTATTTTGCTTGATGTTAATATTGAAATTAAAATGATTTATTTATTGATTTATGATAGAGAGTTTGTGTGTGTGCAAGAGAGAGAGAGGAAGGCAGGGAGAGAGAAAGCACCTTTGACAAAGTGTCCATCACCATGGTTGCCTTTCCCCAGACCTTCAGCTTCTCACATTTGCCTGGTGTGTTTTCGAGCTGAGCTGAGGATCCAAATCCACAGTTGACCATGTGGCCTCCAGCGCTCAGTCCAGTATACTACCTTGTTACTACCTCGTTGGGCTAAAAGCTGTTTAATTTCTGTAGGTGCAAACATGAACCAAGGATCTAGGAATTCAGATCAAGCTAGATCTTAGAGTTGAGGGCTGAGTATGTGGAGTTTGTGAGTCTATGCGGGGTGACACAGCAAGTTCCTTGACTAGGGAGGCAGCCCCTTCCCTGGCCTCAGTACTTAAGGATGTCTGTGAAAACTGCTCTTCTTTCACACCTGGAACTCTCCTTACCTCTTCCTCAGGGCACCTCTGTAAATGGGGCCAGGGACCATGTAATAAATAAATATTCAGAGAGGTGCTTACCAGATGTCCTTCTGGACTGTTGTCCTCTGCAGAGTTGTACTGACTTTTTGGTTCAAGGACAATGTGCACATCTGTTAATTTTTCTTTTGCAAGTACATATTGATACTTAATGTAGAGCAACCTTCTAGAGCTAATGTAAAGTTCCTAGTTTTGCCATATCAGTATGTTGTTGGGTAGATAACTCTGAATTTCCTCACAAATAAAATGTACACAATGACCCTCTGGTTTATTTAGAAATCTACATTTATTATTTACTTGGAATTTTTTAGTTGTGTGTCTTTAAGTTTATTCATTGACTTCTTCCATGATAAAGAGAGAGACACAGACACAGAGAGAAACAGACAGAGATAGGCATTCCCAACAGGCTTCTCATGCCACAATCAACCCCTCGTCTAAGCCAGACAGGGACCTGCATGTCTGATGTGTACAGGGAGGTCATGGGATGTGGAACCAGGACCCTTCCCATATGGGTCCAGTTGCGTTTTCACTGTGCTACCACCTGGCCCCTAGGTTTTACTTTTTTAAATACAAAACAAAACAAACCTCTTTCTGTCTTTTTACCTTCCTACCTATCAGAGGGTGCATGTGCTTGCTAGAGAGATAGATAGTTAGAAAGAGAGACAGAGAGAGAAAGCAAGAAAGCACCTCCTGTGGTGCATGATCATGCCACAGTTCCTTCTCTGTCTCTCCTTTTCGGCATTTTGAGCATGTATTCATGTGTGCTAGCATGTTTCTCAAGTCGCTGAGTCCAAGACACAAACCATGCAGTTGGCTGTGTGGGACCCAGCCACCTTATCTACTGAGTCATGAACTGACCTCAAGACCTTTATTGAAGTGTAATTGATATATAGTAAGCAACTCATGTTTAATGGGTACAACGTGGTAAATTTTGTCATGCACCAATGAAACCATTACCACCATCAAGATAATGCACATATTCATTACTCCAGAAGTTTCCTAAAGCTCCTCTGTAGTACTACTCTTCTGACCCTCTGATCTCCCTTCCCCTAAGACAACCACTGATTTGCTCTCTATAGATTAGGTTGCATCTTTCAAGAGTTTTGCAGAAAATGAATAGTATAATATTTATTTGTTTTTGTCTAACTTCCTTCACTGAACGTAACTGTAGTATCTTGAGAGTTCATGCCTTTTTATTGCTTCGTATATTCTGCTATATGGATAAACCACAGTTTATCCATTCTCTTGATGCTAGGGCTCTGCATTGCTTCCAATTTTTGTCTATTTCAAATAAAACCACAGTGAACATTGATGTACAAATCTTTGCATTGCATATATTTTCTTTTCTCTTATGTAAATACCTAGGAGTAAAATGGCTAGATCATGTAGTAGGTATATGTTTAACTTTTTAAGAAACTGCTGTTCTGTTTTCCAGTTGATATTCCCATCAACAGGAGTTCTAGTTCCTACAACTCCTTGCCTATACTTTTAGGTTTTAATGTATGTAATGGTATCTCTTTGCTGTTTTAATTTTCCTGTCCCTGATGATTAACAATATCAATAATATTTTTGTGTACGTATTTACTGTCTGTATCTTGGCAGAGTTTCTGTTCAAAGTTTTGCCTTTTTTTTTTTAACTTTGATTTTTGAGAGCTTTTTGTGTTTAAGACACACGTACTTTGTCAGATATGTGACGGGAAAACTATTTTCTCAGACTGTAGCTTGCCTTTTCTCTCTCTCATTCTTTTCCATGAATACATATTAGTTGTACATACTTATGGGTGTGGGGTGATTTTTCAGTACATGAATAACTTAATAAGATCTTTCAAAGAGCAGAAGTCTTAAACTTTTGAGATAGTCCATTTTATCAATTCATTCTTGATGGATAAACCTTTTGGTATCATATATAAAAAATATCTTTGTCTAAACCAGTATTGCAAAGGTTTCCTTTTCATTTTATACTGCAGATATCAAATTTTAGGTTTTACATTTATAACTATGATTCATTTTTATATGAATCATACAAAATGATGGAAGTTATGGATTGAAGTATACTTTACAATTTTTATATATGGATGTCCAGTTGTTCCAGCAATTGGTTGAACAAAGCTAGCCTTTCTCTATAGATTCCCTTTGTGCCTTTATTGTGAATCAGTGTGGATCTATGTCTGGAGTCCCTATTTTATTCCATTGCTGTTTGTATATGTTTAGAGCAATACCATGCAGTCTTGACTACAGCAAAGTCTTGAAGTCAGGTATTGTTAGTTCTCTAACTTTGCACTTTTTTTTTTAAGGTTTTGTCATAGAGTTCATGTGCCCTCAAGAAAGACAGAGAGAGGGAAAGTGAGAAATCACCCTTCTGCCTGGATGGGGATAGCAGTGCCACAATCTCTTCTCTATTCTCCTCTTAGGATTTTGGGCATGCACTCATATGTGCCGAGCATGATTTTCAAGTCACTGGGTCTGTGACTCAAAAGGCAGTTGTCATGTGGCAAATCCAGCACCTTAACCACCATGCAACCTGGTGGTTCTGTATTTCTTTTAAAAAACAGTCTATATTTAAAGCATATACCATGATGTTTTGATATACACGTACATAAGGAAATTGTTAATTGTTACTGCAGTCAAGCACATGAACATACATGAACATATTCATCACCTTACATAGTTACTCTATGTGTGTGTGTGTGTGTGTGTGTGTGTGTATTGGGGGGAGGAGTAAGAAAACCTCTAAATTCTGCTCTCTTGGCAAATTTATAGTGTAGAATAAAATATTGTTAACTTATTTTTAAATTTGTTTTGGCTGCTGTTTTTTTTATATTTCCATATGAATTTTTTGAAACAGTCAATTTCTTCATGTGGGGATAAGCCCCTCTTGGCCATCCTTTCAATTTATTGTTGAGTTTGATTTGCCAACATTTTGGTTAGAATGACTGCATCTATGTATTCATTATCTGGTAGCAACAGACACTGTTCCTGGTCCTGTGTGGGCTCCAGGCTGTTACCTTTAATCCTCTAGGGTGGTTCTTTCCTTGGCTTCAGGCCACTTCCTCACGCAAATATTGCATTGATCAGGATTCAACTGACTATGGGAAGGGAACCCTCTGCTTATCTCTGGAGTTCCCTCTCTGTGGAGCTCTCTCCTCTTTGCCATGGGTTCTAACTGCCTTGGTCTCCCTGCACCCTGTGCTTACCCCAGGCTCTAAACTGTGGTCTGGGAACTGTCTCAAGGTAAGTGGCTCATCTCATCCATTTCTCTCTAAGGGATCATTGCGCTTTGTCGCCCAAGACCTAATGACTTTAAAATGTTACTTTATGTATTTCATCTATTATTTTGGTGGTTTCTGGTGAGAGAACAAATTTGGTCCCTGTTTTTCCATCTTGACTAGAAGTGAAAGTCACTTACTAGAACTTTCCATAATGGTTTATTTCTTTTTCCTTTTTAAAGAATTATTCATTTAATTTAATTTATTATTATTATTTTGCTATTTTAATTTGCCATAAGGCATGTGTGCTTGAGAGAGGGAGAAAAAGAGAGAGAGAGAGAGAGAGAGAGAGAGAGAGAGAGAGAGAGAGAGAGAGAGAGAGAGAGAGAGAGAGAGAGAAAGTGATAAAGCAAGCCACCAGTTCACTAGTTCCAGGACTTGAACTGCAGTCAGCAGCCATGTGGGAGTCCAGTGCCTCGCCCATCATGCCACCTGCTGGCCCCGCATCATGGTTTCTAATATAGTTCAGTGCATGTTTTAGGATGGATGGTGCCCTAGCCAGGCTGTCTGACCTTTCTGGCTCTTTGCCAGTTCTTCCCACCCAGAGTCACCTGCCTTCATCTTGAGTTTATTACTCCTTTTCTTATCTCTGTACCGACGAAACTCCTATCACGCTATCATTGTCTCTCTCCCCTCTGACTGTCCCTCCTTTGAGAATTAAGGCTGAGCCCTGCATGTTCAGTGCCCTAGTAGGAAATTTTTGTGTGATGAGTGAACAAAAGTGAGTTTCTCAACTCTACAAGTATACAGGATGCTATTTCCCTCTTCACTCTAAAGACATGGGTCAAAAACAGAGATGTGCTGTTACAGAAGTTAAATTTCTTGAAATTAAAAAAAAAATCCATTAAAAACATACCTATTTAATGACTGCAGTAAGCTATATAGCCCCAGCTTGGTGCTACTTATAGTATGTCCATTTTACTCACTGAGGATTATGCCTAAAGACAGACATGTGTTCATAGATATGTATATATCAGTTGCACTTGCTATTGAAATGATTTAGATTAATTGAGATCTTTTATGAACCAGTAAGATTAAAAAAAAAAAGCATGGAAAGCAACTGTAGATACCAGAGACAGCATAGGAGGAGGGTGGGAAATGGCAGAGGGTGAGAGGTAGGGAATCAAGGGGGGAATAAAAAGAAGCAAAATATATAAAAAAAACAAAAAAGGGAAAATTATTTGGTGATGATAACCTGTATGGTAATATCCTTGATTGAGCCAAAATACAGTGTAATTTGGGTAGAAACTCTCATTTTATATACTGTGAGGAGGTACAGTGAATGAATGTAAATAAATTTAAAATAAAAATATTTAAAATTTAGCTTTTTAAGAATTTTACATGTGTGTTTGTGTGCATGCAGGTGTGCAGTAATGATGGAGGGCTTGGTGTTTTATGGGATGTTTTGGTGTTTTATAGAGATGGCTAATTGGGATTTGAATTGCCCCCAGAGTAATTCAAGGTTTATGATAGACTTCTCTCCAAGAGATAACTGTTCTGGGACCATTTGGTCTAGAACTTACTTTTTTTTTTTTTTTAATGTTTTTTCCGTAGGGGTACATGTGCTTGCTGGAGAGAGAGAGGGAGAAAGTGAGAAATCACCCCCTGGGAGGATGGTCATGCTGGAATCCTTTCTCCTCCATTCTCCTCTTGGGATTTTGGGCTTGCATGCATATGCACCCAGTGTGATTTTCAAGCTGCCTTGTTCCTGACTCCAATCTCTGTTGGCCACAGGGGATCCCGAGCTTTAACTTCCACGCTACCTACTGACCTCCCAGAACTTTACTGTTTAATGAAAGTTTATTAAACAAATTTCATAGCATGACAGTTATTTTAATAATTTGTGCTGTTTAGCTCTTTCCTCTCTCTTCCTTATTATTGCCAGATGTGACTTAGAGTTGTCCAAATATGTAAATAATAAGAAGCTTCTGTGGGAAGTTTCTGCCTTTAAGGTACATAGTGAATCTGAGGGAGAAACAACCCAAGAGGAAAAACATTAGGAGAAGGGGTATCTCTGTGAATAATTATTTTAGGGAGAGAATGTAATATTCATTAGAAATATTTGCATTCAAATTTTTTGATTTCCAATTACTTGTAAGTTATAATTTGGGGAGGTGAATTTCCTCATTATTATTATTATTACAGTGTACTTTGGTCAATTCTCTATGATTTATGCTTTTAGCTGTCATCAAATGTAAAATGTGCAATGAATGCAGATTGGGTTTTTAACTATTTGAATGATTTTGGAAATGCACATCTCACTGTAGTGGAATTTGTCATATAGTGCCAAAGGATGGTTTCAATCTGAAGTTTTTGTGCTATTTACTTTTGCTTTATTTAAAAAAAGAGTCTTGAATGTTTCCAAATACAACTGGGAATTGCTTGTAACTATTATAAATGTATGCAGTGTGGATGGAGGGACGCAGTAAATCAGAGTTGTTGCTGTGCTTGGTGGTAGATTTTCTTTAATTTTTGTGGTCACATTAGTAGAGACAGGAATATTGTGAAGAATGTAGTGTTATAGAATTTTACAGCTAGAACAACTTTAGTAACTAAGGTTTCTAGAGTGTTTTCCTTGACTATTTTGATTTTCCATTTGGTTTAGATTTATTTCCTAGAAAAGATACACCACCCCTTCTTCCCTTGCCCACGTATCAAATCATCTGTTTTAAAAAATAAATTTCTTTCTTAGGTTTATGAGAGTGAGAGACACAGAGAAAATGAGAGAGAATAAACACTCTCAAGAGGGTCTCATACCTCAGTCTCCTCTCAGGCTTTCCGGACAGTCAGGATCATCGGCATATGTGCCTAACATGTATAGCTTTGACCAGGAAACTGAACTCATAATCTTCTATATGGATCCAACATTGCTGAGCAATAAGTTACCACTGTGCCACTGGACTGGCCCTGTCTAAAGTTCTTGACCAGTTCTTTTCAGCTCTTAGGGTTACTTGTATATACTAATGTGAGAAAGATTTTATAGAAAAGAATTAAGAATAGATGGGAGAAAACCACGTAGGATATTAAGATAACAGGATTAAGAAGAATGTTAGAAGAGGGCAAAGAAGTGAAAAAGAGAGGAACAGGTGTATTTGTTCATCAGAACTATGGATGGTGTTAGCCAGTGTTAGGGCTTGGTGCTAAGAAACCTGAAATAATTATTTTCTGTCTCTAATCTCTTCCACAATGTTTGGTTATCCCCCAAAGCAATGAATGTTGCACTTAAACTCAGGATTTTTTAATAAATGAAGTAAGCTGAAGTAAGCTGATTACTGAAATAAGCGGAGTGGTTCTGAAATGTCCTCGCACTTCCCATTGTTTGAAATGGGACTTTTGAAATGAGGATGTTTGCTGTCTTTTTTATTTTTAGGTTTAGTTTTTATTGAGAAGTGAGTGTGTGTGTAGTACTATCTATAGGGTTTCACCATGCTGCAATCCTCCCACCAAAGTCTCCTAGCCAGCCAGGATCACAGGTATGCTCTGACATGCCTAACATGCTCAGGGTGGGCATGAATCTAAACCTGGACCTCCCATGAGGTTCCAGCATCAGGCAGTAGTGCCTTACCACCTGCAACACCACAGCTAGATAGTTTACTCTATCCCAAGGTCTGGAGAAAGGGTCTATGGAAAAATTGATCCAGGAAAAAGAAAACCAGGAAAAGAAAAGAAGGCCAAGAAAAAAGCAGATGCTATAACAGGATTTGGGATTTGTGGCACTGAAAAGCTACTGTGTATTTCTTGCTCTCCTAATTATGATTGCTCTATTTTAAGAGGATAGAAATATACTTGATCTTGAATAATGTAGGAGTTAAGGGCACTGATAGCCTACACAGTTGAAAATCTGCATATAATTTTTTTGAAGAGAGATTTTTGTTATAGGGTGCATGCACTTGCCAGAGAGAGAGAGAGAAATTCACCCCCCAAGGGATGGCCACACTGCAATCCTGTCTCCTCCATTTTCCTCTCAGGATTTTGGGCATACATGCACACATGCACTGTGTGTTTTAAGCCTTCTGGAACTTGAACCACAGCCAGCCAGGTGGGAGTCCAGTGCCTTAACCACCATATCACCTGCATATACTTTTCGATTTCCCCAAAACTTAACTATTGACTAGAAGCTTTACTGATAACATAAACAGTTGACTGACACATATTTTATGTTCTCTATATATTATATGCTGTATTCTTAGAAAAGAGTAAAGTAGAGAAAAGAAAATGTTATTAAGAGAATCATAAGGAAAAACTACATTTACAATACTGTACTTTTCCCCCAATACATTTATTTTAAAAAGCAGACAGATAAACCAACTGCATATAAATGGACCATTACCACATAAAGAAAAGCCATTACCAAACCCTGCACCAAAAATTCTCTCTCAAGTCAAACAGGAAATGCTAGGGCATTTCAAAACCAACTGAGCTGCATGTGTTGTTCAAAGATTGACTTAATTTTTTTCTGTGTGTCTGTCTGTGTAGCTACTGGACACTGGCCCTGGTCACTGTCATGCACATTCCAGAAGAACCTGGAGGGATGCTTTGCAATGCTTTGGTTGTTTCTATGAGCCCAAGATGAGCCCTCCACTGCATGGCAGAATGGTTCTGGAGGAGGATCTTAGTATCTCCAGCCATGTCAGTGGGAATCAAGGTGGTGGACTTGTATTCCAAGGGTCATAGTATGACTGTAGGCTTTAACTCTTGTGCTGCCAATGTTTTGATAAGGTAATTGGTATCATTGTTTTGTGTGAGAAGTGTGTATTTAGTCTAATGATGTGACTTCTAATACTATTTCTAATTAAAAGTAAACCTATAAGTTCAGTTATTTTTCCCTTTTATTTTCATTGCATCCTCAATACCTAGACCAGTGCCTGGTGCAGAGTAGGCACTCAGTAGATATTAGTTGAGTACCTAACTACGGTGAATGGGCTTTCAGGAGAAAGAAGGTGGGGGAGGTAAATTCTAAATACATTTGTCCTTGAACTAACTTCCATCTGTTGTCACTCTCTCTGTGTTTTTTTTTTTTTTTTTTCCCTCTTCCTGAGGCAACTTAAGAGATTCTTCAGTGTTTGCTGAGTACCAGCATAGGGCTGGGTACTGTGTTGACAGAGGTGGGAAAAAACTTGCAGAGCTTATCCTCAGTCAGGAAGCAGGTGCTGACAAGTCAGCCATAGTCACTCAGACTACTGCTGCAGGGGCTGCTGTAGATGCCTGGGGAGTCTTGCTATGACTTCTAGGGTCAAGGAGGCCTCCCCAAGGAGTGGACACCAGAGCTGAGTGTTGATGCATTCATAGTTTGGGAGAGAAAGAAACTAGGAGAGTTCCTCTAAGCAGAGGCTATGACAGTGTTGGCATTGAGGTGTGAGCCCTTGGCCCATCAGGGATCTTCCTGTGGTTAGAGGTTCTGGGGGCTGTGGAGTAGGTGGTTCAGGCATTGGATCAGGGCACCAGGCAGAGGCCAAATGAAGAGGTTTATGTGTCATGCTAGGAATTTGGATTTCTATATGTGGAAGCAGTGGAAATCTCGTTTTTATTTTTGGAAACTTTGTAAGTGAAAAAATTTAGGTATGCACAAAAGTAGAAGGGACAGTACATGGTATCCATAAACTCAACCTTTAGATTTTGCAATTAATATTTTGCCATGCTCTCTTTATCCATCTTTCTGCTCTCTATATGTTCTATCCAACCACCCATCCATCCATCCATCCATCTATCCATGCATCTTCTATCTATAGGAGTATATGCAGGACAGTTTTGTGTGTTTTAGAGGGTTTCTCTGGAAGAATCAAGGAGGATGACATAAAGAAGGAAGGGAAGGGAGTTTGAGAAGATTCATTAACAGTCTATTTCAATTATGAGATGAGTCCGGATGCTGTCCCGAACTAAATTTTGACAACTGGAATGGAGAGTGGGGTGCTCAGAAATATTTATAGGGTTATTCCAGTGATTATGGCTCTGTAATGGGACTGTTCCCCAAATTACTGGCTTAAACTAATGACAATATTTATTTTGCTTACAGATCTACAGTTTGGGTAGGGCTTGGCAAGACCACCTTGTTTCTGTTCTACCCAGTGTCACTGTAATGGTTCAAGAGTGGTCTGGAATCATCCACAGCCTAGTCCCTCCCTCTGGCTGGTGATGAGGACTGTTGGCCAGATCTCATTTGGAACACCTATGGTGGCCTTGACATGTGACTTGAGAGTCTTCATGACAGGCTATCTGGGTGATAAGGGTCAGTGGAGGGTCAGAATACCAGGAACTATATTGAATTTTATGTTGCAGTCTCTGAAATCTTGTCCATCACTGCTGCCACATTCCCATCATCAAGGCAGGCACAAGTTAAAGAGGGAATATTGTCTCCACCTTCTGGTGGGGTGTGGCACAAGCCTAGAAGAGAATGTGGCTCTCTAGTAAGCTTGGCTTTGCCATTTTGGAAAATACAGTTGCCCAGAGGCTAAAATGAGAGGATTTGATAGTTGGGCGTGGGGAATAAGGAAGAGCAAAGAATCTGAGATGACACCTCCCTTTCTGCCTTTTTTTCTCTAGGATTGGGGGTGGGGGGTCACTTACAGAGAGGGCAATGCACATAGTGGGACAAGTTCTGTCCGGAAAGAGGCAGGAGTTTGGTCTGGGATCCTAACGGTTTGCTAGGAGATACTGCATCAAGATAGCCTCATAAACTATAGACCCATGGATAAGGCTTATTCTAGGAAGAGATAATAGAGTTTCCCAGCACTTTTCTGACAGTTTTGAGTTGAGTAGGGGTTTCTGGCTTTCCTGGGCTCCTATAGAAGGCTAATGTGTTCTCTGAACCTGAGTGGAGGCTGTGGTTTTTGAAGTGCTTCAAGCCTGCTAGGGATGATGTGACCTTAGGCATTTGCTTCCCTCTGTGGAGTTAGAGCAGCCAGTTAGGACACAGCTTATCAAATTCACCCAGCACACATTTACTAAGCACCTCAGAGTATTCAGGGTTCTGAAATAATTCAAGTGTAAATTAAATGCACCAACACTTCCCTATAGGGCTTTGTCTCTAAAAGGGTGGAGGATGCTTAGGACCACAAGTTCAAGCTAAGCACCAAACATAGTTACTAAGGAGACAGAGCTCTGAGCAGGAGTGGATGTGATGTGTGCTTTCTGACTTCTACCTTGCCTCTGGGCTTCCACTGGGATGCACTGTTGTCTTTTCTGGAACACATGGGGACCCGTCTGAGAGGAAAGGCTAAGCCACTATCCTTACAAGTTATGGGGCATTTATAGACACTTTGGGTTCTCTTATTCCCCAAATCCTTCAACAGCAGGCTAATTCCCCTTTCTTTTTTTAAAAATTATTTATTATTATTGATATTATTTGTCACATGAGTTTTGCCAGAGAAAGACAGAAGAGAGAGAGAGGGAGAGTGAGAAAGGTGATAAGGGTCAGTGGAGGGTCAGAATACCAGGAACTATATTGAATTTTATGTTGCAGTCTCTGAAATCTTGTCCATCACTGCTGCCACATTCCCATCATCAAGGCAGGCACAAGTTAAAGAGGGAAAATTGTCTCCACCTTCTGGTGGGGTGTGGCACAAACCTAGAAGAGAATGTGGCTCTCTAGTAAGCTTGGCTTTGCCATTTTGGAAAATACAGTTGCCCAGAGGCTAAAATGAGAGGATTTGATAGTTGGGCGTGGGGAATAAGGAAGAGCAAAGAATCTGAGATGACACCTCCCTTTCTGCCTTTTTTTCTCTAGGATTGGGGGTGGGGGGTCACTTACAGAGAGGGCAATGCACATAGTGGGACAAGTTCTGTCCGGAAAGAGGCAGGAGTTTGGTCTGGGATCTTAACGGTTTGCTAGGAGATACTGCATCAAGATAGCCTCATAAACTATAGACCCATGGATGTGGCTTATTCTAGGAAGAGATAATAGAGTTTCCCAGCACTTTTCTGACAGTTTTGAGTTGAGTAGGGGTTTCTGGCTTTCCTGGGCTCCTATAGAAGGCTAATGTGTTCTCTGAACCTGAGTGGAGGCTGTGGTTTTTGAAGTGCTTCAAGCCTGCTAGGGATGATGTGACCTTAGGCATTTGCTTCCCTCTGTGGAGTTAGAGCAGCCAGTTAGGACACAGCTTATCAAATTCACCCAGCACACATTTACTAAGCACCTCAGAGTATTCAGGGTTCTGAAATAATTCAAGTGTAAATTAAATGCACCAACACTTCCCTATAGGGCTTTGTCTCTAAAAGGGTGGAGGATGCTTAGGACCACAAGTTCAAGCTAAGCACCAAACATAGTTACTAAGGAGACAGAGCTCTGAGCAGGAGTGGATGTGATGTGTGCTTTCTGACTTCTACCTTGCCTCTGGGCTTCCACTGGGATGCACTGTTGTCTTTTCTGGAACACATGGGGACCCGTCTGAGAGGAAAGGCTAAGCCACTATCCTTACAAGTTATGGGGCATTTATAGACACTTTGGGTTCTCTTATTCTCCAAATCCTTCAACAGCAGGCTAATTCCCCTTTCTTTTTTTAAAAATTATTTATTATTATTGATATTATTTGTCACATGAGTTTTGCCAGAGAAAGACAGAAGAGAGAGAGAGAGGGAGAGTGAGAAAGCAAGCTGCCAGGTCCGAGACTCAAACCATGGCCAGCCATGGGGGAATTCCAGCACCTCCTGTCTTCTTTCTCGTAGAAGACAGAGTCAGATGTCCCTGATCAATATCTCAGTGTCCAGTGCAGTGTCCCAGGAAGCTTGCTTCCCAAGGAACCCCTCCTTACTTCACCCTTCACTTCCAGTTTTGTAGGTCTGAACTCTGATTTAGTATCATTATCTCTGGGTGGTTCTGATACTGCATTTAGTAGGAAAACCCAGAATGAAAATCTGGTTCCTTGTTTATACACAAACAACTATAATCTAAATTAGAAAGCATTGACATACTGAAGGAAGGAGCCCTTCTGCCTAGAGAAAACAGGGAAAGTTTTGAGCAGTGGGCATTTGACTATATTCTGAAGATTAGATAGAGCTGGACATATAGAGATGATGCGAAAAGCATTCCACATACAGGGCCAGCTTGAAAAAAGCAAGAAACATGACAAGAATATATTTTTTTAATTAATTTTGCCAGCAATTTTTTTCTATGAGCAAGCATATTCCTTCTGCGAAGTTATTTACTTTTTTGTCATACAATTACTACTAAAATTATTTTATTATTTTATCCTGCCTACATGAACACATTTTTTTTTTTTAAATTAAGAAAACAGAGTATAGCCACACAACAGAATCTAGACTAGAGTGAATAAAACCAGTAGACTGGGAACATTTTTAGTTAAGTCAAAGCTACTGCAATGTTTTTGAAAGAGTTATTCTGTATTTAATTGAGAGACAACTGTGTATATTTTATTTCCAGTGATATGTACTCCTCCCTATATATTTGAAATCCCATCTATTGGGTGTCAGGAAAGTCGTGACACACTTTTGCATAGAAAAAATATGTCATGACTTTGTCGATTACCTAATAATGGTAATTTTTTTATAGTTTCTAATTTAGAGTCTGTTTTCCACCTTTTCATTCATTGTGTATATATTTTCATGTAAAATTCTTTTTTTTTTGGAGAGGTTTTTGCTGTAGGGCACGTGCGCTCGCCAGACAGACAGAGAGAGACAGAGAGACAGAAAGCGAGAAAAATCACCCCCCAGAGGGGATTGTCCCGCCACAATCCCTTCTCCTCCATTCTCCTCTTGGGATCTTGGGCACACATGCACATGCGCCTGGCATGAGTTTTAAGCCACCAGGTCCGGGACACGAACTGCGGTCGACTATGTGGGAGTCCAGCGACATAGCCATTACGCTAACTGCTGGTTCCCCATGTAAAATTCTTAAATATGTTTCTAATCACTATTTTTAAGTCCTTATTAATTGCCACATGTGGTTGTTTTTTTTTTGTATTTTTTTCCTTGAGTAAGGGTTGTGTTTTTCTGTTTTCTTTTTTCTCCCCAACATGTCAAGTGATTTTTTAAAAAAAATCACTGGAGATTATTGAATATATGTTGTAGAGATTCTGGATCTTGTTATATTTCTTTCAATAAGATTTTTGTTTTGATAGTTAACTTGGTTAGATTCAAACTCGAAACTCATCCCTTAAGGTAGCTAGAGAGCAGCTGACATTTTCATTTATTTCTTTTAGCTTCTAGCTGCTGCTTTTTAACCATATTGTATGTAGTTTCTCACATCTGTGTGCAGTTTAGTGGTCAGCTAAGGACTTGGCTGGATCTCATACACAGATTTTGTGGGTTTACCCCATATGCAGCACTCCCTTTCAGGATTTCACCTCCCACTTTCTGGCTATTCTTCTAGCCCTCAAGTTTGCTTCTAATACAGGAAGCTAGTTAAGGCTATGGCTTTCTGCCACCCCCAGGCGACTTTAAATTGGGGATTTTCCAGGACCAGCAGTTAGTGTAATGGCTATGTTGCTGGACTTCCATGTAGCTGACCGCGATTCAAGTCTTGGACCCAGTAGCTTAAACTCATGTCGGGCGTGTATGCGTGCGTGCCCAAGATTCTGAGAGGAGAATCGAGGAGAAGGGGTTGCAGCATGACCATCCCCCCAGAGAATGATTTCTCGCTTTCTGTCTCTCTGTCTCTCTCTGTTTTCCTGGTGACTACACATGCCCTATAGCAAAAAACCTCTCTAAATTGAGCATTTTCCTTAGGCAAAAGCTGTTGCAAATTCACAAATCTTACTTCACACTGTTGTCTTTCAAGGATGCTCCTGCCAGTTTCTGGCTGGTTTTGGACCCTCTCTGGGGACTTTAATAAAATATTTTTTTTAATAGTTTTGTTCAGACATGATAATTGTTACCTACAGGAGGTTAGTCTCTACAAACTACTCTGACATCAGTGGATGCCAGAGTCAACAATGAATGACTTTTATAGTTTTATTGAGGTATAACTGATGCATAATAAACTATACACATTTAAAGTTCATAATTTGATGAGTTTTAGGATATGTTGACACCTTGAAATCATCACAACAATCAAGGTAATGATGAGTTTTTTAGTTTGATTGAGAATTCATGTGGAGATGAATGGTAAGACATAGGCCCTTTCACATTGACCTACTGCTCTATATTTTACAGGTTGTTTATAAATGCGATAATTCATTTTGATCTTCAGAATACTCCTGTGAATGTAGAGTGGTTCTTAGTATCACCTTTCTGCAGGTGAAAAAGAGGTGGACTTATTAAGTGGTTTCTCCTTTTCATGACACCTGCCGTGTTTCCTTATTCTACTGCCCACCTAGGGAGAAGCATAAATTGTGTCCTTTGACTTCGGAGATCCCATTTTATTTCAGTTAAAGTGAGAAAACTGCTCAGAACAGGGACATAGGTTTGGAGAAGAAAAACCAGAGATTGTGAAAGTCAGATGGAGGCATTTAGATCATGGTATATACAAGGAAGAAAGGGGTGGGGGAAGGAGGGAGGCAAGGAGCTCGCTTTGGGAAGCAGGTGTTAATGGTGAGTATGTTGGCTTTGGAAATGAGAAGGAAAACAGATATCAGAGTTCTTTCAAAGGAGGAACTGAGAAGAAATAGGAAACAAAGAAAGATAAAAGGAAGAGTCAAGGGTGGCTTCTTTGTTAATTCTGATTTTTTCAATCTTATTTATTTTTTTCAGAGAAAGAGAGGCACCCTCAGTAGGGTCCATGCCCAGCTTCAACCAGCTGAGATCACAGGTGTCCACATATGTGTCTGGCATGCACAGGGAGCCCTCAAAACATGAACCCAGGATCGTTCCACATGGCTTCAGCATTGTGGCATGTTGTGTGGTCGTTGTACCACTGTGACTGGCCATCTTTTAGAAAAAGATTCTTTTTGTTGTTTTTTAAAGTTTATTTATTCATGTCTTCTATGATCAAGAGTCCACAGAGAGAACGATAGCTAGGCACCCTCAACAGTATCTTCATTCTGTGATCCACCCCTGTCCTCAGCCAACCAAGATCATGGGCATGCACACATACACAGCATGTTCAGGGAGGTCTTTGGGCATGAACATGGAACCCTCCCACATCGGTCAGTCTCACAGGACATTTTGCTACTGCTATGCTACTTTCTGGCCCTCAACTTCATTAATTCTGAGTCCTGGACCTTTCACTGAACCTGCTGCATAGTGGTCTAAAAATGTTTGATGATATAAATCAACTGATGAAGAGAGGAATGAGGGAATTCTACTTGCTTATGAAACACTAAACTAACACTTCCCTTACTTGAGGGACATCAGAATCACCTGGAGGGCAACTGCTGGGTCCAGCCTAAATTTCTGATTAAATAGGTCTTGAGTAGGCCCCCAGACGTGCACATGACTAACAGCACATGTTAACCAATCCTGCTGGAGCCTCAAGCCCAGGGCCACCCTTTGAGAATGAGCTGCACCAAGGCAAGAAAACCTTTATGAATCTGCTGCTGAGTGTTGTGCTTCAGACTGGCTGCACAGGAATGCTTTTCTCTGTCTCGTCTACCCGAGTCAAACATCAGAGAGGTGTCTTTGGGGTCATTAATCATGATTTAACATTTGTAGGAAATCTACTTTATTACTTCACTTAAACTCCAGAGCCCAGAGCCTTGTTTCTGAAGCCTCCTGGGTAACATTCTGAGGACACTGCATGTACTGCCACAAATTCTCTGTTAGCAAACGAGGAGCTTTCTAATGTTACAGCAGCTCCTGTGTCCTGGGGAGGGCAGAGCTGGCTGGCTCCAGCAGCCGCCAGATTGGGAAGGTACCCCTGGGATTATGTTCTGCTCATTAGCTAACCTGCAGCATCCTGACTTCACATGAGTGCGTAGGGCATCCTGGCCATCTTGCCAATTTGTCAGGGGTCTTCTTGGGTTGCTGTTTGGATTCAAAAGAAAAGAATGTTTCTCTGTTAATGAACCACTTAATGTTTTTCAGGCTCTGCAAGCTGGGCCTTGGGATGTGGAGGGTAATTATTTCCTAGAAACAAACCATGTGCATTTCCTGCCACTGAACCGCAGGGCTGTTGGAGCATTGTGGATCTTAAAGAATCTTGTGATTCTTTTATGATTTTATGACCCAGATGTGCAGAGTGAGGGGGTGCATCTTTTTCAATGTAGTGTCAGTGCAAGGCTGAAACTGCCTGAGAAGATGACAGTGACCAAGCTGCCTTTATCTTTTTATTTTAAAATTTTATTTATTTATTTATTTACTTATTTAAGGACTGAACCTGAGCACTTGGGGGCACATCCACTCTCTAGCTGGATATTTAACCACTTCTCCCATCTGGTACTAGGCAGTTGAAGGCTTTGCTGTCTTCATACAATTCTTCCTTGGGGAGCTTTTGAAGACAGAAGAAATTACCCCTGAGCAGACCCTGCTGACCTGGACCTGGTGTGCTACACACACATCACAGCTGTCCCCCTGTCCCCACCCCTCCACTCAGATGATATGCATCTTACAAAGGCTCCCACTCTCAGTCAGGATGTCAGATTCCTCCTAGGGAGTTTTCTCTGTAAGGTGGTTCTCCCAGGTTAGAGTTTATTCTAAGTATTGCTCTCCAACAGTTTGATCCCTTCAGGAATCCCTCTTGGAGCTCCGCTCAGGTCCATATTTGGGGTCTGCTGGATTTCTGTGAAAAGTAACAAAGCAGTGGCAGCAACAACCACATTTTCACTACCAGACAGTATGTGATGGACTGAGTTGTATTTCCCCAAATTCCTATGTTGAAGTTGTCACCTCAAGGACCTCAGAATGTCACTGTGCTCAGAGATAAGGTCTTCAAAGAGGCAACTATGTAGGATGGTGGTATCAGTATAAGAAAAAGAGATTAGGGCACAGACCCACACAGAGGGCTGACTATGGGATGACACGGAAAGAAGATAGCCATTTAAAGCCAAGGAGAGAAGCCTGAGAAGGAACCAAACCCATTCTGCTAATACCTGATTTCAGACTTGTAGTCTACAGAATTGTGAGAAAACACATTTCTGTCATTTAAGCCACCCAGTGCTTTGTTATATAGCCTTAGCAAATGAATACACACTAACGTGGTGATGAAATAGCCCAGGTTTCCTGATCACTGAATGATTTGATCTCTGTTAGCTTGGGCATTGGGCTAAGGTACACTGGCTTCCTCATCAGCTCTGTTCTGCAGAACTTTTTTTTTTTTTTGAGAGGTTTTTGCTACAAGGTGCGTTCGCTCGCCAGACAGACAGAGAGAGACAGAGAGACAGAGAGACAGAAAGCGAGAAACCACCCCCCGGGGGGATGGCCACGCTGCAATCCCTTCTCCATTCTCCTCTCAGGATCTTGGGCACGCACGCACATGCCACCGGGTCCGGCACTCAAACCACGATCGACTACGTGGGAGTCCAGCGACATAGCCATTACGCTAACTGCTGGCCCCCTGCAGAACTTTGTTGAAAGCTGATCTACAGCCCATCTGCTGGTGGTTGTCTTCACTGACATGCACTTTATGTCAGATAAATCTTCCCCTTCATCTGCCCAGACTGACAGACTTCCTGCCACCTCTCTCAAGATGAAAAACAGCTGATTGCTTTAAAAGGGCCATGCTCTTTCTTTCCTTTTTTGACTTTACTGTATGACGGTGTTATTAAAGACATTTTACATTAGATCTGCAAGTGCTGAGTCAGTTGGTGTTAAGGCTGGGATTTTAAACTGTTATCATAGCTCTAAAAATCGTATAGGAAATTATGGAATTTAAGATGGTACATGAGAAGTCGGGATCTGGAGTCAGCCTGCTACACAAGCCACGGGATGTGGAGACATTATCTAATTTTCTACAACTTGGTTTCCACATCTGCAAAGTGGAACTAAGAATCGCAAACCACCATGTGGTCACTGGGAAGTTCAGAGAGACAATAATGAAGTGCAGGCTTTATCTTGATTGAACACTCAGGAAATGTTAGTTAGCTTATTAGGATGATTGTTTTTATAGTAAAGACCTACAAGATGATTCAAGATTCCGATGTACCCTCTGAATCAACAGAGATAAAGTCATATGTCATTGAATGATGAGGATATGTTCTGGGAAATGCATTTAGGTGAGCTCATCATTGTGTGAACATCATAAGGTGTAATTACACAAAGCTATATGGTATATAGCTTATAACACACCCAGGCTATATAATAGTCTTATAGGACCACCATCATGTATGCAATCCATTATGGAGTTCATGATTGTATTAAGAATTTTTATAATTTTTATGTTACACATAAATTACTCTAAATTCTCTAAAGATGGTAACATGTGTAAAGAAACTGTATGCATGAGCCCAACAGGTGGCGTGGTGGTTAAGGCTCTGAACTCCCACATGGCTTACCATGGTTCAAGTCTCAGACCAGGCAGCTTGAAACTCATGCCAGGCCTGTGCACATGTGTGCCCATAATCCTGAGAGGAGAATGGAGGAGAAGGGATCATGGTGTGCCCCACCCCCGTGGATGATTTCTCACTTTCTCTCTCTGTGTCTCCAGCGAGCACACATGCCCTATAGCAAAAATCTCTCTTAAAGGAGAAAAAAATAAAAAGAACAAGAAAGAAACTATGCAACCCATTTTGAACAAAGAGAATTCTGCTTTTTGTGGGATTTTAGCCCATAAATTTGTATTTCTGGCTAATTTTCTTTGTTATTTTAGAAGCTAAAATTACATCCCTCTTTATTCTCCCTTCTCCTTTGTTCCTTTCCATGAAGAGGGAACTTACGTATGTGGTTCAGAATCTATTGTAGAACCCAGATGGGGCCACGTTTATAGTGGGCTGATCACTGCTTGTGAAAACCCAGTGCTCATGAGCATAGGCTTTCTGCCTGCTCTCACCCCTGCCATAACCTGGAATGAAGGAAGGCCCTACCGTGTGGGGCAGGCCCAACTTTTTGGCTACCTTTGGTCTTTTCCCCTGGTTGCTCCATGGTCTTTATATTGCAGCTGGAAAGTGGAAGCGCTTAATTTCAGGTTTGGGCTTAGCAGGTGGAAGAGGCTCCTAGAACTTGATCCTAAGTCCTATGCACCAGCTGATTTCACTTCCCATTTGCCTTTGCCCTTCCACTCAGAAGATGATGAAAAAGAGGGGTGATTGGCCCAATGTCGTGAAAACTCCAAACTCAGTTCCTTAACGAAGGGGTTTGTTAATAACTATCATTTCCCTAGCTAGTACCGGAATGGAGGCTGTATTTGGGCCTGTACTAAGAAACTCCGCTACCTGGTCATGTAAGTCAATACTGGTGTTCTACTGGGAAGTAAATATTTTCTTCAAGGCAGGACATGTGGGGCTTGCTGCAGCCTGGCAACTTCTTCTCTTGGGACAGATCTTATGTTTCTCATATTTTCTCTTTTTCTTTCTAGAGGTAAACATACAGGCAGACAACTTCTTCCACCTTCACCCCTCAGGGCCCTTCTTGTTGTCTCTGCATTTTGTATGTAAAGCAAAAATATTAAATTTCTGACAGATTCACCCTGCTGCTGTGTGAGAAGGCAATATTTGCAAAAAGGTGCAACATTTCTGATTCTTAGGAGATACTTTAAAATTGTTAACTCAGTAAGAAGAGCTGGAATTAAGTTTTGCTCAGTAGTTTTTAAAGTTACCACAAAAAAAGTATTTCCTATTATGAGGGATCTTCAGAAAAGTTTATCGAAAATGTGTATTGTGAAAAAACTGCATGGGTTAAAAATATTTTTTTGGCATCAAAATAAACTAATATTTTTAATTTCATTTTCCATGAACTTTTGGAAGTCTTGTATTAGGCATGTCCTGTAGGAATGTTAGAACAAAGACTATAGATGAGATAAGTAAAAACCATTTCTGCTGGGAAATCCTGAGAGACCTGAGGCTTAGTCATTAGGAACAGCTGGTCATTAAGAAAAAGCAGCTGTACAAGATGAGCTTGAACTTGAATTTTAAATGTGAAGCTAGGAATTAGGAGTCTAAAGAAAAGAGCTAGAGGGCCCAGTTCAGAGCCAAGAGTCTGCCCTTGTGTTTTTTGCAAAAATAAAGTTTTCTTTCTGGTACTTTTATATTGAGGTATACTTTACATATAGAACAGAATGCACAGATCTGAAATGTATATTTGATCCATTTTGAAAAACCATACATTCATGAAACCCGTACACTACTAATGTATAGAATAATTCCATCACCCTAGAAATTCTCTTGTAACCCTTCTTAGTTAATCTTCCACATCTACATAAAACAAATGCTATTCTGATTTTTTTGAACAAAGTAATTTCCTTTTTTACCTTATTAATTTCTTCCATGAGAGAGAGAGAGAGAGAGAGAGAAAGATAGGCACAACCAGCAGCAGCCTCACGTTGTATCCACTCTTACCTGGCATGCACAAGGAGGCCCTAGGATTCAAACTGGGGACCTTTTCATGTGGATCCAGTTGGGTTAATCCAGCCCTCCCCTTTCTTTAAACCATACATTAATTTTGCCTTTTTTAGATCTTCACAGAAATGAAATGCATTATAGAGTCTTTTGCTTCTGTATTTTTTTTTTTTTAATTTAGTATGCTTTTGCATTTGTCATTGTCAGGGGTCTGCAATCTTTTTCTTGAAGAAGCAGATAGTAAATATTTTAGACTTTTGAGGCACAAAGTCTCTGAAGCAACTACTCAGATTGACTCTTGTAGGAAAGCAGCTATAGACAATATGCAAATTACTGGGAGTGGCTATGCTTTAATAGTTTATTTATAAAATCAGGTGGCCTGGGATCAGCAGGTGGTATGGTGGTTAAGGCACTGGATTCCCACATGGTTGACCATGGTTTGAGTCCCAAACCCAGTGGTTTGAAAATCACACTGGGCGCGTGTGCATGTTTGTCCCAAATCCTGAGTGGAGAATGGAGGACAAGGCATTGTGTCATGGCTATCCTCTGGGAGGGGGTGGGAGGTTCCTCACTTTCCCTCTTTCTGTCTCTGGTGAGTGCACATGCCCTATGGCAAAATAACAGAAGAAAAAGAACAAAACAAACCAAAAATCAGGTGGCCAGTGTGAAGGTATAATTAGCTAACCCCTGATGTATGTCGTTTTTTTTATCTTCCGTTCTATTCCTTTTTATTGCTGAACAGTATTTCATGTATGTTTATATCACTGTTTATTTACCCATTTTTCTGTTCATAGATACCAGACCATTTCCAGTCTTTGACTATTATGAATTAAACTACAACAAATGTTTTTGTGTAAGACTTTTGTGTTTTGGTTTTTATTTTCTCTTGTATAAACACCCAGGGGTGGAATTGCGATATCATAGGTTAGTTGTGTGTTTAATTCTTAAAGAAACTGCCAAATAGTTTTACAAATTCAGTGTACTATTTTGCACTTCTGTAACGACAGATGAGAGTTCTGGTTGCTCCTCATCCTTGTTAACGTTTGGCATGTCAGTCTTTTTCATTTTAGCCATTGCAGTGGGTGTGAAGTGCGCTTTAAATGCTCTTTACTTGATGCTGTTTGATACAGTTCAATCACAGGCATTGCCTTGATTTCTGAGGTGGCTGGAAGGGGAGCCTCTTTCTGTGATCAACCTCTTGGGCATTTTAATAGCCTCATTTTACACAGAGCCTCAGTGAATAATTGGCATGTGTACACTTAGAGTCTTTGACAGAATGTATCTTGGTCTTTTCTTTTTTAAAAAGTTTATTTATTTCTTGAGAAAGGGAGAGAGAGCACAAGGCGGGTGGCACAGGAAAGAATCCCCAACAATTCCATGTCATGCCATGATCCTTCCTCCAGCCAGGATCATGGCATGACTGGCATGATCATATCTCCCTAGCTGCACCCTGGGCCCTCTCATATGTCCCCCGTATTGTGCAGCAGTTCTCTACCAAGCACTCTACTGCAACGGGCCATCTCTTGGTCTTTAATCATCTGTTTTAATATTCAACATGGATCAGATTTACTTCACTTCCCTTTTGCCTTCTTGGGTATAAATAGCCCCATTTGGGACCAGCAGTTGGCGTAATGCCTATATCGCTGGACTCCCATTTAGTCGACCGTGATTCGTGTCACAGACCCTGTGGCTTAAACTCATGCTGGGCACGTGTGCATGCGTGCCCAAGATCCCTAGAGGAGAATGGAGGAGAAGGGATTGAGGTGTGACTGTATCCCTGGGGGGTGATTTCTCTCTGTCTTTCTGGTGAGTGCATGCTCCCTATAGCAAAAAACCTCTCCATAAATAAATAAATAAATAAATAAATAAATAAATAGTCCTATTTTCTTTCTTTCTTTCTTTCTTTCTTTCTTTCTTTCTTTCTTTCTTTCTTTCTTTCTTTCTTTCTTTCTCTCTTTCTCTCTTTTTGTGTGTGTAAATACCCCATTTCTAGACTTTGGCTCAATTTGTGGAGCTGAGGTGGAAGAGGTGTTAGCAATGACGTCATTTCTAGTTCTGCAAACGTCAGGGTTCTTCATCCTTTGGAGCTTGGAGACCAAGCCATTCTCCATTTATTGACGCACCCAGGCGACTACTTCCTGCCATATGGTTGCTTCTTCCTTGGGGGGAAGATCGAGAAAACAGGCCCATATGCTGCCAGTTATTTTGTTTGTGTTTGGATACAGAGTTTAATTTGTGTCAGAAAATAGCAGTATTCTTATTTCATTGATTTCTTTTACAAAAGACAAGCTGGAAATTAGCTTCAGAAATAGTGAGTGAATAATAAAAAATAATGTGTTTTTGGTCTATGTGCAATTAAAAGGAATCATGTTTTATACTCCTTTGGTCCCTATTGACAAAAAGCATACTGGGTTTGTTCTGTCACTGCAATATTTTAGAGATAAAAAGCATTCTTGTATCCATTTGCTTACCCTATAATAATAGTAATCCTGTGAAGGAGTTTTAAGCAGATATCAAGATAATTTTATAAATGAGGAATCTGAGGGTCAGAGAGGCTTAGTAACTGAGCTTGTGCTGTGGTCCTGGTCAAATAAGTATTTAAAACTTCAAAATTCTTGGCTCATCAACAAGATATTTCAGTAAATACTTACTTTTCCCCAACCTGATAAAAAACAGTATAGAATCTGCAAAAAAGGGGAAGGGGGCAGAGAAAGGTGTAGGTTGGATCATCAATGTCAAATAAAGTTCTTCCTATGAAGATATGACTTTGGAGTTGGAGGTGGGAAATGGGAGAGGTAGGTTTTGGGGAATAGAACTCTATAGAGAGATTGATCTATGCTGTGAGACAGAGCCTGACTCTGGTGTTGGTACTTATGAGTGAAGATAAAGGGTGGGTAGGAGGGACAGTCTGGACACTGAGGAACCATGTGTAGCTGGCAGTCATTTAATCCTCTGTACCTCTATTTCTCATCTATAAAATTGGGTTTTTAGATATGATCTCTCTCCCTTCCAGCTGTCAACTTTACTCATGACTTAAATAAACTTCAGTTTTTTCTGTTTCAGCTATTTCTTGAATTAGAGTGCAAAACCTCATAGTTCTTTGGCATCATGGCACTATCTCAGATTTGTTTGACCTAGTTGGAACAAGGTCTTAAGGAATTAGATGACCAAGGGATGAGTAAGAGTTGACTGTCCCAGTGACTGGGGGTACTATCATGGCTTTTGGCCACACTTCTAACCATTGTGTTCATCTTTGGTCTCACGATGAATTGATGTAGAAACCTATTTCCCTATCTCTGATCTGGGGTTGAGAGACTTAATGGGGAAGGAAATAGTAGCTAATATGATTTGAGCATGTATTCTATGTCTAATACCGGCTCAGAACTTCATATACATTACTTTTTTTTAATCCTCATAACCACTCTGAAAAATAGGTAGCATGATTACCCCCATTTTATGGATGAAACCTTTCTAAAATATTTAAACAATGGATCCATCCAAGATGACAGATCTGGGATTTGAACCTAGGTTGTCTAACTGTGGAGCCTGTGCTCTTAACCATTATTTCATGAATAGCCATGAGTTTATAATATTCATAAGCCAGTGTTTCTTACACCGTGGCCAGCCTCTAGTAAACATCTTGGATACTGAATCTCTAATGAACTTCTCCGAGAGAAAACATTTCTCACATGTTATCATAATGCCTTGCTGGAGAAATTAATTGCATATTGTGCAATAGGACTCTTGAAGCTTGCCCCTGGTTTCTTCCAGGTCTCATGGCATGCCATGTGCCTTTTCTCTCTGCTAATTTCATTTCATATCCTTTCACTTTAATGTATCATAAGCATGAGTACTATATGCTGAGTTCTGAGTCCTCCTAGTGAATTATAAACCTGTGGGTGGTCTTGGAGGCCTTCAACATGCCTGTGACCTCGAGACTGTTGCTTAATTTATGATAATTTTATTATTCATCTGTAAAAAGGGAATGAGAACACCAATTTCAAGTGGATATGGTCTGGGTTAAATTAGAAATATGTACCTGGTAGCCCCTAACAACTGGTTTTCTGCTCTTGCATCCTAAATTAACTAACCACAATGGGTGTGGAAAGTATATAGGTCTTACTATAAGAATGGTGAGAACTTCAGCTTCCTAGTATCATTTCCTTTGTCCCTTGAGTTTGTTTTTGTGTATTGATCTTGAGTCTACTTAATAAACTTGGTCCTATGTTGAAGAAGTTGAAAAGAAGCTCAAAGACTCTGAACTTAAGAGTTTTCTCTGAGGACTATTCTTGACTAGCAATAAGTGACAGACAGCAGCGATAAGTGACTGATACCAATCCAGAACTCTAAAAATAAAGAACCTTGAGACCAGCAGGTGGCATGGTGGTTAGGGTGCTGGACTCTCACATGGCCGACTATGGTTCGAGTCTTGGACCTGGCGGCTTGCTCTCTCTCTCTCCTTCACTCTCTCTCACTCTCTGTCTCTTTCTGGTCAAATTGAAAAATAATAATAAATAAATAAAATTAAATGAGTAATTATTTTAAAAATTAAAACAAAAGAACCTCATGATTAACCATACTCTAGCTTATGTAGCTTGAGAAGATAGGTAGCTAAGATTGGCAAACAAACTTTAGTCTTGGTTTCTGCAGATGGTGTGGCTGAAAATTCAGTATCAAGGGAATTTTAGTATCTGTATTTCATCCAGAAGATCTCTATGTTTTCCTTTAGAGAAACTAATTTTGCTTCCTCCACCCCCAAGAAAGAAAGAAATTTGGTCAAATTAAGTGTGGAGTTTCCTTCATTTATGTGATGGTAGCAGACATTCTTGAACTTTAGCAGGCTTAAGAATCACCTGGAGGCCTTGTGAAAACACAGATTGCTGGCATGACCTTGAAACTGTACCCAGTTGATGCTGATGCTGCTGGTCCTGGTCACACTATGAAAATTCCTGCTAGCTAGACATCTCTATGACATCCATTTGTCCATCTACCCACCCATCTATCCATCCATCCATCCATTCATTCTGTACATCCAATCATCCATCCCTCTGCTCACTCACCATCTATCGATCCATCTATTCAACATAATGTGTTTGTAGACTATGGAGATATGTAGAAAAATAAGATCATGACCCTGTCCTCAAGGGATTTATGGTACTGTCATAGCAGCTCCTCTTTCTTGTCTTCCTTAAGGTAAAAATGTATATTTCTTGCTTTCTAGTGAGTAGATAATGGTTGAATCCATTCAATTAATATAGACACACATCTTGCAAATTTGCTGACTTCTTGAAGTGAGGAGACAAATGTCTTTAATCCAATATCTTGTGTTGAAAATCAATTGTTTCTAAAGAAGCTTTTCATGGTTTCTTGGTGAGGATGACAGGAAAGTTTTATCTGAATTAGCATGATGTGTTTCAGAAACCTCCGCCATGGTGTCAGGTTATCGTGAAAGAACCACATCTGTTTCAGTAAGCCAGGCCAATGGTTCTGTGCATGATGTGTGTGGAAAGTGTTTTTGCGGTGATGGAGAACCCCAGCTGAGCCTACTTGCACTGAATACTCACAACCATTAGTGAGCATCCCTGTGAATAATTCCAGAGTGCCTGCCTTGGGCTCTTTTGACCAGGGATATTTTGACATTTACTGCTAGGTGAGTAATAATTCAGGTGATCACATGTCCACTGGTGTGAACTACTTCAATGATTTCTAGAGGCTAAGTTTTTTTCTTTTCATGAGAGAGACAGAGAAATAGAAACAGAGACAGATAGGCATCCTTGGCAGAGTATTGCTATGTTGTAATTCTCCTGCCCCAGCCTCCCACTTAGCTAGAATTACAGGCATGCATAAGTGCATGCAGCATACTTAGGTTGGCCCAGGAACTGCATCTGGGCCTCCCATGTGGCTTTTAGCTTTCTAGGAAGTGATACTACTGGTATACCGCCTTAGATGGTCCCTAGAGGTTGAACTTTAAGTGATAGAATCACTCTGTATGTCCTTTCACCCTGCGAAAGTATTTTAAAAATTTGTTATAAATATTGGTTACAATACCCAAATAATTCTCTTGACTTCGTATCCCTGTCTCATCTTTATTTAAGCACTTGGAGCTTTGCACATGGTTGTAGTCAT
Source organism: Tupaia belangeri chinensis (assembly GCF_000334495.1). Taxonomy (NCBI): domain Eukaryota; kingdom Metazoa; phylum Chordata; class Mammalia; order Scandentia; family Tupaiidae; genus Tupaia; species Tupaia belangeri. Next base: position 5,236,301 of record NW_006159934.1, read on the forward strand.
TATGGATGTTCATTTTTTTCTGCTTTTTTCACTTTACATTGCTTGGTAAATGTTCTTTCATGCTCCTACATGGCTGCAATGAGTGTGTAATAGTCCATGGTTTAATATACCTTTATTGCTTTTCCATTGCCAGAAATTAGGTCATTTCTATTTCTAAAAAAAAAAAAAAAAAGTGTGTCTATACCTAGCATCTAGACAAAGATAAAAGCAAAACAAACAAATTCTTTTTCTTCTTTTAAGTCAAATACATTTGTATGATGTTAGTTATATGTGTTATTTATGTATGTTGTTTTAAAAATATTATTGTATTGTACTTTATAGTTATTATGTTTTGCTGTTATATTTTAAACTATTGTTGATACAACTTGTCAAACTTCCCAAAGAATTCAGCCAATTTAATGCTCCCTGTCCAAAGTTGGCTTAATAATTTTTTCGGTCATTTCTATTTCTAAAAAAAAAAAAAAAAGTGTGTCTATACCTAGCATCTAGACAAAGATAAAAGCAAAACAAACAAATTTTTTTCTTCTTTTGAGTCAAATACATTTGTATGATGTTAGTTATATGTGTTATTTATGTATGTTGTTTTAAAAATATTATTGTATTGTACTTTATAGTTATTATGTTTTGCTGTTATATTTTAAACTATTGTTGATACAACTTGTCAAACTTCCCAAAGAATTCAGCCAATTTAATGCTCCCTGTCCAAAGTTGGCTTAATAATTTTTTCCTTGTTTTTCTAATTTCATAAATTTTAAAGTGTATGCCAGCTATTTTGGTTTGCAGTTCTTTAACTGCTAACACCATAAAGCCCATTTTAAACGATGGGTTTTTAGTAAAGGAGTTCTGTTCATGTGCTCATGAATGTGCTGGGGACTGATAGGATGTTTTCCTTTGTGTGAGGTATTTATAAACACTATTTGTGAATGTGTGAATATTATAACGTATATGAACGGGTTTCCTAATGCTGCTGTTTTCCTTTATATGTGTGTATTTTTTTTAATGGGAAAATGGATTTGATGTGCAAGTTTATTTTTGTGCAAAAAAAGTTTGAAATCCAGTTTTTATGTAATAGGCATTTCTATGAACTTTTTGAGGACCTCTTGTGAATAAGACAGTGCCAAGTACAAGTAACTAAGATCTGTTATTCTATGGCAAGTATTAAGTGTTTATAAACTCATTTCATACTTTGAAAAGCCTAGACTATGAAATCAACTGACTAAAATACAATATCACTAAGGCTAGTATCACAACTTCGTAACTAGGAACTGTTCCAAGACAAATCAGGCCAAATATAACTAGAATTGGTTGTAAGAAAGATTAATTATGGATAGCTCATGCCAAATCAAACAATACTAAAAACCTCAGTTATCTGATAGACCACTTTGAGGCCTCATCTTCATATCTAATAGACAGTAAGTTATTAAAGCTTATTACTTATTCCAGACTAGGAATTGGTATTTTTCTCAGATCAGAAAAAATGTATTATAGGGACAACAGGTGGTGTGGTGGTTAAGGCACTGCATACTCCCACATGAACGACCACAGTTCAAGTCTCAGACCTGGTGGCTTGCTTTCTCACTTACTTTCCTTCTCTTTGTGTGTCTGCCTCTCTCTGGTCAAATGAAAATGATTGAATGAATAAATACAATTAAATAAATAATTCTAAAAAAAAAGAAAAGAAAAAAGTATTATGAAGCTCTTTTAACTCATTGGAAATCATTTAGTAGTACCCCAAAATGCAACAATTGCCTCAGAGTAAGCCTTTTACTAAAATACTGATGTATGGACACAAGAAAAAAGCTTGCCCACCTCCTCAATCTACAGAGAAAGCTCTGTGTATGACAATACTGTTTCCTGATCTGAGCATAAAAATGTGACAGTTGAAAAAAAAATTAAGTTTTCTACAGGGCGCATGTCCTTGCTGGAGAGACAGACAGAGAGAGAGGATAAGTGAGAAATCACCCTCCAGCCAAGGGGTGATAGCCACACTGCAATCCCCTCTCTTCCATTCTCTTCTCAGGATTTTGGACATGCACACACATACGCCCAGTGTGATTTTCAAGCCACCTGTTAAGACTCAAACCACGCAGTCAGCCATTTGAGATCCAGCTGCCTTAACCTCCAGATCATCTGCTGGCCCCTGTGACAATGGTTCTTAACAATAGGTTAGTTAAAAATGAACACCTTTTAAATAATTTTACTCTGTTTATGCCACAGTCACATGTAAATTGGCAGAACTGCTCCCATGACAGATGAGATAGAGACCTGTCATGCAAGGAAGAATAAACGAAGGATTTCATGAAGCTTAAAGAGAAAAGTACCACAGTAACACTATGACGGCTGCAGCAATCAGCAGTGCAAAGGCTTGCAAGTGGGTAGGAATGAAGGCTGGTCTACAGCAGTTGGCCAGAGACCATTGCTTCCTAAGGGGAGGTTCCTAATATGCTTAGTAAGCAGATCACACATAACACAGTTGTAAATGGAGTAGGGTGACATTTTTGCAGAGTAAATTCTCTAAGTTCCTGGAAAGATTTCACAAATCTATTTCATTTATGATAAATGGTTGCTAAACTATGATTCTGCAAAAGAACTCCCGTGTGTGGATGTTTAGATACATTTTACAACCTGTGAAGCTCTTAGGCCAGAAAATAAATAGCCACACATACCGAACCTAGACACTGTGTGAATTAAAATGGAACTTGAGTTAGGGTTTCTGTAAGATCCAGAGCAGGGAACATCCTCATCCTTCTCTTCAGCCGGAAGATGAGCAGGCCCCATCACCTCTCCAGCTGCTTTTCTTGTTCTAAGTCCTTCTCCGATTTTTCCTTGAGAATCTTTTTCTTCTTCTGTATTTTCTTTAGCCATGTTCAATGGCATCCACACGCCTGTTGGTTATCTTAATGGCTTCATCCAGACTAACAAAGGAAGTCTGTTGCGAAGCTAGTTCCACCAGTAGTCACACTGCTTTGGTATAATTCGTCTTTAATTTAGCCAGCTGTTCCCCTCCTCTGGCTAAACCAGTCAGTTCATAACTGTCAGTTCCTTCATGATAATGTTCAAATACTGGCAAAGTAACACCTACTACTTGATCTTTCTTCACTAGAATCTTCACTTGGGCTTTATTTACATTTTGGATAACTGTGGTGCTGAAGTCCCCTGCTGTGCACTTGGCCTCAGCTAGTGAAAAGGCAGCCTAGCTTCTCACATCACTTCCCCCATCAACATTTTAGTCTCTATTACCTTCTTTAGGATCTGTTGAAATTGAAGTTAAGGCATCACATTTTTTCTTTAGGAGGTTTCAACCTGTCTATGCCCCTTTCAATCGAGCTTTGATGATGGTCTGTGCCATTCGCAAGGGGAAGATTTCAATTCAGTCTTTGCTTGACATTCTGACAGTGGCTGTTCGACTCAGATCCCCCGCTTGGCAATCATGGCTAAGATAGAACCAGTGTGGGCCACCACAGATCTGTCTCTGCTGGAGTCAGCTGGTTGTGTCTCATGTGTTTTTTTTCTGGCTTCATAAAAGCTAATTCTAAAATGATATGTAGGGACTAGCAGATGGCAAAGTGGTTATGTCACTGGACTCCCACGTAGTTGACTGCAGTTGGAGTCCTGGACTGGTGTTTTAAAACTCACACCAGGCACATGTGCTTGCGTGCCCAAAATCCCAAGAGGAGAATGAAGAAGAAGGAACTGCAGTGTAGCCATCCCCAGTGGGCAGATGATTTCTCGCTTTCTGTCTATCTGTCTGTCTCTCTCTCTCTTGCAAACGCACATGCCCTGTAGCAAAAATCTCTCCTAAAAAAAAAAAAAAGGAACATGATACATAATAATGCCTGCTGCCTTGTAGGCATTCTATTGTTTATTGAATGAATGAGTGAATATTTATCTTTCCTTTGAAATCTCTTCTACTACAATGTTAAAAACTCTTTACTTGGCGTAAGAATGTTATTTTGTTTTATTTAAGATTTTCCTATTTAATTTGTTATATTAGCACTTTTTAATCACTAAATTTAACTTGAATACAGACCTAAGTTAATTTTTCTTTATTTTGTTAGTTGGTTTCTGTCATAGTATGTAAAATTGTATTTTATTTCACTTTGTAATTTATTTAACTCTTTGAAAATTTGGATCTACTTCTATCGTAAGATGCCTCTTCTGTCTCAGTGACCTGTGACTTCGCTTTAAGCCATTATTACTGTTTATGATACATTTGTTTTAGGCATAGTCTAGTATTTGATGAAGAAAATCCTCTTTTATTCATTCCTTTCCCTCAGATGGTAATTTCTTATTATTTTAAATTGCATCTTATATACAACAGTATAAATAAGTAATTAAAAGTTTTACAGGGCAAAAGAACAGAATATATATTCTGTAGTGCTATAAAGTATAATTAGAGAACTTTGAATTATATTTAAGAAAATTCATCACCCATCACTTTATTATATTATAATAATAATAAAGTGAAAAATCCACCTACAGTTAGCTGTAACATTTTTTTCAAATGCATACCTAATTCACATAAATATATATGAAATTTACATGATTTTAATTCGAGCTTGACTTTACTAAAATATTTTTAAAATTCTCCAGATAGTTTAATGTCACAAAGATTTTTTCATATTAATATTTTTGTTTTTTAGAGTTAATTTAATAAAAAATTTAATTAATAAATGATTATATACATTTATAGAGTGCAATGTAATTTTTGATAAATGTATACATTGTGGAATGATTAAGTAAGACCAAATAACATATATGTCACCTCACATACTTATTTGTTTGTGACAATAACATTAAAAATCTCTTAGCAATTTTCGAGTATATAATACATTATTATTAACTATAATCACCATGCTGCTTAATGTAACTCCCCCAATTTTTTTTTCTTTCTAACTGGATCTTCATAAACATCCCTCCACCAGGACCAAGAAATGGTGTAATGGTTATGTTGCTGGACTCACATATAGTAACCATGGTTCAAGTCCTGGACCTGGTGGCTTAAACTCATGCTGGATGTGTGTGCGTGTGTGCCCAAAATCCTGAGAGGAGAGTGGAGGAGGAGAGAGTGTGGCATGGCCATGGAGTGGAGGAGGAGAGAGTGTGTCATGGCCACCCCCCCCCCCGGGGGGTTATTTCTCATTTTTCTGTCTCTCTGTCTCTCTGTCTTTCCAGCAAGCGCATGTGCCCTATAGGAAAAATCTCTCTCTAAAATGAATGAATGAATGAATGAATGAACATTCCTTCACCACGCAGCCACAGCTCCTGTTAATCCCCATTCTACTGTCTGTTTCTAGGAGTTCAATTTTTTAGACTCCATATATAATGGAGGTCATTTAGTTTTTTGTTTGTTTGCTTGTTTTTTAAATGTGCTTGGCTTACTTCACTTAACATGATGTCTTTCAAGTTCATTCATATTATCACAAATTATTGGATTTCCTTTTCAAAGGCTGGATAGTATTTTCTTGAGTATACACACTATATTTTCTTTCTTTTTTTTGAGAGAGTTTTTTTCTATAAGGCACATGCGCTCATTGGAGAGACAGCAAGAAACAGGGAGACAGAAAGTGAGAAATAACCCCCCCCCCCCAGAATGGATGGCCACTGTTATCTCTTCTTCTCCATTCTCCTCTTGGGATTTTGAGCACACACGCACATGTACCTGGTGTGAGTTTTAAGCCACCAGGTTCAGAACTCAAACCATGGTCACTTATGTGGGAGTCCAGCGAAGTAATCATTATGCCATCTGCTGGTTCCAGTACTACATTTTCCTTATCCATGAATTCATTAATGGACACTTAGATTGATTCCCTATCTTGGTTATTGTGGACAGTGCTACAATGAATATGGGAATGTAGATATTTTTTTGACATATATATTCCATTGCCTTTGAATCTATAAAGTGAGATTACTGAATGTTATAGTAGTTCTATATTTAAGTTTTTGAGAACCCTCCATACTATTTTCCATAATGGAGGTGTGGAATGTCAGTGTACTAATGTACATTCCCACCAACAATGTGCAAAGTTTCCCTTTTATCTTCATCCTCACCAGCACTAATCTTTTGTCTTTTTGATAATGGCCATTCTAGCAGGTATGAGATAGATGTCTCTCTCTTAATTTGTGTTTTTTCATGATTAGTCATGTTGAACATTTTCTCATATAACTGCTGGTCATTTGTAAATCTTTTTTTTTTTTTAATTTTTTTTTTGAGAGATTTTCACTGTAGGGCGCGTGCGCTCGCCAGACAGACAGAGAGAGACATAGAGACAGAAAGCGAGAAATCACCCCCCAAGGGGGATGGTCACGCCGCAATCCCTTCTCCTCCATTCTCCTCTCGGGATCTTGGGCATGCACGCACACGCGCCCGGCGTGAGTTTTAAGCCCCCGGGTCCGGGCCACGAACCGCGGTCGACTACGTGGGAGTCCAGCGACATAGCCATTACGCTAACTGCTGGTTCCCGTCATTTGTAAATTTTTTGAGAAATGTCTGCTCAAGTCTTTTGTCCATTTTTAAGTTGGTTTATTTGTTTTGTTGCTATTGAGTTGTTTGTGTTTATTATATATTGGGTCATTGGGAAAGTCATGTTGTATCTTTGTTTTTCCCTCTCTTTCTTGTTCGCTCTCTTTTGAAGAAAGAGAGAGAAAGAAAGATAAGTATCCTCAATAGAGTCTCACACTGCAGTCCTCTCTGCAGCCAGCAGGATCATGGACATGTGTGCACATGCCTGGCATACATAGATTGACCTGGAGACCAAACCCTGATCTCCCATATGCGTGCATGCGAGCCTAGCATGAGTTTTAAGCTGCCGAGTCCAAGACTCGAACTGTGGTTGACTACGTGGGAGTACAACAACATAACCATTACGCCATCTGTTGGTCCCAGTTTCTGTATTTTTATAGTATGATATGGACTTCTAGAAATGGAATCTCCACTTACAACATTATCCTCACAGGAAAGAAATAATGGATTTATGGTTACTTGACGTGCTACCTTTGTCTAATAGTTGATTAGGTCGGAGATTGGCAAGCATCTTCTGAAAAGGGCTGGAGAGTAAATATTTCAGTTCTGTGGGCCATATGGTCTCTGTCACAACTACACGGCTCTGCCACCATAGCGTGAAAGCAGTCGTAGACACTGCATAAACAGAAGAGTGTGGCTGCATTCCAATAAAACTTTATTTTTGGACAGTGAAATTTGAATTTTGTATCATTTCCATGTGTCACAAATTGTTATTCGTCCTTGCATTTTCTTTTTAAATCCTTAAAAACACAAAATCATTCTTAATTTGTGTACCTTACAAGGGCGGGCAGGGGGTTGGATTTTGATTAGTTTGCCAATGCCTGGGTTAGTTTGTAATTAAAATTTTTCTGTGAGGCTGTGATTTACTTAGTGAATTCTATGTGGTAGGCACTGGGTTGCATGGTTTCATGTACTGGGCTAGCACTGAATTATGTATTTATTTGTTTCTTTGTTTCTTTCCAGGTAGGGAGACTGGGGCATATAAAGGTTAAGTCATTTATTCAAGGTTGTATGTTAGCCAGGTTTTCACTGTGGATCAACATTTTGAGCTGGTGCCTGCCGGAGTTTAGTTTTAACATAAAGTCCCTGTGTTTGAGAGTTTACAGAGTTGTAGGGAAGACCATAGGTAATAAACACTTTGAAATTGTAATAGAATATTATTATGATTCTACTGACAAACCATATTCCCAGAGATCTGCTTTTAGAGTGTTCAACACTCTTGATAGTGCAGTGGAGAGGAGAGATTATGTCTGGGCTTGAATCTTACTCCTCTCTGACCTGGAAGTTCAATGACTTTCAAGTTATTTATCCTTTCCTCATTTGCAATGGAAGTGAAAAGAGTGTTTACCTTAAAGAGTTGTGGGAAGAATTATACGAGATCAGACATGTTAAGTGGCATATAGCACACAGTCGATAAATGTGAGCTGGAACCTCTGTGGTTGTATTTAAAACTCATGCTGCTTACTATTCACAATAGCCAAGATATGGCATCAGCCTATGTCCATCAATAGATGAATGGATAAAGAAAATGTGGTGCATACACACACGTGCACAAATGCATGCACACACACTCACGAGAATACTATGCAGCCATTAAAAAGCATGAAATCCTGTTATTTCAGGTTAAATGATGGAGCCTAAAGGACATACATAACGATAAATGAACTGGGCATAGAAAGACAATACCACCTGTTCTCAATCGTATTTGGAAACAGAAAAAAAAATGAGCTAATAGAAATAGGTGATAAATCACTACTGTAGGCTAGGAAGGATGGTGGGATGGAGGTAGTTTAGGAGGGACAGGGTAGAGGGATGTTGATTAATGGAAACAAAATTACGATTATAAGAGGAACAATGAGTAGTGTTATAAAGTATAGTGTGGTGAATATATTTAACAACAGTTACTCTGAGTGTTGTATTTATTGGAGGATCTAAAAAAGAGGATATTGAATGTTTTGAATACACACTAATGGTTGAGGTGCCGGGTATACAAATTACTCTGATTAAATCATTACACATTGCTTATATTCATATACTGAAATATCACATTGTACTCCTACAAATGTGTATAATTATTATATCTTAATAATAAAAAATAACTAAAAGGAAAATGAAAGAATAAAACTCATGCTACTGCTAAATTTTTCTCTCTCAGTCTATATATATATATTTTTTGAGAGGTTTTTGCTATAGGGCGTGTACGCTTGCCAGACAGACAGAGAGAGACAGAGAGACAGAAAGTGAGAAATCACCCCCCAGGGGGATGGCCACACCGCAATCCCTTCTCCTCCATTTTCCTTTCGGGATCTTGGGCACGCACGCACACGCGCCCGGAGTGAGTTTAAGCCACCGGGTCCGGGACTAGAACCGCGGTCGACTACATGGGAGTCCAGCAACATAGCCATTATACTAACTGCTGGTCCCTCTCTCAGTCTATATTTATGAAATTGTTTTAGAAAACAGGTTACATTTTATTGCCTTGTATAATGTTCTGTTTATTTACCCACATTCAAAAATAAAATTATGGACCTGTTTTCTCTTTTTTTAAATATATATATATAAAACCCTTAATAAACTTTGATAATTGCAGAATGATATCTCTCAGGTTGAAGTGTATCACACATCTGTTTTTCCTATGTTTAGAATTACCTTGCAGTACTTAGCAAAACCCTTACATCTATTAAAATTCATTGTAGACCTTTCAAATTCAAGTAAGTTCGTGAGTGTGTGTCTGGTTTATTTTCTCCTTCTTTTTAAAATTATTGCTTTTTTTTTCTCTCCAATTAATTATTTGCTTTCATTATATATATTTCTCATTGACTTAGTATATAAAATCATAAATTATCCTTAGATGAACCAATTTAGTAGTAAATTGCTAAGCTTAGCATTCTCAAGTGATTTTTTTCTCCATCTCATGCATGTTTTTTTTTTTTTCTCATTTCTAATGTCGTTGTGCATGCACTTGTATCTTTTCTTTTTCTTTTCAAATTTGCCTCAGGTTTTTCTTTTTTGCTGGACTTTTGAAAGAAATCGATCTTACTGTTATTGAACACTCCACAGAGGTTTTCCCCTGTCTTTTATTAACATGTTTATTATATTGTGTGTTCAGAGATTTTGACTTCTATAAAAAATACTTTTCTGCACTTAATGGCACATTGTATATTGTCAATTATTATTCTGTTCATGTTTCAAACAAGGAAATATTCTGTTTTTATGTAATTTGTTCTAAGTCTCTATTTAATTCAGTCTTTCAATTATGTTGTTTGGATTGAGGTCTTTGTTTTTTAGTGTAATATATTACTGAATTATAGCAGCTTGATTTTATGATACATCACTATGACAGAGGATTCCATGACATTCTGTTTACCTTGGCAATCAGTTTTTATTTATATATTTTATTGAAATTTATTATTTGAGAACTATATAGTGAGTATTATTTGGTTTTCAGTTCTTGATAGGCCTTTAACATTTTATGATGAGCTTTTATAAATTTATTAAGTGAGTTTGACCCATATACAGAATACCCTAGTCATTTTTACTTTTATTTTTAAAAAATCTGTATACTTTTTATATTTACTTTTTTTTTTTTTTTGGAGAGGTTTTTGCTATAGGGCGCGTGCACTCGCTGGACAGACAGAGCGACACAGAGAGAGAAAGCAGGAAATCACCCCGCAGGGGGGATGGCCACGCCGCAATCCCTTCTCCTCCATTCTCCTCTCGGGATCTTGGGCACGCACGCACACGCGCTCGGCGTGAGTTTAAGCCACCGGGTCCGGGACTCGAACCGCGGTCGACTACGTGGGAGTCCAGCGACATAGCCATTACGCTAACTGCTGGTCCCTACTTTTTATATTTACTTTTAATTCATATCTAGTAACAGATTTTGCATACTAAACTTTATTTTTCCCCATCATGGGATAATGACTAAATTATTTAATATTTGGTGTTGTATTAGGACCATCTCTATCATCCTAAATCTATTTTCATTTTTATAGTTCTTTTGACATCTTTTTTAATTATGACTATGAAATTCTGGCCATTTCTCAATGGCCCTATTCTGTCATTTTGTCCCTATTGATTTTATTCTTCTGGTAACCAGACTTGTATGTGTGTGTATATGTGTATGTGTGTGTTTTCCAGAGGGTTCATGTGCTTAATAGAGAGAGACAGAGTCAGAGAGAGAGAGACAGAGGGAGAGAGAGAAAGTGCCCCCCAATGGGGTGTGGTCATGTTGCAATCTCTTCTTCGCGTTTCCAACCTATCAGGATTTGGGGCACACAAACACACGTGCTAGCATGTTTTTCAAGCCACCAGGGCTTGGACTTGAACTGATCGGTTGGCCATGGGGAATTGACTCCTACAACCACCAGACCACTGGCTGGCCCCAGACTATTTCTTACTGTAATATTGTAATATTACTGAATGAAAATGATCAGCAAATGCTTATATTCATATACATTTGTTTAAAATTTTAATCACATAGCTCAGTCTAGTAATTTGGATCCTATTGGAAGGGCAGTTGTGCTTCTGTCTCCCACACCATCCCCAAAGGAAGAAACTTCAGGAAGCTCAGACACACTTTTCCCCCTCCTTGGTAGTTTTTTGTCTTTGATGCCTCATGTTATATGGCCCTCATTGAGGTAGGATTGTATTGATTCTTCCTCTTCACAATGTGGTGGCCTTTCCCATTTATACCCTGTATTTATCTTTTGGAGTTGGCATTTAAACTCTGTTGCTGCTTTGAAGTAATTTCAGAAGTGAAGTTTGTCAATAGGAGGTGTGAGCAATGAATAATTCCTTCAGGTGCGGGACAGTCCGGTCCTTCTGTTGCAGGTACTCTGAAAAGAACACCTGACAATCTCTCTGCTTTTCTTTTTGAGGGTGTGTGTGTGTACTGATAAGGTCTAAAATGAGAATTCTGAAAAAAGGTTGTGCATTGTGTTTCTTGAAATGCAACTTGTTCTTTGCTTTTCGATGCATCAGAAGACATGTCCTGAGAGAGGGGCTGAGGGGTCATTCTCTTTGGTGGTGTCCTCTGGAAGGAACAGCATATATTTCCAAAAGAAGTTTTAAAACAATTTAGAAAAACTACTTCCTTCGTGGACACTTTCCCCCCTGCTATTTCTTTTCTCTTCTCTCTCTCTCTTTTAGAGTTTAGAGACAGAGAAAGTGAGAGAGACAGAGACAACACCCCCAACAGTCTCAAGGCTGCAATCCAGTGTGTGCCCCTGAGGTGGGCACACACATGCCTGGAATACTCAGGGAGGTCCCTGGATACAAACATGGAAACTTCCCAGGACATGGTGTTTACTGCTGTGTAACTGTCCAGTTCTATCTGCTGTGTCTGGATTCAGCTTTCTGCAGGTTAGGTTCCCTGCTGTCCCCTTGTATTCACAGAGCTCTTCTCTATCCTCTGTAATGCCTCCCACTGATGTGGTATTTGCAAACCAGTTCTGCTTTAGACTGTAGTTCTGGGATGCCCTTAATTATCTTATCATTTTGTCGTAGGCTTATTTTAAGTCTCAGTTTAATCTTGATTGATTTTTGAAATGCCAGCTTTCATCTTTGTGAGGACAGGAGCCAACTGCTTCTTGAATGCTGTGTTCGAATCTTGCAGTTGTTCCATTTTTGTTATCAAAGTCCAGCTTCCAGCCCACTCTTCTGACTGGCTTGGAGGTTCTGCCACATTATGCATTTTCAGCAATAGTGGTTGTTTTTTTACCTTGTTGATACATATTTTTATATTTTGTTTCCTGCTTTATTGGTATTTTTAATGGAGGAGCCCACTTTATCATTTTTAACTTCTGGATGATGTTTTCATTATCAGTATTTTTTAAAATGGGCTATTATTGCATTTATATTTTTCTCTAATGTAACTGTTATGCTAAACAATTAAGACATTTTATTGTATTTATTTTTATCTTTATTTTATTGTGACAATAAAATTAAAAATTCTATATAAAAGTAGAAAGGATTGTAAATGTACTCTCATAGGTCCCATGTAGATCCTCATGTACCACTTGGCTTACTAATTATCAGGTTTTTTTTTTTTTTCCCCTTTAAGTCTATTTATTTATTTATTCCGCAAGCAAGAGAGACAGAAGAGAGGAGAGAGAGAGAGACAGACAGAGACAGAGATAGAGATAGCATCCCCAACAGTCTCCTTGCTATGGCAGCCCATCCCCAGCTTCAGCCAGCACTGGATTATGGGAACGCATGTGCCCAGGAAGGTCTCCAGACAAGAACCCAAACCCTCCATGTGGATCAACTTCACAGGTTGGATGTTTTGGCACTGCACCACCATCCAGCTTCTACTAATTATCAGTTTTTCAATCGTATTTTGCTCCTCCCTCACAGATGCCCTTTTTTGCTCTGGACTATTTTAAAGCAAATTCCAGATACTGTATCATTTTACTTATAAATGTCAGAAAATAGATTCCTGGGCTTGACTGAAGTGTCTCATGGTGCTTAACTTGCTGCTGTTGGATCGTATATTTCCTATAAATTGGTAGATCAAGGGCAGGGTGTGCAGACAAATAGAATTATTTTTTTTTAAGAAAGGTTTTTGCTATAGGACACGTGCACTCACTAGAAAGACAGAGAGAGACAGAGAGACGGAAAGCGAGAAATCACCCCCCAGGGGAATGGCCACACCACAATCGCTTCTCCTCCATTCTCCTCTCGGGACCTTGGGCACGCACACACATGCACCAGGCATGAATTGAAACCACCGGTCCAGGACTCAAACTGTGGTCAACTGCATGGGAGTCCAGCAACATAGCCATTATGCCAGCTGCTGATCCTGACATTCTAACCTCAAGATACTGTTATAATCTTACAGATTCTTGAGGAATGCAAAAATGATTTTATTTATGTGGGTTAGATCTATTGATATTTCACATATTAGAAACTAGAACAGAAGAAATTAACAAGCAGGAAGACGTACATACATCTTTCTTTAGCCATCAGAGAGATGATATCACCATGTGTCTTATAGCTTCTAGAAAAGTCTTCCATATATTTTTTAGAGAATGAGAGTACAAAAAAGGCAAATAGCTATTTGTATTTTTAAGAAAATATTGGGTTGTTGGAAAAGTCATGAAAATTGTTTTTATGTTTTTCTATGCAAAAAAATATGTCATGACTTTTCTGATGATGTCGTGGTTTTTATCCTGTGGACTTGTGATATGCTTTGGGACAACCTGGGAAAGGAACGTCTCAGACCACACTTGGAGGGCCACTGATCTGGCAGTTCAGTACAGTCAGATTCACCTTTGTTTGTTTGTTTTGTGTTCATTTTTGATTTTAGCAAGGGGAGAGGGCAAGAACACCTGTGAAGTATTACTGTGTGATTCTTACGGCATCGCATTGGGGGCATATGAGGTCTTATTTGCTCCCTTTTGTGATATTGAGACTGACCCTGAGTTGCATGTGGTACCATAGAATTGGATGCCCTGATATTGCAATTCTCTGGAATTTATGACATCCTTTTAAAATTTTTTTATACACTTCTTTCTTTCTTTCTTCCATGAAGCAAAGAGGCAGAGAGAGATACAACGCCCCAACAGTATTATAACACCATATGTACCACCAGTTTCAGCCAGCTCTGGGTTGTAGGCATACATGTGCCTGACATACCCAGGGAGGTCACTGACTTGCATTGAGATTGCTTGAATTATACTGCACCATCATTTGGTGCTATGGAATTTATGACATTTTAATCTTTTATGTATTTTTGTTACTATATTGTTTGTGGGTGAACTTTAATATTTCAATCACTTTTTTGGTTATTTTTATATCATTCCTGTGTGTGTGTTAGGTTTTTACTTTTTTTTAACTTAATATTTTTAGCTTAACTTTTCATGTGTGGGTATAATGCTGCACTTGCATTTGATTAGCCCAGTTTTGTCTTTTAGTTTCAGATGTGTTTAGTTTTCATGAGCCTTCAGTAATCAGTGTATTGTTGCATTTGATTTATCGCATATGGAGAATTTCCTTCTTTTGATCAAACTGATTAGGTTGTTTATATCAAAGGCTGTGATGGTTGTATTTGAGATATCTTATATCATGCTACTTTTCCTTTCTTTGTTCTTACCTCATTTCATTTTTAAGAATTATTTACTTAATTTTATTAATTATTATTATTATTTATAATTTGCTATAGGACATGTGTACGCACCAGAGACAGAAAGAGAGAGGGCAAGTGAGAAAGCAAACCACTAAGCCCAATACTCAAACCATGGTTGGCCGTGTGGGACTCCAGCACCCTAACCACACACCACCTGCTGGCCCCCTGTTATTACCTCTTGTAGTCATAGCTTTCTTTTTCTTTATATTTGATGAAGTATCTATGAGTCATATATGAGTATGGAAGTTTTTATTTTATTTACTTATGTATTTTTTAAGTTATTTCTCCCATGAGCATGGCAGACAGAGCGAGTGAGTGAGACAGCACTCCTGAAGGGTTCTTGATGCCGCAGTCTACTCCTTGCTTCAGCCAGCCTGAACCATGGGGACATGTTTGCCTTGCATAGAAATCTTCCCATGTGGATCAGCCTTACAGAACATTGTGTTTTATTGCTGTACCACTCTCTGACTCCTGTATGTAATTGTTACCTAAAAACAAAACAAAACAAAACAAAACAAAAAACAAGAATAGGGAAGTAGAGAAAAGGAAAATGTTCTCCACCCTCTCTAAGGTTTTCCCCACCTATGCTAATTAGCCCTACTGACAATTGAGTGTGTCCCTTTTCAAACCTTTTAAAAAGTTTATTTACTGGGGACCAGCAGATGGCTTAATGGCTATGTCACTGGACTCCCACGTAGTCGACCAAGGTTCAGGTTGGCTTAAACTCACGCCAGGCATGTGTGCTCAAGATCCAGAGAGGAGAATGGAGGAGAAGGTATTGTGGCGTGGCCATCCCCCTGGTGAGTGATTTCTTGTTTTCTGTCTCTCTGTCTCTGTCTTTCTGGCAAGTGCATGTGTCCTATAGCAAAAACCTCTGAAAAACAAAAAGTTTGTTTACTTACTTCTTCTGAAAGAGAAAGAGAGATCCTCAACAGTCTTCACCTCAGCCACTCAGATCCCAGCACATGCATGTGCATCCAACATACTCAAGGGAATCCCAGAGTATGAACCCAGGACCACTCCCATGTGAGTCTGCTTGTGCTACTGCTGCTCTACCATGTGGACCTCAAAATTTTGTCTTCAGGGACCAGCAGTTAGTGTAATGGCTATGTCGCTGGACTCCCATGTAATCGACTGTGGTTTGAGTCCCGGTCCTGGTGGCTTAAACTCACACCGGGCACATGTGCATGTGTGCCCAAGATCTTGAGAGGAGAATGGAGGAGAAGGGATTGCAGCATGATTTCTCGCTTTCTATCTCTCTGTCTCTCTCTGTCTTTCTGGTGAACACATAAGCCCTATAGCAAAAACCTCTCCAAAAACAAACAAACAAACAAAAAAACTTTATCTCCACAAATATCCACCAATATAAGTCAACATAGAAATAAAGTATTTTTATGATTTTTAAAGGTGATAAATATTGGGTTGTTGGGAAAGTCATGATATATTTTTGCATAGAAAAACAGAAAAATTCATCATAACTTTCCCAACTTTGTATTTTTCTGTAACTTACTTTTTTTGTGTTTTAAGCTGACAATATGTTCTGGAGGTCTCTACATGTTGGTAATCCTTGTGTTCATTTCTAAAATCTCATTTTGACAAGTGATAGTGTTGGCGTCTGTCTTCGGACTAGGCTCCAGTTGAATTGTGATTAGGGGGCTGATGGTGAGGAAGAGAACGAGGAAGAGAAAGAGTAAGTCTTTTATTTCTAAAGGACCGGGGGGTGGGGGGCAGGTTGGAAAGAATGAGACAAAGAGACAGAGTAACAGTGGACACAGGCAGTCTGAGCCTAGGTAGGTCTAAGTACCTTGTGTCGCCCAAACAAACTGGGCGCCTTTATATATAGGACAAAGTGATATTATATACGTGTGTTTCATGACATTTTATAGATATGTTGATGTGTTATAGAAAATAAGAAGTAGGGAACAAATTTATAAGGGCTTAGACATATTGGGCCAGGTGTATTTTCTGGTGATAATTTTAGCAAGAGAAACATTTAATTATTATTATTTTTGAGTGGAGAGAAGTCTAGTTGTAGGTGTGGGGAAGAAACATAAGGCTAAAGAATTTTTTTATAAGGTGGACACCACCACGCCCAGAGAAGGCTAAAAACTCTTACAGATGTAGAGTAGGGATTAGACTTTGTTAATTGAGGGTCAAGATGTTTTTTAAACCTTATCAGATGTGTTTGTTAGAATGTCCCTAGTAAGTTTTATTTTTTGTTCTGTCTATAGTGAGAGTCAAAAAAAAAAAAAAAAAAAAAGTCAAGTTGTAAGGCTCTGTCAAAGCCCAAAGTGACAGATAGTATTTGTTCAAAATATGTCTCTACACCTCACTCAAGGCCTCTCTCCAGACTTGCCTCTACATGATAACTGTGCATATCCCTCCCGACCACCTTCCGTTAGATGCTGTGCAGCAATGTGTGGCATCCCCACGGGGCGTGCCCGCCTATGGACGGGCACTGAGGTACTTCCATTCCTTCTCTCTCCCACCACTGCCGCAGTTTGCATTCTCACCGCAGCTCCTTTGTAATATTTAAGGCATTCTCCACCTAGAAACCTGGAAATAGGATTACTCCATCCAAACTTATGTCCATTTTACCAAGTCCTCCCAACAAAGCTGTACCAAGCAGGGAGTTAATTCTCTGTTTCCATTTCATGCCTATTTTTCCATTGCTTGTTTATAGGCATTATTTATATTCTGGATATCAGTCCTTCATTATCTTTATTTTCATGGTAGATATCTGCTTCTACTGTTTTGCTTGGTTTTTCTTTTTTTTTTTTTATTCAATTTTTGGAGGTTTATTTCTTTCATGAGAAAGAAACAGAAAGAGAAAAAGACACACAGAAAGAGACACAGATACTGCCAACAGGGTCTTCTTTTTTTTTTTTTTTGAGAGATTTTTGCTATAGGGCACGTACACTTGGCAGAGAGAGACAGACAGAAAGAAATCACCCCCATGGTGGATGGCCACACCACAATCCCTTCTCCTCCATTCTCCCCTCT
>NW_006159934.1:5254710-5258507 GCF_000334495.1 Tupaia belangeri chinensis
TCGCCCAAACAAACTGGGCGCCTTTATAGATAGGACAAAGTGATATTATATACGTGTGTTTCATGACATTTTATAGATATGTTGATGTGTTATAGAAAATAAGAAGTAGGGAACAAATTTATAAGGGCTTAGACATATTGGGCCAGGTGTATTTTCTGGTGAAAAAAAAAAAAAAAAAAAAGTCAAGTTGTAAGGCTCTGTCAAAGCCCAAAGTGACAGATAGTATTTGTTCAAAATATGTCTCTACACCTCACTCAAGGCCTCTCTCCAGACTTGCCTCTACATGATAACTGTGCATATCCCTCCCGACCACCTTCCGTTAGATGCTGTGCAGCAATGTGTGGCATCCCCACAGGGCGTGCCCGCCTATGGACGGGCACTGAGGTACTTCCATTCCTTCTCTCTCCCACCACTGCCGCAGTTTGCATTCTCACCGCAGCTCCTTTGTAATATTTAAGGCATTCTCCACCTAGAAACCTGGAAATAGGATTACTCCATCCAAACTTATGTCCATTTTACCAAGTCCTCCCAACAAAGCTGTACCAAGCAGGGAGTTAATTCTCTGTTTCCATTTCATGCCTATTTTTCCATTGCTTGTTTATAGGCATTATTTATATTCTGGATATCAGTCCTTCATTATCTTTATTTTCATGGTAGATATCTGCTTCTACTGTTTTGCTTGGTTTTTCTTTTTTTTTTTTAATTCAATTTTTGGAGGTTTATTTCTTTCATGAGAAAGAAACAGAAAGAGAAAAAGACACACAGAAAGAGACACAGATACTGCCAACAGGGTCTTCTTTTTTTTTTTTTTAAGTGAGATTTTTTGCTATAGGGTGCATATGTACTTGCTGGAGAGACAGAGAGAGACAGTGAAACAGAAAGAGAGAAATCACCCCCACCCCAGGGGGGATGGCCATGTTTTAATCCCTTCTCCTCCATTCTTCTCTTGGAATCTTGGGTATGCACACACACACATGCCCAGCATGAGGTTTAAGCCACTGGATCCGGGATGACTCCAACCATAGTTGACTACGTGGAAGTCCAGTGACGTAAGCATTATACCACCTGCTGGCCTCCAACAGGGTCTCTGTGGCAAATCATCCAGACAACTTGGGTCATGGGCACGTGCTTAGTGTGCACAGGGAGACCTCGGGAAGTGAACCTGGGACCCTCCCATGTGGTTTCAACAACATGGAACATCTTGTTGCTGCTGTGCTACCGTGGCTGGCCTGGTTTTTTAGTTTTAGTTCTTTTCCAAGTTGTGATTATTTCTGCAATATAATTTTTCAATGTGATTCTATCTTTGTGCTTCAAATATTTTAATGTCTGAAACATAATTGTTGACTGCTTTGTAGTTCATTTCTATTATCATCAGTGGTTATAACAAACATCCTTATTACTCCAGACTTCTAGAGCAATTTGGAGGGAAGATGAATCACAGAGGAGCAGTAGAAGCTCCTTCCTTGGCATACAAAGCCCTCGCCTGGCCCTTACCTTTTTTCTGTCTTTTATTCTTACACCCTGTACTTAGCTACCAATATTTTGCATTTTCTGATCTTTCCCTGTTGATTTCTGCCTCTCTGCCTTTCTGTATGTTCTTCTCCATCGGCAGCCTTGTCCTATTTGGTTACTTTTGTTAAGTGCATACAAGGTACAGGGCACCATGCTAGTACGCTAAATACATTGCTTTGTGGTTCACTACTCTCCTCTAAGGATGCGTGTCCTCGTCCTCTTGAAGGAGACTTCAGTAGACTGTGCCTCCTGCCAGGTTCACCTGTGCAGTTTCCTCTCACACTGAATCCACACTGGCCAATCACTTGCTTTCACCAAGACGATGTGGAAGCATTGAGCCATTACCAATTCTAGGCATTTGCCTTAAGGTGGGAAGCTCTGCCTGTGTGATCCTGTGTGCCCTGGGCTGATGTGTAAGAGTGACACCTCATGTAGAGGAGTAAGTGGGAGCAGTGAGGAAGAGAAAGGCCAGTTCCCAGTGACCAGCTGAGCATCTGTCTGTCCTGACCCAGGAACCAGACTGTGAGTGAAGCTACCTTGGATGCTCCAGCATTATCTACCATGGAGAATGTAGCCATAAAACCAGCAGAAAAACAGATCAGCTGAACCCCAGTCAACCCACAGAATCATAAAAAATAATAAAGTGGTTGTTGTAAAATGCTGTGTTTTGGGTGATTTCTTAGGCTACAATAGGTATCTGTAACAGTGAGGTACAAATAATTGCTCAGGGTATGTAAAGGCTACAGATTATTCAAAGGACTATTGTGAATAATGTTAAGAATAGCTGTCATTTTGTTAACTGTCTACATAGTTCAGGTGTGGGGTAATGTACATACATTCTATGTATTCTTCATGGGTCATTAATAATCCCAAAAGATCACGAGTGAAAATAACTATTATTTATTGAACAGCTAATATATGAAAGACGTTCTGACCACGTACTTTGCGTGGCTCATCTTGGCAGGTGCCTGCCTGTCTGTAAGGCTATCTAGAGGGAGAAGGCTGCATGTGAGGGTCGGTGGTGCTGAGTTGCATCCTTACTCCCCTTTGCCTGCAGAGCACGTGATACACAGTTATAGGCCTTTGTGTCAGAATTTGTCTCTTTCCTCCACCACTATGACTCTCTTCTCCTCCCTAATGTCTGCATATTACAGTGTTTGTTTGAACCCTTATTTAGCATTTACTTTATTAAGACTGCTATGGCTTGAATGTATCTCTCAAAGTTCATGTGTTAAAATTTAATCCCCAATGCAACAATGTTGAGATGTGAGATCTTTAAGAGGTGATTAGATTATGAGGGCTCTCTTTTTACAAATGGGTTAATGCCTTCATGGAGATGGGTTAGTTAGACCAAAAGAAATAAATCTCTGTTTTTATTTATTTATTTATTTTTGTTTGTTTGTTTTGGTATGGCCAGAGGGTGTGTGTGTATGAGAGAGAGAGAGAGGGAGAAAGAGAGAGAGAAAGATAAAGAACCCCCAATAGGATGTGGTCATGCCACAGCCCCTTTTCCTGCATTTCTCTATATGTAGGAATTTGGGGCACACACTTGTTTTTTTTTGTTTTGTTTTTGGAGAGATTTTCACTGTAGGGCGCGTGTGCTCGCCAGACAGACAGAGAGAGACATAGAGACAGAAAGCGAGAAATCACCCCCCAGGGGGGATGGTCACGCCGCAATCCCTTCTCCTCCATTCTCCTCTCGGGATCTTGGGCATGCACGCACACGTGCCCGGTGTGAGTTTTAAGCCACCGGGTCCAGGACATGAACCGCGGTCGACTACATGGGAGTCCAGCGACATAGCCATTACGCTAACTGCTGGTTCCCCACACTTGTTTTTCAAGCTGAGATTCAAACTGTGGTTGGCCATGTGGGATCTAGTTACCTTAACCACTGGGTTATAAAGATGGCTATAAATCTCCATTCCTTATAAATTATGCAGCCTCAGATATTCTGTTATAGCCACACAAAACAGATTAAGACAATGATTATGTATGTATTGTTTTCTGATATACAGCAATTACATTTTTTATCTTGTACAATTTAGTAATTGCTTAGCTTTTTTTCCCTTTTATTTGCTTCAGTATCTCTATTTTTTTAGTTACCATCTCATGAACTCTAACAAACGTCTCTGAACTCTTTTTCCACGTGGTCAGCATATGAAGCCCATTTTCTGTTGGGATTTTGTTCTTTTCTTGGAGACATTGCTCTTGAAGCCCTGGAGTGGCCCCACCCTGTGTGGTGGCTTCCCTAGGCCCATTGCTACCATCCTCCTGAGAATCCTTTG
>NW_006159934.1:5258689-5279585 GCF_000334495.1 Tupaia belangeri chinensis
AAGTGAGAAATCCCCCCCCCCCCCCAGAGGGGATGGCCACGCTGTAATCCTTCTCCCCCATTCTCCTCTTGGGATCTTGGGCTCACACACACATGCGCCCGGCATGAGTTTAAGCCACTGGGTCTGGGACTCAAAACACAGTTGACTACATGGGAGTTCAGCAACATAGCCATTATGCTAACTGCTGGTCCTTTTTTTTAAAAAAAATTTTTTTTAAGACAGGGCCTGCCATGTCATGATCGTCATGCCTCAGCTTTCTCAACAGCTGTAACTGCAGGCATGTGCTACCATGCCCAGCTTTTGGGGGTGGGTCAGGAATCAAACCTGGACTTCTCTGGGGCCTCAGCCTGCAAGCAGCAGTGTTTAGCATGTGCTCTCCCAGTGGGGCCTTCTTTCTCTTGTCTGATTTGCTCCCTTGGGATCTTCAGTTCTACTATTTATTACTTTATTACAATTGTGTCTGCTGTTTTCTGTGCTTGCTTTTCTTGGAGCTATTCTATGTCAGGTCTTATGATGCCTCAGTTAACCCCTATTTCTTCTTATTTTGCTCATAGTTTTTATCTTCTTGTTTAGTTTTCTGAAAGAGTTCCTCAACTGGCTCTTCCAACTTTTCACTTAGATTTGTAAAATGTCTGCTGTCACATTTAGTTTCCAAGAGCTTTAATTAGTCTCTAACTCACTATTCTAGGATCTTGCTTCTGTTCTCTGAGTGTGATCTCTTTCACATGACTGAGAATTTTCAGAGAATTCCCCTGCCCCCTGCACAGGGTCTGCATGATGCATGTTCCAAGTGTTTGCTTGTTGGTTTGTTTATTTACCTACAGGGCTCTTGCTGGAGAGAGATAGAGAGGGAAAGTAAGAAGGCACCCTCTGGGAAGGAAGGCTATGCTATGATCCCTTTCCCTCATTCTCCTCTGAGGATTTTGGGCATGCACACACATGCCTGAGATGTCTTTCAAGCTGCTTTCAAGACTGGAACTACACAGTTGGACATGTGGGAATCCAGCTGCCTTACCCTCTGCTCCATGTGCTGGCTCTCTAAGTATATTTTTACCTATTTGTTGATTCTGATGTCCTGTCCTTGTGTTTTACATTGTCTTCAAATACCTAGTGGTACTTTGTTCTTTTGTATTTTGGAGAAAGGCACTAGGATGGTTGGGAGCTTTCTGTGCATTGTGAAGATCGAACCACCAAGAATCCTCACTGCTGGATGATCAGGCAGGTGGGCAGCTGTTTTGCTGGATGTTACCATCTGGATTGTGGCCCTCCAAAGATCATATATTGAATCTGAATCTGAATATAACCCCCAGTATATCAGAGTGTGACTGTACTTTGAGACCAGAACTGCCTTTAAAGAGATAATGAAGGTTAAAGGAGGTCATTGGGATGGGCCCTAATCCAAATTACTGGTGTCCTTACAAGAAAAGGAGATTAGGGTAGAGACACATACAGAAGGAAGCATGTGAAGATACTTAGAAAATACAGCTATCTACATGCTAAGGATAGAGGCCTCAGAATGAAACTAACCCTGCTTACACTTTGATATTGGACTTCCAGCCTCCAGAACTGTGAGAAAATAATTTCTGCTGTGTAAGCCACCCAGTCTGTAGTATTTTATTATGGTAGCCCTAGCAAACTAATAGACTTGGTGTAGCTCAGATATTAATATCTGAGAATCTTTCCTCTGGAGCCATTCAATTTTTCTAGAGGAAAGATTTCTAGTTGTCAGCTGGAAGTCTAGGCATTGTGTAAATTCTGGGGGATGAGTCTCACAAAGGAGCTCAGTGTTCTATATCAGGGAGCTAGACTTCTCTGTACGTATCCTCTGTTCTCTTTACCCCCTCACCCTTTCCTGTGTGTGGGACTCCTGCATAGGAGCCTCTGAAGGAGAGACACTTAGCTGCCTGAGTGGAATTAGCACAGAGCAGGCTACAGCTTGCCTTCATTTTCTGAAGCCTCTATTCTGGGATCCTGGGCAAGAGTTGGTATCTCCCTCTCTAGTCAATTGGCATTCTGTTCTGTGGACTCCTCCATCCTTTCTTCTTCTAAACTTCTGTTTATGTTACATGTCTGAAGTCTCTTCTAGTTTCTTGTCCTTGTTAGACCATAGACTCCTGCCCGCTGGCCCCCATGGACAATCTGTTGCTTGTCCAGTGGTCAGGTGGATGTCAGTGTGCTCTCACAATGGAAGAAGGTGACCCAGAACCTTGTCTCTTTACAGCTCTTCATGCTACTGCCTTTGGTGTAAGCTTCATTTTTAACTTTGTGTTTTGAAATAATTTTAGACTTCAAGAACAGTTGCAAAGATAGCACAGAGAGTTCCCTAATGGTAACGTCTTACATAACTGTGGCATGATTGTCAAAGCTAGGAAATTAACACTGGCACAATACTGTTAGCTAAACGACAGACCTTATTTAGATTTTACCAGACTTCTCAGTAATGTACTTTTTCTGTCCCCACAACCAGTCCAGGCTCCTACCTTGTATGTAATTGTCAAGCTACCTTGGTTTCTTTTAACTTGGTAAGAATCTGTTAGTCTTTCCTTGATAGGACCCTGATGTGTTTGAAGAAGATTGGTCAGATATTTTGTAGAATGTCTTTTACTTTGGATCCCTCTGGTGTTTTCTCATGCTTTGATCTGGATTTGGGGGAAGGATACTGGTGATGTGCCTTTCTTAGTCCATCATATCAGGAGGTACCTGACCTAGAGAGGTCTTAGCACTGGTGATGTTAGTACTGATCATTTGCTTAAGAGAGTGTTTGCCAGATTCTTCCCCTGCAAACTTCCAGTTGAGTGTCAAGGTTTCTTCTGTATAATTGATGCCCATTTGGGGAATACTTGGAAGCTATACAAATATCCTATTTCTTCTTAAACTTAAACTCCCACTGTTTTGAGCATTCATGGATAGACATTGCCTGCAGTAATGATTACTGTAGTTTCTAGCGAAGATTTTCTGTTTTTCTCTTTTTCTTCTACATTTATTAATTGGAATTATTTGGTAAGGAAGAGTTGTCTTGTCCCATTTATCTGTTTTTTATTTTAAACAATTTATTTATATCATCAAGGGCTTATGAATATGTATTTTAGTCTTTGGGCTGTATCCTACAGTATGTTTATTCCTTTTCTTGTTCAAATAATTCCAGTTTGGGCCATCCATCAGGAGCTCGTTTATGTTGGTTCCTATGACCCAATTATTTATTTTTTTTAGCACTTTCTTTCTTTTCTTTTTTAAATTTAGTACTTAAGTTTTTTATTCTGAATAATATTTTATTGCATGGATGTATCACATTTTACTTGTATATTTGCAGTCGGTGGACATTGGGGTGTTTGGCTTTTTGTTATTATTAATAATGCTGCTATAAACATCATTGCTAGTGGAAATGTAAACTTTTACAACTGCTTTGGAAAAGAGACAGGAAGTGCATCAAGTAGTTAAGCACTTGCTTTCTGATACTACAAGATGTTCTGGGGTTATCTTGTATCGCTCACAGATTTAAAAATTCTTTCTTTTTTCCCTTCATGGGGTCGGGAGGGGGTGGGAAAGAGGGAGGAAGATAGAAATAGGTGGGGTTTTGTTTTGTTTTGTTTGATAGGGTCTCACTATGTTGCAGTCCTCCCACACAGCTTCCCACTTAGTCAGGGTTATAGGTGCACACAGTCATGCCTGGTATGTTCAGGTTGGCCTGGGAACTTAACCTGAGTCTCTCATGGAGCTTCCAGCCTCCCAAGTGGTGGTACTACCTATGTGCCACTGTGGTTAGGACCTTAAATTCTCCTAAATTCTATTTTGATGAGATTGCAGAAGAAAGCATAGAAGCCCATGTTCAATATAACATTTTCCCTAAACACTTTTGGTTGTAATGATGTTCTTTGTTTTGTATATTATAATTATTAAGTTTTTATTCACTGTCAACTAAAGAAATATCTCTGCGTGCACATTTGTTTAAAGGAGTGCTTCCAGTTCCTTCCCTTTCAGAAACAGTACAGCTTGAATTTCCTCCCTGTCCTTAACCTGGTGTGCTTAGGCTGACACTGAGTCTAGATTTAAACCACTGGGGACATTCCATTCTGATTAGAGACAAGAAACTACAAGAGTCCCTTTTCTAGGGCTTCTAGAGGAGGGAAGCTTTCTCTTTCTTCTATGGAAGCAACCAGAAGGCATTTTCTCCCTTTCCTTGGATGATGGTGATGATGTCTGGAACTGCTGCAACCATGTTGCCACAGTAAGTTGAGAGCAGAAACTCCTGTGATGTCCTCGTGGTGGACCCCAAGGGTGAAGCCAACCCCCAGAGGAAGGGAAGATAGAGACTAGCATCTCTGGGCTTTGTTAGAATTGCTGCTGTAGAAAGCCTCACCTGAACGCCTCTGGATATCCAACTCCTGATATTCCCTTTACCGTCGAAACCAATATGTATACATTTTTTGGGCACCTTCATTTCTGACTAATATAGCCTCATTCTTACAAAAATTGTACTTTGCTACCTTAAATTTCCAGGCAGAGAATGCAATAGAGACTATTATATCTGAATTGGTCTGCAAATATCTGAAGCAAGTGCATCTGATTTTCTGCTTCCAGTTGGTAAGGGGTTTCTGCTGCATAATGATGGCAACAGTTACATTGGAAGTTGCTTCTTTGACATCTGAGGTGTCTAAGGCTGTAAACTCACTGCCCCAGGCTTTCTCTGAGTTAGAAATGCCAATTATATCCAGTCAATAATAAAGGCTGCCTGCTAGTTTTCACACACACACAGAAATCCTGTGCAGAGTTATCTAAGAAACTTCCCAAAATGTCTTGTGGTACTGGATGACACAGACTGCCTTTTGGACAGGAAATTCCATGTTAGGAA
Organism: Tupaia belangeri chinensis; assembly: GCF_000334495.1. Classification (NCBI taxonomy): domain Eukaryota; kingdom Metazoa; phylum Chordata; class Mammalia; order Scandentia; family Tupaiidae; genus Tupaia; species Tupaia belangeri. Next base: position 5,263,539 of record NW_006159934.1, read on the forward strand.
ATTATCTTAAGGAAATAAGCAGATGAGTGTGTCTACACAAGGAAAGAATATACCAGATGGTTATTGCAGTGTTGTTATTACCCAGAAAATTGGGTATGGCATAAATGACCAGTAATGGGCTATTGGTTAAGTAAATCATGACCTACTCAGGCACTGGCATATGATGCAGCTATTAAACAGTGATGTTGATGTATATTTTTGACATGAAATGATGTTTATGGTACATTATTATGTTAAAAGGAAAGCCAGTTATATCACAGTAAATAAGGAATGATTGTAATTTGCAAAAACGTGTGTGTGTGTGTGTGTGTGTGTGTGTGTATGTGCATATAAAAAGTTAGAGGTTATATGATAGTTTTTTGTTGTGATTATTTGTTTTCTGTTTTTCTAAATTGGATCTATATCTCTTATGAGTATTATATTCATAAAACTAAAAAAAAGCAAAAGTTATCTCTATGGCATTAATGCCTTTCTTCAGGAACTTAAGTTTCGGAATAATGAATGAGGTGGGTGTGAGGGGCTTCTCTAATAACTGATCATTTTATGAACTGTTATTCATAAAATAACATTTCATGAACTGTGATTTGGATCTTTTAACCGCCATCCACCTTGTCCTTTCTGGTGGAGGCATGGGAGTCTGTGGTAGAGGCAAGGTTTCTGTCTAGAAAGCAGCAGGTTAAAGTTGGAACATAAAAATCAGTGAACCTGCGTATTGGTCAAGTCTCTCCAGAGAAACAGAATCAATGGGATAAAATTATATGTAAAAGAAAAGTTTTTTTAAATAGGGATTATCTCACAAGGTCACAAGGCAGAGAAGTCCCACAATAGACTGCAAGCTGGAGAAACAGCTGCAAGACTGAAGCAGGAAAGCTGGTGCAGTTCCCATCTGAGGCCTGATAGGGACCCTTGGGCAGCTGCTGGTGGTGAGTCCAGAGTGCAAAGGTTAAACATCTTGGAGTCTGTCTGGATGCAAGGGCATGGGAGCCAGAACTGGCAGGAGAAAACACAACCAAGAGCTGAGTGGAGAAGCAGGAGTGGAGCAGACAGAATGTATAGGAATAGAACACACAGCTTGTTCTGGAAGGAAGTGCTGAGAGGGAGGGAGGGAGACAGAGAAAGAAAGAGAGAGAGGGAAGGGAAAAGGACCTAGAACAGCACTTCTTTTGTTGGTCCCTCCCATGCTTTTAGCTGATTGGATGGTACCTGCCCTCTATGAAGGTGGATTGGATCTTCCACTTGGCCCACTGAGTCTCGTGCCAATCTTATCTGTCAACTCCATAACAGATGCACTTAGAAACAGTGTTTCACCAGCCTTTCAGGCATCCTTCAGTACAACCCAAACTGACACCCAAAATTAACCAAAACAACTTGGATTCAAATTTGGGAACTCTCATTTCTCATCTTTTTAGTCTAGTTCGAATCATTCCTCTGTCGTGCTGAGGAATGATAAAATTGACTTTCTCTACTTCCTGCTGGAGAGTAACCAATGAGAAAAGAAACCCAAAGGAGCCTCAGAAACCAAAAGCAAACACCGTTGGAGAGGCTCCATAGTCCTTGCAGGTCTCTATTGGGACAGAAGCTGGGAGATTTGCCTTGCCACCAACTTCCCTAGGCTGAGTCTATCTCCATTCTGTGCAGCATTCCAAGGAGACACACAACTTTGGAAAGGAAGGAAGGTGATGGTGAGACTGTGGGGTCATCCGTGTTCCCTCCCACCTTTGAGCTCCTCCTCAGAATCTGCATTTAAAGCCTTTAGAAGAGAGACCCTGGAGATCAAATGGGCATGTTCCTAGGAGGACTCAGGAAAGAACCCAGCTCTTTGGAGGCCAGCCCATCTGCTTCTCCTGGGCACCCTGTCTGACTGCATTTATCACTCGCCCCTTTTTGCTGCTTTTCACGGACACACAATTTGGATGCTTTGGGCTCTTTTTATAAGCCATGATTATGTTTCTTTGGCAAAATACCTCTGTTATTCCTCCTACCCCCTTCACTTGATGGCTTAATTCCGTTTGCTCCCACCATTTGATTTGATTTGATGGTGTGCAGCATGAGGTCCCCCAATCATTTCTGCCTGTTAAGCAAACATATATTTCTGGGATTGATGTTTTAATTTAATGAAACACATTCTAATGAGGGTCAGCTGCAGCCATGAATTTTTTATGAGTGATTTGCTGAAAAGCACATTGAATGTAACATTCTGTGCTTGACTGAGCGAGGCTGAGAGAGTCCTTGTTCCAGCACATGGATTGAGGAAGACATGGGGCAAGAATCTACTGGCTTTGGTGTGTCTGAATTCTCATGCTGTGTACTCCATCAATTCCTTTGTATCTATTCTGGTGGCTCAGCCTTATTCCCAGGATGTACTGTCATTAGTATAAAGAGGAATTATTGGGACCAGATGGTGCACAGCCACAATGCAGTGCTCTGTGAAGCTGGACTCATATGGGAACGTTCAGAGTACACATCTTGAGACCTCCCTGTGCACACTGGGCATGTGCACTTGGGCTTGTGATTGGGCTGGCTAAGGGTGAGGGTGGATTGAGGGGTAGGTACTCTGTTGGGAGAAATTCTGTATCTCTCTCTCACACACAATAAATAAGTAAAATAAATAGGTAAACATGAGAAAAAAAAGACAGTATTCCGAACAACATGGTACTGGCACAAGGGCAGGTTGAACAATGGAACAGAATAGATACCCCAGAAATAAACCCCAAAGCATATAGCCAACAGATTTTTGACAAAGGGCACCAGACAATCCAGTGGGGAAAAAATCTCTTTAGCAAATGGTGCTGGAAAAACTGGTATCCACTTGTAGAAAGATGAAACTGGACCCTTATCTCTTACCATTAACATAAGTCAACTCGAAATGGAGCAAAGATCTAAACTTAAGAGTCCAAACTATAAAACTATTGGTGGATCACAAAGGGGAAACTCTTGGAGACACTGGAATAGGCAGACTTCTTAAATAAGACCCCCAAAGCACAGACAATAATCCCTAAAATTAACAAATGGGATTACATCAGGTTAAAAAACTTCTGCACAGCAAAAGGAACAGTAATTAAAATTAAGAGACGACCATTGGAATGGGGGAATATATTTTCAAACTCTCCCTCAGATAAGGAACTGATAATTGGAATATATAGGGAACTTAAGCAGTTTACCCACCCCCCAAAAAAATCCAATTAAAAGATGAGCAAGTGAGTTGAACAGACAACTTTCTAAGGAAGACATATGAACAGCCAGAAAACATATGAAAAAATGCTCATCATCCCTTATCATAAGGGAGATGTGGAAGATGTGAATCAAAACTACAATAAGATACCACCTAAAACCAGTCAGAATGGCTAAGAGTGAAAAAAAAACAAAGAAAAAACAAATAAGTGCTGGTGAGGCTGTGGGGAAAAGGGAACTCTTCTACACTGTTGATGGAAATGTAAATTAGTCCAGCCACAGTGGAGTACAATAGGGAGGTTTCTCAAAGATCTACAAGTAGAATTACCATATGATCCAGAAATTCTACTCCAGGTTATCTACCCAAAGGATGGGAATACACTCAGTCAGAAAAACACTTGCACATCCATGTTTATTGGGGCATTATTTACAATTGCTAAGACATGGAACCAACCCAAATGTTAATTCCATGAACAGGTGAATAGATTGAAAAAAGTGTGGCACATATACACAATGGAATACTACTCAGCCATGAAAAAGAAATGAGACCCTGGCATTTGATAGAAAATGGATGAATTTGGAAGATTTAATGCTAAGCGAAGCAAGGCAGACTATGAAAGGAAGGCATTGTATGTTCCCACTTAATAAATATCAAATATCTGTATTCTGTGGCAAGAACTGAAAGACTAGAAGAGACAAAAGCATGGAGAGCAACTGAGGACACTGGAGACAGTGTGAGAAGAGGGTGAGAAATGTGGGAGAATGAGAGGGAGGAAATTAAGAAGCAAAACAAACAAAAAAAAAGAAAGAAGCAAAGCATTTAAGGGATATAAAAATGGAAAATTATCTGTTGATGATAATGTGTATAGTAATATCTTTGACTGGACTAATAACAATGTATTCATGCTCAGAAAATTCATTTTGTATGATGTAATGTTATATAGTGATTGAATGTAAAAAAAAATAATGAATGAAGAAAATAAAATAAGTATTCAGTCAAATAGAAGAGGTCCACACCTAGTCTCAGTGAAGGAACCAGGGGCTGATATAGAAGAAGCTATTGCCCTTGTATTTGTTTCCTGTGGCCACTGTAACAAATTTCCACAGACTTAGTGGCTTAAAAGACTAGAAATTGATTCTCTCATAGTTTTTGAGGCTTAATGTCCAAAATCAGTACCATGGGTGAAATGAGTGTGCCAGCAGGGCTAAGCTCCCTCTGGAAGCTGTAAGGGGGAATCTGTTTCTTGCCTCTTTTAGATTCTGTGGGCTGCCGACAGTCCTTGACTTGGGGCCATGTCTCTCTAGTCTTCAAGGTCAGCATTTTCAGAGCTCTCTCTGCTCTGTCTTTACCCCAACTTCCTTTTCCTATGTGTGTCTGTTGGACTCATTCTGCCTTCTTCTTATATGAACATTTGTGACTACATTTAGGGCCCACCTGGAAAGTCTAGGATAATCTCCCATGTCTAGATTTTTTAAATTACATGCTCTCTCTGCTCTGTCTTTACCCCAACTTCCTTTTCCTATGTGTGTCTGTTGGACTCATTCTGCCTTCTTCTTATATGAACATTTGTGACTACATTTAGGGCCCACCTGGAAAGTCTACCATGTCTAGATTTTTAAAATTACATCTGTCATTAATTCTCTGTGCCTCAATAAGGTAACTTTTACAGATTCTAGGAATTAGGATCCGTTATCTTTGGGTGGCTTACCGCCCCCCCCTTAATAGCCCTTCTTTTTTCCTGGCAAAGTCCTGGTTTGATCCTCCCAATAACCATATGAGGGATTTTCAGAAAGCTCACAGGAAATGCATCTTCTGCAAAAAGTATGCATGAGTTTAATTTTTTTGCACCAAAATTAACTCGTACTTTAATTTCACTTTTTAAAAAATTTTTTTTTCATGAATGTTTGGAAGTCTCCTTGTAGCCCATTCCCCTGTGCCTGGGCCATCTAGGGCTGAGGTTTAGTTCTGACCCAGGAGGTGAAGTGTATAGCAGCAGTGTGAATCTGTGGTATGCTTCCTTCCTGGACAAAGATGACACCCTGAGGAAAAGCCCCTGCCATTCTTCCTGTTCTTTTCTGCTCAGGTTTTGCTGTGGGAGGACCAGATGCATGGAGGTGATGTAGTTATTTTACAGCCGTGGGTGGATGGCTAAGAGAATCATGAAGAATCTGACCCAGAGTTCGGTCTGCTTCCATGTTCTTCTGGCTTAAGCCACTATGGGTTGAGAGGTGCAGCCAGAAGGCTGTTAACTGACTCCCTTGACAGGTCCTGCTACCTTAGCTGGCAGGCCAGCGTGGACCAGCATGGGCCATGCCCAGGTGAGGGCAGGATGAGCCCATTCTGGAGCCCAGAGTTTTCTGATTCTTTCATCAGCCAAAGTGCATTTCAGCAGCACCAACCACATTTGGTCAAGCCAGGTTATTCCATATACGTGAGACACTCACTCAGGGACACATGGGACACATTTCTATTGTGGGGAAAGTTGTCTTCCAGATGTTTCCAGCAGTCCCTGATGTCCCTGTCATACAGAGGCACTGATGGCTTGACTGTAAAGACTCCTGCTCAACTCAGAAAATGTTATTCTATGCTAATGGGTAGGCTCTAGTTGTTTCTGCAACCTGTGAGCAGTCATGGAATTGACCCACCCCTTCACTCAGCTCTGTGTCTGTAAGAGGTTGTGTCATGGGCAGGGCATGACTTGAGGAGGGAAAATAGTGGGATGAAGCTAAGAGCAGCATCCTGCCTCTCTGATTGCTCAGCCTGGCTGAGGACCCAGAGTACAGCTGGGATGTAGGCCTGACTCTGCAGAGCAGATCTCAAGTGCTGGCCAGCACAGCCATGGAGAACATGCTGTGCTGAACACAAATGTGGCTGAGGCTGCAGAAGATGAGTCAAGAGGAATAGGCCCAGTGTGTAAAATGGCAGGAAGGTGGAGCTTGGGCCTGAAGAAGAAAAAGCAGAAGATGTCTCTTGTATTACGATTGCTGCTTCTGCTTTGTACATCTCCTCGCCCACCGTGAGACACAATGCTCAAATATCAGATAATTGATATAAAGTAAATGGACTGGTAGTTTATCAGGTAAGGATGCCTTTCTGCCTTGAGAAACAGAAAATCAACTCATAGCAAGTTAAATAGGGGGTGGTTGTGCTTACTACCAAGACTGGGAAGGGGCTGCTGTTGCATGGGGCATGGCTTCTCTCATGGTTGCACAGAGGCTGTCACAGTTCCAGGCATGCTGCCCACATTCCAGAAAAAGGGAGGGAAGCTGGCACCGTCATCAGGAGCGCAGTAGCCTCCCCCACCCCTGTGTGCCAGCAGATTTTCTCTTTGTGCCTTTGGTTAGAATTCTGTCATACGACCACCATATGACTCTGTCCTATGGCTGCAGCGCAGGCTGGAATATTGAATGTTTAGGGGCTGGGATTGAGGCTGGGCTAGGCAGCCAAGAGTGCTTCTTACAGAACTCTGTGTTTGGGCATCTGCAGGAAGAGAGCACATAGCCATCTTTGAGCTGTAGATCCTGCCAAGGAGGTAGTGAGGGCATCCAGACCCCTTGCTGGGTGCATTTCCAGTGCTATGGGCTTCTGGTTCATACAGGCTTGTTCAGGGTCTGCCCTTGTTGTTCAAAGATACAACCCATGGTACCATAGTTCTTAAAGTGTGGTCTCTGGGCATCATCAGCAGCATCACCTGTAAATATGTTAGAAATGTAAATTCTGGGCTTCACCCCAGACATATTGAATCAGAAACTCTGGGGTGGGGACTAGCATGTATGTGTATCCCCCACAAACTGCTTTATTTCCCTGTTGAAACAGGTTTCAGTATAAGGGATGCTGATTCCTGAGTTTGGGGACAAGGAGGCTTGTTCTGTATGTGCTGAGTAGGCTGAGTGTTTTAATGACTTTCTGTGCCATGGCTTTTCCTGCCTAGAGACTTTTCGGTTGCCTGTTGCCTGTTGAGAGGATATTAGAGGTTTAATTTTGACCTTAATGATAAAAAAGTCAGTCTGCTTATTTTAGGTTTTGTCTCCAGTTGAGAATAAGACTTTTCATCCAGGGTGTGTGATTTTCTTGCAAGAAGCTCCCTTAGCCATCTCTCATCTTAATACTGCAACAGAATTTCATGTGACTGTTTTTGTTTGCAAAGGACCTACAGTGACTTGGATGGAATTACTGCTGGAATAAATGATGTATGAAATGAGAAATCTTTGTCCAGTACTGCAAGGGGGCAGGAGAGAAGAAAAGAAAGCCTTTTGACAGAACTGCTGTTGTACAGAATTAGCTTCTATACTACCAGAAAACACTGAAGGATAAGACAAATAATCATCAGATATTTTTCTCCATATTTACTAAAGTGTCAGGCTTTTATCAATTTCCTATCACAGCACTGAGGGTGCTAGTGAGGCAAAATGGATCTTACTCCAAGTAAGACTTTCATTTAGTCTAGCCTGTGGCCTCTAGTCAGACAAGACCAGCACAGGGGAGCTTTATTAGGGGGCATTATCTTCCTCAAAGCTTCTTCTCCCCTTTAGGATAACTCTTCCTTCCACTCTGTTCTAGTGCCCTAATCCTTTCCTTTCTTTTACCCTTGAAAAATCTGACTCCAAAAAGAAGCTGACAAACTCATTCACAATGAGATTTCAATGTTGACTAAGGGCTTCATTGCTACCCTCTTTTGGGGTATTTGCATTCTGAATGGTGTAAAATTGAAATCCAAGGACCACTCTAGAAAAACTAGAACTTCATGCACAAGAGAGCAGCAGGCTGTGCTTTCTCTGTGCCAGTGGCCATGTGTTTCAGCAATGTGGCTTTCTGAGGGGGGCTTCCAAAAGTTTGTGGAAAAATGGAATTGAAGTATGAATTTATTTTGATGCAAAAATTCTGAAATTTATGCATAGTTTTTCCATAACAGATTTTTTTTTTCCATCAATGTTTTGAAGACTCCTCAACCTTATCGCAGCCTTGGAGTTGAATGAGACTAGTCTCCCGGTTAAGGTTCTTTTTCAGGGCTCTGCAAACCACATGTCCTGGGTGATGGCACCATCACCAGTCTGTAAGACTGCTTTGTTTCCTTTCTCTGAGTGGTGGGCAATCACACTGTCTTGTCTCAAAGTTTTTTGCCCTCTGACCTGGGAGGAATGAAGGGCTGGTGTTCCCTCTGTCACCTTGCACACCTGGATCTCAGGATGAAACCTCCAATGCTGGTAATCTGCAACAATAGCCACAATGAAGAGAAGCATAGAATCCAGGCCAGCCCTCAGTGGGGGCACCTGCCCTTGACCTCCCTTGCAGCACTTCTGTGGGGTGTTTACGAAAACTGCACCTGCTGCAATACTGACGGTCGTGCTGAGAGAAAACAATAATCTAAACCATTAGAAAGCAAGAAGAAAAGAATGCCAAAATTGGAGAAGGAAATGATTCCTAGTCTGCTCTATTTTTGTCCCTGCTGCATGCCCACTGAGTGTCCTTGAGGGAGCTGGCTAAGTTCTTTGTCTTGGGTTGTTACTGCTCTGGCAAAAATTCATGTGTTACTTGCCAGAATTCCCAGGGATTCTCATGCCTCCCTGGTGACACACACACACACGCACACACACTGGAACATTCCTTCTAGGGCCTAAGGAGTGGGAGGGAAGGTCATAAGCTATGGGAGTGGGACAGAAATGCCCAAATTCACCACCAAATTCATCAACATGTAGACAGACAATATTCTTCTTCATACTGAGCTTTTTCTTATTTTTATTTTTTTTAAGAGAGATTTTTGCTATAGGGTGTATGTGCTCTCTGGCAAGACAGAGAAAGACAGAGAGACAGAAAGCAAGAAATCACCTCCCAAGAGGGATGGCCACACCACAATCCCTTCTCCTCCATTATCTTCTTGGGACCTTGGGAATGCATGCACAGGTGCTAGGTGTGAGTTTTAAGCCACCAAGTCTGGGACTTGAACTGCTATAGACTATGTGGGAGTCCAGTGTTGTAACCTTTAGGCTATCTGCTGGTCCCCATACTGTACTTTTAAAAATAGCTTATTGCCTCTATGTGCAACTCCTATAGACACCCCTCTCGACTGAAGGTGGGAGTAATAGCTGACCTTTGCTGTTCCTGTGTACTTTATGTATGGCATTCTACATATTCTTCATTTTCAGGATGAGGAAATTGAGGCTCAGGGAGTCAAATCATTTGCCTGGAGTAGAATGTTAATGCATCTGGACTAAGAGCCAGGCCTTAGTGCAGAGCTTAGCAGGTGCTCAATAACTAGCTGGTGGCTAAATAGGAGTTCGGAGAAGTTGGATTCGCTCCTCTGTGCTCTGCCCCTGGCCTTGGCTGCCTTCGATTATCCGTGTGTGCAATAGGGATGTGACTGTATGATGAGGTCTTAGTGTGTGAGGGGCAAGAGCAGAAGACAGGGCACCACTTTCTCCCTCAGTTTGCAATCACTTCGAAATAGTAATAGGAATCGGGCCAAGAAAGTTTAAAGTATCTACTTTTATTATTTTTTTATGGTTTATGTATTTTACTGGAGAGAGCCAGCATCTCCAACAAGGTCTTGATGGGACCATCTACCTTTAGCCTCAGCCAGCCCTGGATCATGGGCACATGTGTGCCTGGCACACTCGGGGAGGTCTCTGGACATGAACATGTAACCTTCCCATGTGGGCCCCCTCCCAACGCATTGCATTTCACCACTGCATCTCCATCAGCCCCCACTTACTGATAGAAGCTGGCCTGAAGGTTGGCTTAGATCCATGGCCCACAGTGGGTTTCCTGCCAATTCACCCTACATTAAACTTACCCACCAAATGCAGTCCCAGCTTGACAGCTCCCATGGGGAGCAGAACAACTCCACCTGCAGAGGGCAGAGTTGCTGCACCTTCCCTATAGGCAGGCAGAACCACAAGAGAGCATGCCCCAAAAAAGGCTGAGCTAAGAGCAATGGCATTGTTCTCTAATCCAAGCAGGAAGGTGACTCTCATTCTGGGAGTGTGAGGAGTTGGGAGAGAAGGCTCTTTCAGAAACCTTTTATATTTGGGACCAGCAGTTAGTGTAATGGCTATGTTGCTGAACTCTCATGTAGTCGAACATGGTTTGAGTCCCAGACCCGGTGGCTTAAACTCATGCTGGGCGCGTGTGCATGCATGTCCAAGATCTCAAGGAGAATGGAGGAGAAGGGATTGCGTCATGATCATCCCCCCTGGGCGATGATTTCTCGCTTTCTATCTCTCTGTCTCTCTGGTGAGTGCACGTACCCTATAGCAAAAAAAAACAGCTCCCATGGGGAGCAGAACAACTCCACCTGCAGAGGGCAGAGTTGCTGCACCTTCCCTATAGGCAGGCAGAACCACAAGAGAGCATGCCCCAAAAAAGGCTGAGCTAAGAGCAATGGCATTGTTCTCTAATCCAAGCAGGAAGGTGACTCTCATTCTGGGAGTGTGAGGAGTTGGGAGAGAAGGCTCTTTCAGAAACCTTTTATATTTGGGACCAGCAGTTAGTGTAATGGCTATGTTGCTGAACTCTCATGTAGTCGAACATGGTTTGAGTCCCAGACCCGGTGGCTTAAACTCATGCTGGGCGCGTGTGCATGCATGTCCAAGATCTCAAGGAGAATGGAGGAGAAGGGATTGCGTCATGATCATCCCCCCTGGGCGATGATTTCTCGCTTTCTATCTCTCTGTCTCTCTGGTGAGTGCATGTACCCTATAGCAAAAAACAAAAACAAAAACAAAAAAAAACCCTTTTATATTTGCATCTCACTAGATTCCATATTGATTAATAGTTTTTTTTTAAGTTTATTTATTTTATGACAGGGTGTGCATGATGTGCATGACAGAGGGAGAGAAGCACCCTTAACAGGGTTTCATCGAGCCCTGATCACTTTTCACCAGCCCTCCAGCTCATCGGGACCCTGGACATATGTGTACTCCAGGCATTCCAGTGTCTGAATCCATGTTTGGCCATGTGGCTCCCATCACTGCAGTTTAGCACTGACTATGCTACAAAAGGTGCTCCAAGTAGGTTAAATATTAAAAACTGAGGGAATGCAGGTTCCTCCAGCCCAAGAATCTCATGGATTCTGCGTTTGCTTTTATCCAGAGTGAAGTCATGCAGTGATTTCTCTCCCTGTATGTGGTTAAAGAACTACCCATATCATTACAAGGAGGCTATGGCAGGCAGTCTCTGAATGGCCCCCCGTGATCCCTGCCCCTGTATTCATGACCTGTTAATCCTCTGTGCTTGAGTGGCAGTGGGACTTATTGGCCTGCCTAATAAAGACAATACAGCAGAAATGGCATGTTATATTTCTGCAATCAGATTATAAGAAGACTATGGCTCCCCTCTTGGTTGTGCTCTTTCTTTCTCTTGTATTACTCATCTGGGAGCTGTCGTGCCACAAAGTGTTCCTGTGGAGAGGCCCATGTGGCGAGGGCTCAAGGCCTGTCATCTGCGTGAATGAGCACTGAAGAGAATTGCTCTCATCTCCCAGTCATGCTTTCAGATGAGACTGCAGCCCCAGTTGACAGTTCAGTTGCAACCTAGTGAGGCATCGTGAATCAGAGGCTCCAAGCTAAGCCTTGCTTTGATTTTAATGTTTTAACTACCAAGTAGAAGTAATTTCTTCAACATTAAGAGTAGTTGAATACAGAAATACTTCTCCTCCCTCACACACAGGCTCCTGCATAGCAGCTGTACCAAGGAGGCCCAAAGATCTTAACCCTATGGTTTTTTTTTTATTCCAAACACAAGGGTTGCCAGTTTGAGCCAACATAGCCAAACAGAGTCCAGGACACTTTTTCACCCTAGGCCCCAAACTAGGGACACAGCTCAGCTAGGATATGTAATGAGGCTCTGGAAGCAGGTTTAAAAATAGATTTACTAGCTCACACTTTGCAATTTAAGTTATCCGTTTAGGAAATCCTGTGTGTAGCTAGAAAAATGATTTTTACATTATTACTCTTCAAGAAAAAAGTGAAAAGTGACTTTGGAGTAAGAGGAAGTAGTTGCAGAGTTTATGAAAAATGAGCTGTCTGCTTGGTCCTTTATTATATATTGGAGTTGCGAGGAGTTAGACTCAGTTTTCTTAAATTTGGGTGTTTTAAGAGACCTTGGACATATTGAAATAAAAGAATGTATCACAGTTACACAGAAGTGACATTTTCCAGTTTTTTAACTTAGAGGCAGGAACATTAAAAGCATGCTTAACTTTTCTGGATTCTTACTAAGTAGCTCTTGTGCAGTCCAGGGAAGAAAACAGAGTAGATGGAGATACCTGTGCTGATGAGAAGCCTGGGCTGAGACCAGAGGAATTGTCAATTATGTTTGGATAAGACTATCCTCAGATATCAAATATACTTTCTAGAAACATTTTGGAGACCAGATTGTTCTGTCTCTCTGGCTCTGAGCTTGTGTTTATAGTGAGGTTCTCCACAAATTTATTCAAAGTGATTTGTTTTGCCAACATCTGTATACTCTAAAAGATGAGTGGGGGGGTGGGGAGAACATGATTGACAGATACGAGAGTGCATGTGGGTGGGTGGAGTGAGTTCTAGAGTATGGTAGCAAAATGAAGATGGTGGCAATTCAATGTATACTGCAAGATAGGGAAGTGGATTTAGAATGTGTATAATATGTGATGGTGATGAGTTCCTGAGATGGTGGATGTGTTTACTGTCCTGGTCGGATCAATATACAATAGACACATTAGTTGAAAAACCATGCTATACCCATGAACATGTACAGCTACTAGAGGTAAATTAGGAATTATAATCAAAAATTGAAAAACAAAAATCTGAGGACATTAGTATCCCTGGATAACTCTGCCTTCTCCTCCTTTGTGTCCTCTTAGTTTGATCACCAGAAGGGCTGTGATAGTAGCATTGTTTGGGTAAGTAAGCCCCATGGGAACGGCCACCACCTTCCTTTATATCTTTCATTCTTTATGACGAGGATTGATATAGTTCGCCCATTTCTAAGTTCCTCATCCTCCCTAGAAGCTTTTTACCTGGGTACATGACCACCCCAAAACGGACTCCATTTCCTGGCCTCCTTTGCAGCATGGTAGCAGGGAGATGAACTAGTGGAATACAGACAAATGGATGGGGCGTGCTATGCTCCATTTCAGACCAGCCCTTCAAGGCAAGGAGCGTGCTCTCCTCTTTCTTTTTCTCTTAGCACTGGGTTGGAAGGCAGATATGCTTTAGAGCCAACTTGGAACTTGAGGAAAATGACAACAACCTGGAGATAATGAAAAAGATCCTGAGCCCCTGAGAACTTGACTGAGCAACACTGCCACCTGTCTAGTTTAAACTGGTGTCATTTCCACATTCTGTATGCACTTACTCTGTGTAACCTTGGCCATTCCCGGCAAGTAATATGACTGAAATCTGTGGGCTTTTCTAACCTAACACGTGATACATACCAAGTGGGAAGATGGTGTGGGGGCCGCGCTAGGAATGTGTGCTAAAAAGACAAACTATTTTAAAAGCCTGCTTGATTTTGCTTGTTGCCATTTTTACTTTGCACTGCTTGTCACCCACGGGTATAATGGAGGGCACAGGAATGGCATTCCCAGCAAATCCCTGGTCCTTGGGCTGTTTGGAAGGGAGGAGGCAGACAGAAGAGTGGACAGTGCTGGACCAGGTGCAGTTGGAGAAGCACTACCTTGCCATGGAAGGCGCTAGAGGGAGCCCAGGCTGCGGTGTGACTTCTGGTTCTGAGTCTCTGCAGGGGGAACAGTCTTATGGACACTAGGGACTGAACTGCTTGGGTGTTTAGATTTTCTGGCTCTCCAATGAGCAAAGGCTAGAGATAATTAAAGTGAGGCTTATGTGTAAATTAGTATTTCAAATTAGTTTCTGGAGATGGGAAAATTTAAAACTAAAGAGCGCAGAGATCACTCAGTAAAAATAGGAAAAACCAATAAGGGAGGGCTAGTGTGAACTGTGCAAGGTCTGCAGAGGGTAGATTTTTTTTTTTTTTGGCAAAGAGATATCTGCATTCCTACTCAATATGGTTGAGATTTTGCCTGGGCCCACAGGCTTTCAACTAGCTGGTGGCCTTGTAAAGTCAGGTTCACATTTTTAGAAAGCCATGAGCCATAAAAGTATTTCATTCCTCTCAACTGGCAATTTCCCTTCTGGGAGTTTATCCTAGGGAAATCAATCTGAAAGGAGGAAAAGTGCCACATGCATGAAAATGCTGATTGCCTCATTGCTTTTAATACTACAAATTTGGTGGCCACCTAAAAGACCAATAGGAATGCAATGGTCATTTAAATTATAGTGTATTGAATCATTAGACTGTTCTGCATTCATTAATACCCCAAGTGTCAGTACCATGTAGAAGCCTATCTTTAGGTAACTGCCTTTTTTGATGTAAGTGAAAATAAGCATACTATAAAAATTTTGTCTGTACTATGATTTATATATAAAGTAAAGATGGATGGATAGATAGGTAGATAGGAACACACAGAAAATAATAGTTGCAGAGTTTGTTTTAAAAAGAAGTGATCAGGGCCCAGCAGGTGACATGGTAGTTAAGGCACTAGACTTCCACATGGCTGACCAGGTTCAAGTCCTGACTTGGTGGCTTGCTTTCTCTCTCTCTCTCTCTAGTGAGTGTCCATGCCCTGTAGCAAATTAAAAAATAAAATTGGGTCGTTGGAAGAGTCATGACGCATTTTTGCATAGAAAAACACTTCATGGCCTTTCCGATGACCCAATAGTAATAATAAATAAAAGATAATAAGTAATCCTTAAAGAAAAGATCATTTTTCTTTTTATAGATTGCTTCATTATTATAATGCTTCTAATAGTCAAATCCTAGTTTTGTCATTGAGTTACCTTGGTTTCATCATCTGCACAATGGGCATCATAACACTTCATACTTTAGCAGCCCATCTCCCCCTGGGGTCTATGCTTAGCCCTTCTCTACGTTAGCTCATTTAGTCCTCCCCACTCCTCATGGGGTAGGTGCTTACAAACAGGCAACAGAACTTAGAGGACTTTGGACCATAGGGTTCCAGGTGGCCTGATCTTCCAAAGGCAATACTCCTAACCACTTCGTCATACAGTCTCCTTCCTCTTACTTTGCTGCTTATTTCTAGATATATTGTAAGGAATACATGTAATGTATGCTCCCTTTGGGTCTGGCATTTAGTAGAAATTCAGTAAATGGTAGCTGCTAATCACCATCATCATTATCATATTTGTATAACAAAGTAATAAGCACAAATTTAGAAAGTAGAATTAGTACCTTGAAGTTCATGTATATGGTGAGTAAAACCTACTGCTAATATTTCTGGGTATGTGTCCTATTGGAATGAATTCTTAAGTCCATCTTTAAATAACATCTAGTATCTTTTTGGTGTGGCTTCAACGTGCCCTCTGCAGTGCCGATTATAATGCCTTCCATCTCTTTAGCACTTGTCTGTCTTCTATTTTATTTCATTTTTTATTTTGACAGAGGATACATGTACGCACCAGAGAGAGAGAGATATAAATAGGGAGCAGGAGAGGAAAGAGAGCACCCCCAATGGGTCATGGTCATGCCATAATCCCTTCTTCATTTCTCCATCCTGTCTGGATTTGGGACGTAAACAAGCACTGTGTGACTGCTGGGGTGGGGTTCCAACATTGTAGTTGGCCATGTGTCACCTGGTTTCCCCAGTGACTAGGCCTCAGGGCCAACCTAGTATTTGTCTTTAAGAGTTTCACCCTTTTTGTCTTTTTAAATTTTTATTTATTTATTTATTTATTTATTTATTTATTTATTTATTTATTTATTTTTGAAGAGAGTTTTGCTATAGGGTGCGTGCGCTCACTGGAGAGACAGAGAGAGAGAGACAGAGAGACAGAATGCAAGAAATTACCACTCAGGGGGCA
>NW_006159934.1:5279630-5283749 GCF_000334495.1 Tupaia belangeri chinensis
CACTCACGTGCGTGACTTCAGCATGAGTTTTAAGCCACCGGGTCAGAGAGTCAAACTGCAGTTGACTACATGGGAGTCCAGCGACCTACCCATTATGCCATCCACTGGTCCCTCACTTTTATTTATTCTCTCTTAACTCTGAGAGACATGTGGGTGGTCTCCCCATTTTACATATATTCTTATAGGTAAAAATTTTTGAATGCAAACCTCCAGTAGCTGTATGTTTGTTAATTTATAAATGATATGTGTAGACTACTGATGTATTATGTTTAATATAAGTAATGTTTTAAAAATAGTTTTCATTATATTCTATTTCAAAGCACAGAAAATTTTTTGTTCTCATTAAAATATTATTACAAGTCATCTATGCAATGAGAACAGTTAATAGATATGGTTGATTGTTTTTAAAGTCTTCACTTAATACCTTATGATACAGTAATTCTAGTGTCTGTTCTATCTGTTTTGTTTTTTGTTTTTAATTTGCCAAAAGGTATGTGTGCTTAGTGGAGAGAGACAGAGAGACAGAAGAGAAGTGAGTAAGCACGCTATGGGGAATGGTTATGCTGCAATCCCTTCTCCTCCAATTCTAGCTCCTTTTGGAATTTGGGGCACATATGCACATGCACCCATCATGTTTGTTAACCCATGGAATCCAGGACTCGAACCATACAGTCAGCTATGTGGGATTCAGCCACCCCAGCCACCATACCATTGGCCACCACAAATGCCTGGTTTTAATTCATTTGTTTTGGGGTTTAGTATCTGAAAAAGTATCCCAAGAAGATATGTAGATCCAAGGCAAGGAAATTCAGAGTTGGTGGTGCTTATGAAAATACGGTACTCATTTTTCATTCACATTCTTCTATTATGCAAACGTTTTTGTTGAAATTCAGCTAGTAAATTTCCATTTCTCACGATGCCAGTCAGTTGTTCTTGCAAACTAATGGAAAGGTTCTGCATTTCAATATTTTTAACAAATGGGTTCAAAACCTACTGAAACTCTTCATTTGGAAGACATTTAAAAGGCTAGAGAAACCCGTTTTCAGGTTTTTCAAGTGCGTGGATATGAGTTTTTATAAATCAAATTACAGTGTTTTCAGCCACAAATCATTAATCATGGAAACGTTTTCAAACATCCATTTTCAAAATGCCTTTCCAATAGCACAAGTATTTTTTTTTGGAAAGCATTACCTTCTCATTCATCGCTAAATGTCATCCTTACCTTGAGGGAACAAGTTAAGTACATTTATTTTTTTCTGAAAATATCTGCTGGATGCCATATGCTCTTGTAGCTACCTGTTATCCAGGAAGAGGTCATCACACATTTTGAACTTCAAAAAAGAATGCATAATTGATGTTTAAATTTGCAACTTTTCTAAAATTCTTCCATGCATGTAACTGGCAAACTTCTGAATGTTTCCAGAAAATGTAGGTCAAACTGCCATTTCACTAAAGAAGTTTTATAAAAGTATGGCTACATTTTAAATATCTGAATTTATACATTTGATATCCTGAAGCCTTTTGTGTGCCCTTTGCCACAATAACTTGCTAGGAATAATAGAGTGAATGAATTTCACTGTGCCACTATCTCTGTAACTTTGCCCCGATACCCTGTCTTTATTTCAGACAAGCAGCCATTCCGTCGGGAGCTACAATAGACAATTTTCTCCTGGAACAAGGTTTTCATTGAAGAAGCCATTTAGTTCAGAATATAAATGTACTGTAAATGTTTGTTAACTGACTCACAAAAAACCCCAATATATCATGTGTCTTACAGAGACTGAACCTAGCAAATACTGCAAACTGAAACTCAAAAACCCCTCTTTTTCACACAGCAAACGTCTATACTGACTACTTTTTAAAATTCCTCTCTTCAGTGGCCACCAATGTTTTTCAGTACATTTTCCAAAGGTATTTGCTGACAAAGAAATGCATTTAATTTGTTGTTCGATTGTTTTCAGTGTGAAGCTATTTTTGCGGCAGCTGATAGCACATGCGTTTCCCCAATGTGGCTTCTAATCCTTTGCTAGTGAGTAGAGAATCTTAAAAGAGAATCAAAATGTTTACTATATAGTTTGGGGAAATTCTGGACGATACTGGGACCAGTAACATGTTAAATATCACCAAAACCATTGTGAAGATTTGCTTTCAACCTCCGTATGTTTTGTTTAAAAATGTCATCTAAAGTACGCTGGTCTCCTCTTCTGCTTAGTTAATAGTGTGAGCATTAATAGTGCATGCCTAAATTATGGTTAATGCCAATATCCTTTTCTCATTTTAGATCCATAAGAATCATTATAACAGAGGTTGTAGCCAAAGCTTGCAATCTTTTATCTGTAATTCTGAACCCCCCCCCCCCTTTGTTCGTAGTTCTGAGCCCCCCCCCCCCGCCCAGTACAAAAAACCCTACTTGAATATGAGGCAATTGACAGTTTTTATCTATCCCATTTAGTGCAACTGTGTAGACATTTTGCTGCAGGAATATTCACATGTTATTTTGGGGTGCAGATGCTGACTGTTGAGGAGTGTTAGACTGTATATGCTAAAGTGCGATGTTATCTTTCTAACCACGCCTCCTCCCCTGCACCCTCCCCTGTCAGTTCTGATTTGAGACCCCCATGGTCCAGGGCTTTGGAGAGGGGATTGTGTGCCTGTTTGCTTTTCCCACAGAGGATTGTTCTGGCACTCCTTGGTGATCCTGCTGTTGAGCAAATCGAGGGTGCAACCAAAGCACAGGGGAGTTGTTACTTGCTCCGGGTCATGCAGCGGGCTGGAGACAGGAATGAGAAATGAGACTCAGCGACTGCTCCCTTCCCTGAATTACATCCTCTTGCAGGTCTGAGGAGAAGACTCTGGGTCTGCTTTAAAAGCAGCTTCCCGAAGAGAACATGTATATCTATGGCCTTCTGCCAAGAGAAGTTTTCATTCACTGCCAGCCTCAGCTGTGAGAGGAGATGTCAGAGAATGTGGATGAATCTATAATCACAGAACATTCAAGGTTGAATGTTTTGTCAATGGATTCCTGTCCATTCCACTCACCCATTCAACAAAATACAAGGGACTTCAAAAAGTCTGAAGAAGGGGCCAGCAGGTGTGTAGTATTTCTGGTGCTGGACTCCCACATGGTCGAGTCCCAGACCCAGCAGCTTGAAACTCACACCGGGAGTGTGTGCATGTGTGCCTAAAATACCAAGAAGAGAATGGACGAGAAGGGATAGCTGCATGGCCTTTGGCGGGGGTGGTGGTGGTGGTGGTGGGGTGGTGGTGGTGGTGTTGGTGGTGGTGTTGTGATTTCTCACTTTATGCCTCTCTGTCTCTCTGGTGAGCATGCACACCTTTTAGCAAAAATATCCTTAAAAAAAGCTTGAGGAAAATAGAATTAAGCACAAGTTCATTTTGGTACAATTAAAAATAAAAATCCATGCACAATTTTTTTTAAAAATAATATACATCTTCCATGAACTTTTTGAAGTACTCCTTTCCTTCACCTGCTGTTGAATTCTATGCTTGGAACTGAGCTATAGCTGGCCAAGACAAAAGTCTGTTAGTTTCTGCCTACTCCAAGGGCATTTACAGTTTCTGGAAACAGGCATGACAATTTCACACATACTATTCAACTCCAACCTGGTAAACGCTATGTAGGCTCCAGAGACTAAGAGTCCCCATTCTACAGAGTATGTGATGATGAGCTCATAGGAAAAAAAGCTCTTATGTGGAATTGTGGGGGTCAGACTATAGCACTGTGGTAAATTGCAATGTTCTGCAAGGTGATCCCACAATGGGGAGGTTCCTAGTTCAAGTCTAGAAACCAGCCTGAGTGTGTCAGGCACGCACTTGCCCATGAATCAGGGCTGGCTGAGGTTAGGGATATATTGTGATGTCAAGACCATGTTGGAAGTGCTGTCTCTCTTGCTAATAAAAGCCAACCAACAACAAAAAAAAAAGAATGGAAACAAAGATTGACAAGAACTTTTACCAGTGAATCAGCCTGGCAAAGGCATTTCAGCGGAGGAAACAGTGTGGGCAGAGGCACAGCGACTGACCAGAAGACTCTAAATGTCTGCATATCTCAGAAAATCTCAGTAGCTCTGTATTATTGAGGGTTCAGGAGAGAAGTAA
>NW_006159934.1:5283933-5295290 GCF_000334495.1 Tupaia belangeri chinensis
GACTAGCCAGGTTGCAGGGGTCCTGTCATCCCAGGTCCTGTGCTGAGGGGTGTAAGTTTCCAATATGGAGCAAGGGAAACCTTTTGAGTAGAGGAGGGGTGAGTTTGTTTAAAAGAACCCCCAACCCCCTACCCCATGTTATTCTCTTCCTTGTAGGAATTCCTCCTGTAATATTCCTACTGGATGGTTGAACCACCTCTGTCTGACCACTTTTGGGGACATTATTTGATTAACTTAGAAATTAATTCCTTTTATATGGCTCATAATTTGTCACCTCCACTAGTTTTAAAACCCGATATTTTCAGGCTCTGTGCACAACTTCAGCCTCTTCTTTTTTGGGAAATGGGTGCAGGATACTTCCATTTAATTCGTTCTGCATTCTCATTTTTCACACCAGTTGTCTTATTATTCTTAACTATTATTAAAAGGAATGATAAAAAGTAATTAACCATCTGGAACAGATTCATGCTTCCCATTAGTCAGGGCATCCATTATAAAACCTCCCCAAAGTTCAGCCCTGGAAATAAATTCTCCAAGTAGGTGGATTAGCTAATGAATTTTTCTTTTCCAAAGATGAGTGCATTTTCCCAACACAGCCAGAAGTTCCACTGCCCATTTATCAAAGGGGGAAAAAGTAGAAGTGAAAAATAGAACTGTCTTGTCAATATAATTTGCTACGTAAAAAGCTGTACATTCGATAGGTTTTGGATAAGCCTTCCACACTGTATTTCTCCACTAATATTTATGGATTTAGCATGGCACTTAATATTGGCTTCAGGAAGATAAGTCTATATTCAGCATCAGTGCTCTCTTCAAGGTCCTTGGGAAATCACCCTGACCCCTTCTAATTGCTGGGCCTGTGAACACAATACCCAAAGTGTGGTGCCTTGGCAAGCTGAGTACATGGACCTGAAGGACATTGGAAGACCTCAGAATCGAAACCTTTCTGACCTTCTCCTGCCCTCCTTTCTAATGCTTCTTTTTCCCCCCAAGGCAAGTCATAGAAACTAGAATTCCTCTTCCCCAAAGCCAGCCATAAAACCTAGAGTTATTACTCTAACCTTCTACTGCCTTTCAGTGTAGGAGGTAGTCATAAAGGAATTCTTTGATTTACTTTATCTGATAGTAGATCATAAGATCCTCATTCCAGAGGGGGCCTTCCCTGTCACCTGAGAAGAAGAAATGACAAACAGGAAGACATACTAAGAAGAATCAGGACAAATGGGTCCAGCCAGGCTTCCCTCCTCAGCCTGTTAGTGTTAGAGCATACCCTTACTTCCAATCACATCCCCCCACACACCATTGTCTGTTCTTCATATAATCTGAGCATCAAGACAGTTTCCGCTGGCTCTTGGGGTCTTCATTCTGAAGGTTCCCATATCACATAAAACTTTGATTAAACACATTTTCCATGTTTTTCTCTTGTTAACATCTCTTTTGTTATGGAAGTGTGGACTGTGCCCCCTGTGATGGATGGGAAAGGTATCATACCTTTCGCCCCTACATGGCTTATGCTGGGGAAGCTGGAGCTGGGTTTGCAGCAGGGTAGAACCAGGGGGTCATCGTAGACCTCATCTTGTCCTGTGTGTGCCCCACAGTGAGATTTAGGGGTGTGTCAAACTTGACAAAGAAGGAATTACCTTGCAAATGGATATTTTATGCACAGTCTCAATTCCATGAATCACTGTCTCCCTTGGTACCCTGTCCCTAGGAGGCTGCCTGATTCCTGAAAACCATGTGACAATGTGGGCCAGCTAGACTGGACCTCTCGGTTGGCCCTTGTGCACGTAAAGCCTTGGCTACTCCTGTGACATCTCACCATTGGCTGCCCCGACCCGCGGGACAGTCAAACAGGTTACCTGGGGGAGGGAGTGAGAGATGGACAAACACACACACACAAAATACGAGGTGCTGATCAAGTCATCTTCTTCCATCTACTTCCATTTATTGAGGAAAAATGGCGAGTTATATACAGCTGGTGGGAACCAATTGGTTGCCTGAAATGCAAATGAGATAGAACAGCATGAACCAATCATTGATGTGGGTGGATCTCTCCTGTTGCCTAGAAACCCGACCACTTCCTGGGAGAACAGTTGGTCACTTGATTTCTGAGAAACGGTTTGCTCAGTGAGGAAGTGAAGCCTAATGGTTTCCAAGATGGTGGATAGCTCAAGATGGCGGATAGCTCAAGATGACTTCCGTATGCAGTGCTCGCCACAATTGGCTAATACAAAATAACTGAAATGGAATGGATCATGGGAAAATTAAGGCAGCCCCTCCCAATTCAGGGTGCCCTTGAGCTCACATGAGCTCAGACCCAAAAATCCCTTCTTGGGGAGCAGCTACTGCTACAGGGGCTTTTTTCTTGGTATAGAACATGGAACTAAGAATCCAAAGGCCAAAGGACTGACTCCCATTGTCTGTCAATAAGAAGTGTATACTTTTGCCAAATCTGAAGCTGTTCACTGCACTAATTCCCAAGGTGCCATGCTGATTCATGACTAGGAGTGAGGTCGTCATGCCTCATGAACTCTTCCACAGTTTTGGCTTTGTCCATGTATGGTTTCTTTCATGAAGCCTTGTTAATGCTGGTTTACAAGTCAGTTGTATTCAGCAAATAGAGCATTTTTGGTGTTCCCAGCCTCCTGCTGGACTCTGAGGATCCCAGGATGAATGAGATATGTTATCTGTCCCCAAGGAGTTCCTAGTCTCAGTCTGCTGATAGATGTGTGTACAGAAAAATTTGCAGATAAACAGAGTAAGTGATACTAGGGAGTTCTCAGGAATCCATCATAGGAACCTAGAAGAAAGCATTGCTATTTGCTTTGGAGGCTTAGGAAAACCTTCCCTATGGAGATGATGTTTATGCAGGGTTTTGATGTATTGCTAAGAGTTTTCCAAGGAGAATATAGGGTGAAGCAATGCGGAAGACATTAGAAGCAAAAAGGAAACACACAGAAGCATGGCTTGAATAGCCACGGGATGGGCATGGGATGTCTCTTGAGATTGACGCTCATTGTATTTGTACAGGGAGGACGAAGCTGGTTGTATCTTGTGGTCTCATGCTTGCCTTAGACCTTGACCCTGACATACAGTGCCCACTGGACAGGGAAGGACCCAGGATGGATACATGAGGTCGAGTTGGAGCAGGGCGCTCCCACCTCCCACCTTTGGGACAGATGAGTGAATATGAATGTTTAGGGGAATATATACCCAGAAGCATCAAAGGCAGTAATCAAAGCCACAGAACTGTGAACAAGAGGGAGCTGCAACAGGAGAAGAAACAGAAGCAGACTGTCAGGCAGGTATGAATGAGAGATTGAACTTTCCTGTCTCAGGCAGGTATGGCGTTCTCTTCAGGTAGATTATATGCTCCATGAAGGAGGAGAAAATCATTTTAAATTTCTTTTACAGTCACACAGTAGGGTCTAATGAAGTGCTGATAAAGCGTACAGGTTCCCTCCATGCTTCAGCATGCCGGTAGCCCAAGATGTTAGATTAGGAGGTGGCAGACTTAGGGTTCAAATAAAGTCAGTCTGCCCCTGCAGCCTGCCTGTTTACCTTGAAGGCCTCTACTGGATACCTACTGGCCCCCGTCTTGCACCTCAGATCTTATCCAGAAATCGTGTTTACCAGTGTCCCATGTGAGAGAGAACATTAACAAAGTAAGGGGCAAGCAGATGGTATAGTGGTTACACTGCTGGACTCTTACATGGTCGACTGTGGTTCAAGTTCTGGTGGCTTAAACTCACACTGGGCAAGTGTGTGTGTGTGTGTGCCCAAAATCCCGAGAGGAGATGGAGGAGAAGGGACTGTGGTTTGGCCATCCTCCTGGGGGGGGTGTGATTTCTCACTTTCTCTTTCTCTGTCTCTCTCCCTGGGTGAGCACACACACCCAAAAAAAATCTCTGAAAAGAAAGCAAAAAAAAAAAAAAAAGAAACAAAAACACTTTAACGTGCACACAGAGCAGGGAGACCTGCTGTCTTACATCCTGTCCTATGAAAAAGAAGCATTACAGGAGCAGAGAAGTTTCCATGGAGGTCTGAGGCAGGGCCCTTCACTGTCACTAAGCTCTTCTTGGAATTTCATGTACAAGTATACATGTCATCGCTAGTGGCCTCAGGGGCAGCCTGGAGTTGCAGTGGAAGTTGCAGTAGGGCATATTTCCCCCAATGGCTGGTGCTGTTGAACATGATAATTAGGGCTGCCTGGAAAGAGCAGGGCTCCTCTGTTGAGAGGCAGAACATCCGGTCTATTGGCAAGGAGCTTCTGCCCCTGGCTGGAGATCCCACTGGTGACTTTTAGTGTCTCTCCCACTTTGGAGATTCTGTAAATCCCTCAATGTGTCTATGGTTCTGCCATTCTTCCTGCCTCCCAGGAGAGGTTAAGATCTGTGATGACATCAGAAGTGGCAGCTGACTGACACCCAGCCCTTTGCCTTAATTATTACTCTGTGTGGGATCCATTTACCCAGGAAAATTGGGAAAAGTATTTTTAGTCAAGGTATTTGCTTTCATGGGAACTAGTTCCCTAGAAATGCTCTATTCTTTTTCTTTTGTGCCTCAATTTATCATCCCCCAGGATTTTACTCCGTGGGGGTGCTATTTAGATTATTTTCTTTTTCATCTCTTAAACTGATGCAATAGCAAAAGGATTAAAACTCAGGTATTAAATTTTAACATATAGAGATTATGTCCTATTGATCCATACACAAAGCATACTCTGCCTGGTGGGTGGCTGACTTTGGAGCACAGATTTTCCATTTTGTACTTTGGAAGCACTTGGGGCAGTTTGAGGAATCCAGACACTCAAGCTCTACTCAGAATACACTGGGGCTGTACCTTCTCTCTGATGTCTAGTACATCATAGATCCTCATAAACATGTCTCCTCACTGACCTGCATGCCGTAAATGTGCTCTAAACTTATTTAATCCTCACAACAGTCTTGTGAGTTGATACTATTACTACTCCATTTTATGGAGAGGGAACTGAAGCACAGAGAGGTTAAGAAGCCAGCCTAATGGCACACAGCAAGTAGAGAGGAGCAGGAGCAGTGATCTGCACTCAGAAGTTCTGGGTAGGGTCAGACATCAGAGGTTTGTTTATTTTTTAAAGTTTATTTTATTTATTTATTCCATGAATCAGAGAGCATCCCAACAAGGTATTGATACCATGCCCACCCCCCCCCTCCAGCTTAGGCCACCCCTGGGTTATTGGCATGCGTGTGCCTAGTGTACTCAAGGAGTTATCTAGATGTGAACCTGGAATCTTCCCGTGTGGATCAGCCTCACAGAGCATTGTGTTTTACCAGACTGCAGTTTAGAAGGTAATTAAGTCTGACCCCACCATAATTTTTCAAGCTCCCTGGAGGATTCCACCATGCAGTCAGATCTGAGAATCATTGTTTAAGATCCCTTCTGGATTCCTCCCTGAAGGACCTAGAAAGATCCTCTGGTCCCTGTTCTATTTGGGACTTTAAAGGTGTTGAGCAAAGCAGCTTTCAGTCCCCTTCCTGCCTGCTTTTGCCTTGAGGGAGTCATTGGACTTCTCTGAGCCTCCATTCCTCTGTGAAGAAATGGGATCCCCAAAGGTTGGCCTCATGTGTCTTGAATACTCACTGTGGTGCCAGGCCATGAGTTTGCTCTGGTGCCGTTAGCTGTGACGGTGAGGACTGACGATGGTGGTGGCCAAGGCAAGATGCGTACTTCATTTATTCTGCTCAGTAATCACAGGTGGTAGTTACTTTACACCTCACCTTTTTGACATCACCACCTCCATGATATGTTCTTTTTTTTTTTAAACAATTTTTAATTTAGCTTGACTTCTTTCTCCCTTTCTTTCTTTCTTTCTTTCTTTCTTTCTTTCTTTCTTTCTTTCTTTCTTTCTTTTGATTTGAATTTGACCAGAGAGGGACAGAGAGAGAGAGAGAGAGAGAAAGCCCCCAGGTCTGGGGCTTGAGGCGGAGTCAGCCAGGTGGGAGTCCAGTGCCCTTAACCACCATGCCAACGCCCATGATGTATTCTTTTGCAGTTATTGAAGTTAGGAGTATGAAATGGATTTTGCAGGATAAAATCAAGGTATTGGCAGGACTGCATTCCTTCTGGAGGCTCCAGGGGAGAGTCCAATTCCTTCATTGCTTCTTCCAGATTCGGAAGACTGCCAACATTTCTTGGCTTGTGGCTGCATCACTCTAATCTCTGCTTCTGTGGCCACATGGCCTGCTCTGACTTTGGTTCTCTTGTGTGTCTCTTGTAAGGATCCTTGTGACATCATTGGGTTAGCCAGATAACTGGGGATAATCTCCCCATCTTAAGATCCTTAATTTACTCATATTTGCAAAGCATCATTGACTGGATAAGGTAACATTCTTGGGTTCTGGGAGTTAGAAGGCTGGCTCCTTTGGGTGGTGATGGGCATTATTATTCAGCCTACCATAGAGCAGCTGAAGAATTTTGATTCTGTTCCCCAAGGAAAAGGAAATGCAATGTGGAAGGACAGCTCCACTGATCCACGAGGCCATGTGAGGGATGCAGTAGGCTTGGGCCCACCTGTTGGAGGTGGGGAGGAGGTGGGAGCTTGAACTGAAAAAAAGAAAATCAGTGGGAATTTAGTAGTGGAGGCTGAAGGTGCAAAAATAATTGAGGGTGGCTCTACGGCTTAAAATGATGTTGTTCTTTAAAAAGTTTTTATTTAGGGGCCAGCAGGTGGGGAGGTGGTTAAGGTGCTGGATTCCCACATGGCTGACTGTGGTTTGAGTCCTAGACCTGGAGACTTGCTTTCTCACTTTCCATCTTTTTCTCTGGTTGCACACACATGCCCTATAACAAATTAAATAATAATAATAATAAATAAAATAAAATCTTTAAAAAATGTTTTTATTCATTTCTTAAGAGGGAGAGAGAGCAAGGGCAAGAGGGAAAGAGACAGACACTCCCAGTGGGGTCTTCATGAGACCTTGCACTCCCAGTCTCAGCAGGCCCAGATCACAGACATGCATGTATGCACCCAGCATGCTCGGAGAAGTCCTGGGATGTGAACCTAGGACTCCTCCCATGTGGGCTCAGCCACATTACCGCTGCACCACCTGGCTGTAATAGGGCATCATTAATGGCGTTATTAATCAAGAGGAAGAGGACAGTCTCCTGTTTGTTGGTTCACTTCTCTTGGTCTTTCAGCTTCTTTCAGAAAGTCTTCCCCTGTGTTCCCAAAACACTGTTTTCCTGTTAGCCAGCTCCCATGTGTGGTGTTTGACTTGCCGGTCTAATTTGTTAGGATGCAAGTTTCTGGAGCACTGTGCAGGATGTCTGCCGGTAGCAGGCTATGGTTCTGTTGGGATGTTCTATTTGTAGGTAAAGGTTTGGAGTCCCTGGACAGCAGCTGAAGCCAGAGAGCCATGAGATTGGCTGTTGCTAGGACACGGGCCTCACTCTCTACACCCTTCGGGAATGATGCTGGGACTGAGTTGTTAACCTTGATATCCCTCGTTATGAAATATGTAGTTTTTTTTTTTTTTCTCTTTTAGGAAGTCATGTAGTCTTTAAAATGGGTGTAAATAAACCTAAAAGCTGAAAATGACTTCAAAATAATATATCAAGGAGGCATCATCATCATCCAGCTAGAAATATCTGAAAGCAATTTTCAAGGCTCCTTGGCTGTATATTTGCAGAAATGTGCTCTCCCTTGAGATAATATTTCTTACATCCGTTTCAGTAAATACCTGTCCTGTTCACTTACTGGTGCATTTTGAACCTCTGTCACCTACATTTTCTGGCTGGTTTTTAGCCAGATTCCTTGAAGTCATGGGGAACAGCAGGTTTCTTTATTTAAAAACAGGGCATGGGATATTAGAGGGCACTTTTCCTTTTGTTTGGGAATTCTGGTTTGTGGCCCAGAGCAGAGAGCAATAGAGGAAGGTTTCCATTATTCAGAGAGATGGTGGATCCCTCCATCGAGGACCTACCAGATTAGCAAAGTGGCCCAGCAGCCTCTGTGTGTCTCCTACATAAGGAAAAGATGAGTTCTTGGAGGAGGAAGGTGAAGGAGAGGTGCACGTTTCTTTATTCCTCCCAATAGGAGTGTCTCCTCCTCAGGTCAGAGGGGCAGATCTAAGCAGACCATTCCTGGAGACTGGGGTGCCTGCTGGAGAGGAGGCTGCCGTTCCCGACCCTGCTGGATACTTGCTGACCTGTAGCTCTTAGCGGCCTGTCTTCACATAGGAGTAGAGTTAGATGAGCACCTTTTTTTTTTTTAATTTGCCAGAGATATGCATGCTTGCTGAAGAGGGGCAGAGACGGGGAGGAAAGCAGAAAGGCAGAAAGTATACCCCATGAGGTATGGCCACTTCGCAATCCCTTCTCCGTTTCTCCTTTTGAGATTTTGGGCACATGTACCCACATGTACCCAGTGAGTTTTCCAAGCTGCTGGGTCCAGGACTCCAGTCACGCAGTTGGCCATCTGGGTTCCAACTGCTCCAACCACCATGCCATTGGCTGGTTCTTCTTTTTTAGTTTATTTATTCATTTCTTCTGTGTGTGTGTGTGTGTGTGTGTGTGTGTGTGTGTGTGTGTGTGGGAGAGAGAGAGAGAGAGAGAGAGAGAGGGAGAGAGAGAGACTGAGAAAGGTACCCCCAACAAGGTCTTCACATCACGATCCACCTCCAGCCTCAGCCAGCCAGGATCATGGGCAGATCATGGGCACACACCAGTGTGTACATAGAGACCGTGGGCAAGAACCCGGACCTCTTCCCGTGGTCTCAGCCGCACCACCACAGCTGGCTTGATAAGCATGTTCTTGGGAACACTTGATTATAAAAAGGATGGATGTGAGTTCTCTGGACTAGGTGGGGCTCCATGAACATTGGGGTGATGCCCACCTCCTGCTTAGGGAATTCTGTAGACAGTGGGCCCACAGGCAGGAGGCGGAGGTGGCAGGAGGGCAGTGTGCATGGCCTCTCCCAGCTTGACAAGCAGGTGTAAGACTTTTTCAGACCTTAGAGGCCAGCAGGGGTATGGGGATGGCTGTCAAGGGGGCCTGGCACTGAGGTTGCCATACTCAGATCCATTGACTATCCCAAGAGGGCAGCTGGAGAGGACCTTGGCAGGGCTACAGGAGAGCCCACATGCCCACCAATAAGCGGGAACCACAGCACCACCAGCCTCGTCCAGAAAGGCCTTTGATTCTCTTGTTGTTTCTAGAGTACTCTCCTTTTGCCTTGGCCTCTGAGGGTCTGGCAATAGGGGTGGGGCAGGAGGAATGTGGGGGAGCATTGACTGCCCATCTCCCTCTTCAGGTCCTCCACCCTCAGAGGAGTCTAAGCTGAGGCAGGACAAAGCTAGGAATTGAATGTGAATTGAAGTGTTCACACCAGGCTGTGCCACACCCTATAAATTGAGTTGTAATTTCCCTATTTTGTTCTTACAACTGAAAGTGACCAGAAGACTAAGGGATGATGGGGCCAAGCATAGCTAAGGAGAGAAAGATGAAGCCATTGCATTTTTATCCTCCAGATAAATTTGTTACAAAACTTAACAAGAACACAAAGGAGGATATCAATTCAGCCACAGAGCTTAATATAGTCTGTGAAATGCTTTGTGTTGATTTAGTGATTTTAGGGAGTGTGTGTGTATGTGTATGTGTGTCATCTTCTCTCTCTCATATCTAACACATAGTAGGCACTTGTAAATATGTCTCCCTGTCGTTTCATGCATTTTATAAATATACTTTGAACTCATTCAAACCTCACAATGACCTTTCAAGTGGATTCTATATGAGTCCCATTATACAGAGAGAAAACTGAGTCCCAGAGAGGTTATTAAACTGATCTAAGGAAACACATCAGGAGCAATGATCTATACTCAGGCCTTCTAGCTCCTGAGCAATTCCCCCATTCCCACACCTACCCCTTAGGTTTCTGTCTCCCTCAAATTTGTATTATCAAATTTTCTAAAAATAGATAACATGGAGAGAATAATATAATGGGCATAATGTAAGAATCACTCAGCTTTGGCAATTCTTAGCAAAATTTGGGAATTCTGATTTGTGGCCCAGAGCAGAGAGCAATAGAGGAAGGTTTATATTCTAAACTGTGTTCCAAATCTCCACACTCTTCTGCTGCTTTTTGCGAATTTGTTTGAAGTAGTGGATGTTTGCTGAGTAGATGGATAAAAAAAATAGTTAAAGAGTAATTGCTATTTGATACAAAACAGAAGAGCTTAGCTTTGGTTTAAGCTTAAATAAGCTTCATTCCCCCTCCCACATTCTGAAGTTCAACTGCAAAAAAAAAAAAAAACATAATTTAAGTAATTTAAATTCTGCATACTGACTTAGTTTTGTCCTCATCTTATCTGACCTTATTTAGTCAGACAAAAAAAAAGTCTGGGAAGGCGTTTTCCAGGGATTTCATCATGACCCTTTAAATGAATCTTCCATTTACACTTATATAATTGTTTCGTACTGGATAGTCTTAATAATATCAAATTTCATTTCTAAAGCAAGCTGACAAAAGCTTTTAAAGACTCACTCATTTAAATGTGTTAGAGCAGCTGAGAATAACAATCTGGTGCCAATTCATTTCCTTTCAATATTTCCTGCCTAAGGGTGCTGCACTTTTTCTTTACAAAGACCCATAGTTAATGGCAAAACCATACACTCTGAACCCAGATACCTGTCTCAGATGCTCTAATATAATAAATGGTCACCTCTTAAGACTCAGAAGTCTGGCATCTTCCTTGTTATCCCATGAGGATGCTAATGCTCAGAGAGGGACTAGGGCTCTTAAAGGGGCGGCTCTGGCTAGTTTTGTTCATTCATCCTGGTTTACCCGGAGAGAAAACTTAAAAATCTCTTGCCTTCATTCAGGAATTCTAGTTTATTTTTATTTCATTTTATTAATTAATTTACTTATTTATTTACTTATTTATTTTACCTTAGGTAAGGTTTATCGAAGGATAATTGACAGGCAATTGAATTCACCCTTTTGAAGTGAATAGTTTGATGAGTTTCGGCAACATGTGCTGCTGTGTACTGAGCACCACAACAGAGATACAGAACGAGTCCATTTCCCTGAAAGGTCCTGGGTACTTCCTCTGTAATCAGTCTCCACACCTGTCCTTAGACATCACTGACTGTTCCCTTCTTCTATGGTTTTGCTTTTCCAGGTTGTTGAACAAATGGAATCATACAGTGGGGCCATCTCTGTGGCTTAGTGGTGAGGGAGCTAGATTCCACATGACTCACTGCATGATTTGAATCCCTGCCCCAGTGGTTCGAGAAATGGGTGGGACGTGTGTGTGTGTGTGTGTGTGTGTGTGTGTGTGTGTGTCTAGAACCCCAGCAGCATGGAGAAATGGAGAAGGGG
>NW_006159934.1:5295305-5342438 GCF_000334495.1 Tupaia belangeri chinensis
GGTGGGACGTGTGTGTGTGTGTGTGTGTGTGTGTGTGTGTGTGTGTGTGTCTAGAATCCCAGCAGCATGGAGAAATGGAGAAGGGATTGTAGCATGACCATGCCTCAAGGGGGGATGTTTGTGTGTGTTTCTCCCTCCTCCTGGCAAGTGCATGCTACCTCTGGCATTTAGGGGGGAAAAGGAATCATACAGTTTGCAGCTTTTGGGATCTGTCTTCTTTCACTTAGAAAAATGCTTCTGAGCTTCATTTATGCTGCTGTGTGTATTCAGTTTATTCCTTTTTATTGCTAAATAGTTCCAAGATATGGGTGGACATTTCTTTTTTCTTTCAGTTTGAGGCGATCATCTATAAAGCTTCTATGGAATATTCATACACAGTCATGTATGAACACATGTTTTTATTTCTTTTGGGTAGATACCTTAGTATCTTAATGGGATTACAGATCATATGCTGAGTGTATGTTTTGCATTGTAAGGAACCTCCAAATTATTTTCCAAGAAGACTGTACCATTTATCAGGGTTCTAGTTGCTCCACATTCTTGCTAGAACTTGGTATTGTCAGGTGTTTTTTAGCCATTCTGGTAGGGATGCAGAGGCCATGCAGGCTTGTGTACATGAAAGGGCCCAAACACTTTGTGAAGAGTCAGCTTCATTATGGTCTCTGTAAAGTTCTTTCTGCTGGAAGCCTTCAGCTTGCACTTCCAAAAGTTGACAGCAGGATTCTGAGGTGCAGATCCACTGTGCCACCAACCTGTGAGGTTTTATACATGAGGCCTGGGTGCCCTTTGTGAGAGCTGGGCATGGTGTCAGGGCTGACGTGGGCCAATGTGGCGTGGATGGAAGAGCATGCTCTGGGAAACCTGACACCAAATTCCCTCTGTAATATCCAGAAAATCATTTAAAGCTTGCATCTACCTCTCCTCTCTGTGAGATGGAGATAATAACACTGCTTGCCTACTCTACCAAAGAGTGAAGGAGAGCCTTGAAAATGGAAAAGTGCCATCCAGAGAAGAGAGGAGGGCATGGCCATTTTTATTGCCCTTGAATGATTGCAGCTAAATCCTCAGGACTGAAATAAGGCATTACTGTTATTAGTGATGAAGGCTGCCCAGACTGCTTTTCATCTGCGTTGTTATTTTTAACCATTTTATACACGTATAATTTCATGATAATGCCATGAGAACTGCTTGGAGAAGAAGCTGCCTGTCTGTTGTGATTTTTAATATAAAATTCTCTTTAGGCGTAGGCGACCTCTCGTAATCACTCACCTCACTTCCCAGATACCAATCCTCTGTAATGTTATTGTAGACCTTGCTCCAATTTTAAACACTGTCAACTCGTGCTCATAAAAGGAGCTGTTTATATAGTTTGTGGATTATTCCTTTTCCCTCTTGGACCATTTGTTTTACTGCTCAATGCCATTCCCAGTTGGTTCCGACAGGAGAAATGGAAGATAATGAAATGTAGGCTAGATTATTTTCTCCCTGGTTATAGCTATAGTGAGAGTTGGGCTAAAATGTAGTTTTGGGGGTTGTCTGGGGATTTGAATTATTTTTGCTACCCCTGTTTTCTCTGTTAGCAAAGTCAGCAAAGAGTGAGGTGAAGGTGGACAATAAAATATACCTGCTCATGTTCTGTGGTTTCTGTCCTGTAGATGTAGGAAGATTATGTTCAGAGTTTGTGTGGAACAAAATTTCTTAGAAGCTTAGTTCTCATTTGTACTTTAGAGCCAAGAAATGTTTCTTCTGGGAAAATAGAAGAAAGAAGTGAAATACCACCTAGGTGGTGGCGCAGTGGTAATGCAACTGACTCACATGGGAAGGTCCTGGGTTTGCAGCCAGGGGTCTCTCTGTCCATGCATGCTAATACTATCTATGCACATGATCAGGGCTGGCTGAGGCTGAGGTTACATGGTGCCATGAGGACCCTATTGTGGGATCCTGTCTCTTGTTAGCTAATGAAAAAAAAAAATCTTAAAACAAAAAGGGAGCAAAATCAAAGTCTTTGGCTAAGTATTCTTTTGCTCAGCCGTGAAAAGTTTGATTGTTACAGATGGTCAGATGCATTTCTAGTGACATTTCTAAAAATGTTTCTCGAGTGAGATAAGTGTGTGTGTGTGTGTGTGTGTTTGAGGGGTAGGGTATGAGTCATAGGTCTCTGCCTACCCCCATCTTAATTTCAGAGATTTATTTCAGATATATGTACCCACAGAAGAATACTTGGCTTCTAAGCATAAGAGCTGCCACACTTGAGAATACCCGTGTTCGTTTGAAGCAGTGCTGAGCTAGTAAATTTGCTCCCTGGATGGGGTGAGAGCATGCGTTGGTGGTGATGGTGGGGAGCCTTGATGTGTACCTTTTCCTGATTTCCGTGGTATAAATATTCCTACTGTGGTCACTTTTATGCTAATAGTGCTTTTTGCTTGCTTTATTTTAAAATTAATTTATTTCTTCCGTGATTGAGAGGGAGATGGAGAGACAGAGACAGAGAGATAGTATCCCCAGCAGGGTCTTGACACTGAACTCTGCCCCCAGCCTCCTCCGCCGGCTCTGGATCCTAGGCACATGTGTGCCTGACTTACTCTGGGGGGAGGGAGTCTCTGGATGTGGATCCAGAACATTCCCTTGTGTTTCAGCCTCACAGAGCATCACATTTTACAGCTGGGCCACCGTCCTGCCTCATGCTAGTAGTGTCTGACAACTGCTTTACAAAGTCTCTGCATGTTTAACAGCTGGCTCTGGTGGAGTGGCCTCCATCACACCACCCATTTCAAGGGACACTCTGCTTTGCATGTATTTGATTTGCCTACAGAGTCCCTTGCAAGACCTTAGATGAGAAAGTGTCTTCCCATCCACATCAGTGCTCACCTTACTAACTTAAAACACATTAACAGATGCCACCTGGCTGAGGTTGGTGTGACTGGCAATGTGCTTCCTGGGTGTCTGTGCAGGCCCATCTGTCTGCGGATGCTCTTGGTACTGGCAGGGGCCCTTGGCAAGAATAGTTTGGGCAGACAGAAAAGCTGAGGGCTTCCTTCTGATTTGCATTTGCATTTCAAAGTGAAGATGAGAACTCCTTGGAAAAATGCATTAGTTATTCAACCCCCAACACCAGGTTGTGGTGGTGATGTGCCGTGGACCATGCTTGGCCCTGACAAGCCAATGGGGAATAGATCCCAGGCCCTGCCCTCTGGCTGCTAGTCACTACAAGAGGCACCAAAGTGGGCCATGAGGGTCTCTCTCAAGAGTTATGCCCGTGAGAGACCCTGAACTATTTCAGTCTAGGGAGGTCCAGGAGCGTTCATGTTTGCCTCTTACCACTTTCTCAAATGGTTTAATCTTCAGAATTCTGGTTTCCTTCTCGGTCAAGGAGGGGAATAGGTATAATGATCTCTTCTTTATATAAGAGGACTTAAAAAGTTTGTGCAGAGACCAGCAGATGGCATAATGGTTACGTTGCTGGATTTCCACATAGTCGACCATGGTTTGAGTCCTGGACCTGATGGCTTGAAACTCATGTTAGGTGCGTACATGCATGTGTGTGTGAGTATGTGCCTAAAATCTTGAGAGGAGAATGGAGAAGGGATTGTGGTGTGCCCATATACCCCTCGGGTGTAATTTCTGGCTTTCTGTCTCTCTGTCTCTCTGGCAAGCGCACTTGTCCTATAGTAAAAATCTCTCTCAAAAGAAAAAAAATTGTGCAAAAAAATGTTGAAATCCATCTACAGTATTTCTTAGTAAGCATTTTCTGCAAACTTTTCGAAGACACTTTATACAGGGGGTGTTCAGATTGCAGTATCACCAGTGGACTTCTTAGAAATGCAAATTCTCAGGCCCCACTTCAGATCCTGGGATCCAAAGCTCAGGGAATGGGCCCAGAGGTGGACTTGTGTTTATTAAGCCCTGCAGGTGATGCTGATCCTGATGCCAGCTCACATGTGAGACCCACTGAATCACAGGCTGTTTACGAACACTGTTGGCTGGGAACCAGCAGTTAGTGTAATGGCTATGTCGCTGGACTCCCACGTAGTCGACCTCAGTTCGCGTCCCAGACCCGGTGGCTTAAAACTCATGCCAGGCGCGTGTGTGTGCGTTCCCAAGATCCCGAGAGGAGAAGGAATTGTGGCATGACCATCCCCCCTGGGGGGTGATTTCTCACTTTCTGTCTCTCTGTCTTCTGGTGTTGGGCGAGCGCCCCCGGCCTATAGGTAAAACCCCCCCAAAAAAAAAAAAAAAAAGAACACTATTGGCTGACCCCAGCCTCATGCTTGATGTGGATCTGCACTCCATCAGCTCTACCCCAACGTGGACACTGTGAGGGAGACAGCATGTATCGCAGCCTGCAGGCAGAGGATGGGGACACATATGCTGCCAGCCTTATGGCGCTGACTATGTGAGGTGGACAGGAAGGAGAAAAGGAAGCAGGTTTGCCTCAGCAGGGTCAGTTGTTGAGACCTCTCTCCCTCAGCTGTCAGCTGCCTTTTCCTTTGTTGCCCAACTTCCAAGGGCCTCATCCTTCGCCTTGACTCAGGGAGCCTGGGAGAACTTGTGTCTCACTCTGCAGAGGTAGGTGTGAACCACCTGAAGGACTGCACTTTTACAGTCCACATCCTCCCTGGCCTCATGCTTACTTCATTTTCTTGTAGTACTTTTTTTTTTTTTTTTTTTTGGCTTTTACTATAGGGAATATGTGCTTGTTGGAGAGAGACAGAGGAGGGGGGGATGAGAAATTACTCACTTCCCTAGACGGGATGGCCATGCTGCAATCCTCTCTCTTCCATTTTTCTCTTGGGATTTTGAGCATGCATGCACACATGCATGCATGGCATGCTTTTCAAACTGCTGGGTCTGCGACTTGAACTGCTCAGCAGGCCATATGTGAGATCCAGCTGCCTTTACCACTGGCTGGCCACTCATAGCATATATTACTCCCTGTTCTTCATTTTATTATTTGTTATTATAATATCTACTTACTTGCTACTTGAGTCTCTTGCCCACCAGAACAACAGCACCCTGAAGACAGAGATGGTGTCTGCTTTGTCCACTGTAGTCACCCCGTACCTTAGAATAGTGATTGTAGCCAGCAGGGGTGTTGGGTACTGCCAAGATACTATGCTGTGCAGGCTGGGACTACATGGGAGACTTGGGTTGATTCTCATCCAGCTTTCATGACTAAAGGCTGGTCATGGTGACCAATGGTCATCCCAGTGATGAGGGGAGACTGAGGGAGAAGGATCATGAGCTCACGGCTAGCCTGGGCAAAATGATGAGACTGCACCTAAAAAAGAGCTGGGGATGGTGGTGCACGACTGGACCAGGTGGGAGGCTGAGGCAGGAGGGTTATCACAATGAGACTGTATCTTTAAGAGAGAGCAGTTGCCTGCACATAGCAGGTGTCCCTGCCAGTGTTTGTGGAATGGCTGCTGGGTGGGGGTGATGAGAGTGCAGGTCCCGAGAAGCAGCAGTGTGTAAACCCAGCACTTCACGGATGTGCCAGGACACTGGGTTTGCATCTCAGCATGCTTGAAACTTCCTTGGTGAGCCAGAGGCACCGAGAAAGGCCGTCAGAAAGAGCATTGGCAGCTGTCCAGAGGAGGGGAGATGGTTTCCCCTTGTAGAAATGATGATGATGACAGTCTTTCTCACCCCAGTGCCCGTCCATGGCCTTCCGTTCCATTTATTTACATACTGCTTTTGTCCCGTGGGAAACATTTCAATTATACAAAGGGGAAGGAGACTTAAAATCTATTGTTTCTTTTCACTTTGAAAAATTAATTGTGAGCAGAGCTTGTGTTTAGAACCTAAGATAATTGAGCATTTTTTTTCTGACATGTCTCTGATGACACTTAAAAGTCAACCCAGGCAGCTCGTTTTGGCTTTGAGGCTTCTACCGCCTTGGGTGGGTGGGTGGGGGGAGTTCAATGAAAATGGGATACACTGGATATACGAAGGGAAAAAATTGTACCCAAGGGATATTGCTCGACTTTGTTAATGTTCTTTATATTATTGGGTATACACACTTTCTTTGCTGTTGTGTCTTCCCGGGGGATTATACCTTTTATCAAATTTAAATAATCCTCTGGCCAACTGAATTATTTTTTGTTTCTCCATCCTTTGAAATTAACCTTTGATATTCTTACTTTCTACTTGTGCTTAGTCAATATACCTTCCCTTCTGTTTGTGTTTGGACAAAATTAAATACTTCTCTGACCCACTGAATTATTTTTGTTTTTCTATCCTTTGAGATTGTCTTTCGGGGTTCTTACTTTCTGTTTGCATTTGGCCAATATATCTTGAGGCCTTCTTTTAACTTGTCTAGGATAGTACTTTTGTTTTATATTTGGTATAAGGAGTGTGTGCTCACTAGAGAGAGAGAAAGAGAGAGACAAGAGAGAGACAAGAGAGGGAAAGTGAGAAAGCAACCCCAGGAGAGATGGCCACACTGAAATCCCTTCTCCTTCATTCTCTCGGAGTTTTGGGTACACACATAAACCTGGCATATCTTTCAAACCACCAGGTCCAGGATCCAAACCACGCAGCCAGCCGTGTGGGATCCAGGTACCCTAACCAACACACTACTGGCTGGCCCCTGGGATAGATTGTTTTAAGTATGTCTTATATGAGCATAAACAATAGCATTTTCTCTCTATTCAGAGAATTTTGCCTTTGAATAAGAGAGGAAAGGAACAGAGGGAGAGGCCCCTGAGATTATAGGAACAAGTGGGGTCCAGGGTCCAGGGTCCAGGAGAGCAGATGGGCACACAGGACTGTCTTCATCTTGGGTTCAGTCTGGACTGTCCTCTAATCTTGTTGCTCTGTGAGTTAGGTGTGACTATCCCCCTTTTACTGCATTGGGACCTGAGGCTTAAAGAGGTGTTAAGTAGCCTCCTCTGTGGTCACATGGTTCACTGGGGATTATGTCACTATGTCAACCTACCTCTACTTTCCACTTCCACTGAGAGAAGAAGGCAGCAGCTGAGAGTGGGCATGAAGATCAGGATTAGGACATCAGTTTAGGACTATATTTATTTATCAAAACCCTCTTGGTTGCAAGTGACAGAAAACCAATTTAACCTAGCTGAAGCATGAAGAGATGGAGGCAGGAATTTATTAGCTACTATAACAGGGAAATCCGGGGTTATATCTTGTCTCAGATAAAGCCCAATCCAGGGGTTCAAGTGATGCCTTTAATTTTCAAGACTTTCTAGTCATGCTCAAGAATTAACCTCTTCGTATCTTGTGGACAGGCTTCTTCTGTGGGATAGCTAAGCTGGCTGCTGGGGAAAGAGACTCTTCCTGAAAAGTTTCATCAGAGGAGTCTTAGGAAAGTTTCTGGTTAGCTCTGAGGCATGTCCCTGTCTAGGTCCATCATAGGTGTGGGGAGCGTAGGGTTTTGATCGGGCTGGTCTGCATCACACTCCCACTTGTACTTTGCCGGGGGTGGGGTGGGTGTCATCCTGAACCACTTGGATTAGAGTTTTGAGAAGGGAAGTGTTTCCATGGGGAGGGGGATCAGATACTGGCCAGATAAGTACCATGGATGCCCAGAGGCGGTGGTGGTCCTGCCAGGAGAGTGAATGGGTTTAGCCCATGAATACATAAAGAGAAGGAAAAGCAGGAGTCATGTGACCAGCAGTTGGGAGTACCCAAGGTTAGAGGTGCAGTTAGGGGTAGGAGAACACAAAAGGAGGCCCAGCTGAAATGAATACGCTATTCCACAATGTTCAATGCCAGTGCGGAGTCAGGGTGCCTCTTCTGGGCCCTATCAGTCTAAGACTGTGCTACAAATAGAGGGTGTCTTGGCCGGCTCAGGCTGCCATAACAGCAATACCTCAGACTGTATGGCTCAAGCTACGAACACTTATTGACACCACTCTGAAGGCTGGGAGGTCCAGTATCAGGTACCAGCACAGTTGGACTCAGGCTCGGGCCCTCCTGGATTACAAATAGCCAGCTTCTTACTGTGTCTGTATGTTAAGGATGCTAATGTCATCATAGGTCCTCCACCCTCAAGACCTAGTTACTTCTTAAGAATCCCATCACCAAATAATATCACCTTAGGGCTTCAACACGAGTTTGGAAGGCACAGGTGTTCATTTCATAGCACAGGGCCAGCAATAGCAAGACCAAAGCAAAATCCAATCTTAGACCTTGATATGTATAAAAATTGATGAATTGATTTTTAAGGCCTTCCTAGCCGCCCTCAAGAGTTAACTTCCAGAGACATCCCTCATATAACAGAGACCAGAGGCAAATTTCTGGGGTTCTGGCTGGTTCCCTGTTCTGCCCTCAGTCCTGAGACTGTGCCTGTCATGAATACCTAGGTAGAGAAAATCCTGAGAAAACCCTCAGGCCTCCTGTAGGTGGCCACCTTGCTGAGGGAGGATAGATAAAAAGATTCTATTTAGCTTGAAAGAGTTGGTGCACTTTGGCTCCAGCTCTCGTGCAGACAAGAAAATAGGTCATTTCCTGAAATCTGCTAACATCCAGATGTGAGGGCTGGAAAAAGGGGTTTTATAGCCACTGCTATAGCTTTGCATGAATTGGCTTCCATGTATTGTGATGGCCCAGAGGGGATAACAGAATCTATCAGGTAGTTTCTCAGTTGCACTCTAATGAACATCACATAAAAACGCATCACCTTTTAAAATATTTTATTAATTAAAAAAGATTTCCAAAGTGTGCATGGCTCACCAGATTGAGATAGAAGACAGGGCGGGGGTTCCCTCAGTGGCCATGCTGCAACCTTTTTTCCATTTCTCCATCCTGTTGGAATTTTACACACACTTACACACACACACACAAACACACCCCTGGGCCCAGTATGTTTGTCAAGCCACTTGGGCTGAGATTTGCACCATGTTGTTGGCCATGTGGGATCCAGCTCCCTTAGCCATGAGCCCAAGAGGCCCGTGCTCCATTTATTTTTTTTAAGTTTATTTTTATTTATGTATCCCATGAGAAATGGAAGGGGAAGATGGTGATGAAGAGGTGCCCCTACAGGGTCCTCATGCTGCAGCTGTAACCCTCACCCCCACCAGTGTGGATCACAGGCATGCGTGCACACCCACTATGCACAGAGACTTTGGGACACAAACCCAGGACCTTCCCATGCGGCCACAGCATCTCAGAGTGTTGCATTACCACTGCCTCACATGGCTAGCCATGCACCACTTATTTTCTGTTTGCAGTCTTCTAACACCGCTCACCTGTTCCTCTGTGATCATCTCACTGAATTGAGCCCATCTGAAGTGTACTGCAGCATCGATGTGCCACTGTTTCCTTAGGCTGGAAATCGTGTCAGCGGTTTTGAATTTGGGAGAAAATTATATATATTTTCTGATATCAGAAAAATCTATTTTGACCTAACCACCTCCCCATGTGGGAACAATTTATGATTTTCTACTTGATGTTTTGAAAATTCATTGGAAATAAAAATGTGACCCATAGATTTCAGGTTAGCTTCCTGGGATGAAGATGAGCTACCTGCCGGAGCCAATTTTATTCTGGAACAAATCCGATTCCTTCTCATCTCAACTATGGCCCTGGTCACAGGTCATCTCGCTGAGTGTTAACTATTTCTTCCTCAAAGTTCTCCAGGCCTCCCCCTGGTGATAAATGAGGACACAATCACCACACTTGGGCTCCTCATGCCTTCCCTGAACCTTATTTGTATTGGGACAAATCTGAAGAGCATTCGTGTTGTTAAGGAAGCTACAGGAAATCCAAAATCCATTGAGTGCCATGCTTTCTTTTGTGAGTTAAAGCTCAGGCGAAAGCTTGCGCATCCTAACGGCAGCTGGCAGGCTGGTGGCTCCTGACAGTGGGAGTGCCACCCGTGTGGCCCAAGTTATCTTCAGTTCAGTTTAGCAAACATTTGAAGTCAAATCAGATGCGGACCTTTTAGCCCAGTGAGAGAGACAGTAATCCCGTTCACATAGCAGAGTGAAGGAAAAGCAGAGAGAGAGAAGAGAAAAGGGAATGGCCCTTTCCTTCGCTCCTCCTCATGGGCCTGCCATTTTTCACTGTGCCAGGCACATGGAGGGTACTCATTCCGTGTTTGTTGAAAGGATGAATGGAAGTTGCCTCTGCCAGCTTGGAGAGGCTGGAGTATGTGTATATGCTAAAAGGAAAATCTTGCATAATACAGGGAAGAAGGAGTGTTGTGCACATGGACTTGGGACTGGAATTTGTCCCATTTGGATTCCGGTTAGGTGATGGGTCCGCCTGTGGGGAGGAGGGGCAAGTATGTCTGCATCTATGGTCAGAGTCAGGTTTCAGGAAAAGCAAGTAAGGTGGTAGTAGTGGTGGGGGGGGTTAAGATTTCCTGGGAAAAGGCTGAAGCCATAGAGGAGTTACCTGCATAGCAGATAGTAGCTTTGGGAGGAGGGTGTTGTAGGGTGGCGAGAGGATGAAAGAGAAGTCCTTTCAGGGAGGAGGTGGGACTAGCAGCTGTGGTGGTCTTCAGCTATGTGGTTCACGGAACACGTGCCTCCTCTTCCTCTTATAATTTGTGCCAATTTTTGTCTACGATTAATTGCATTAACTTTGTGTTCCATAGCCACCTTTAATTTATCTTCATATATAGCCATCTACATATAAATCATTTTGTTAAAAAACAGTAAGTTGTTCATCCAACTTAAAAGCCAGGCTCTCTTCTCTCTCTGGGAGTCAGGTCTGATTTATTTTGTTTTTCATTTATTCCAGACAAGGTATTTTCTTAAAACGTTCTAGGGAAAAGATTCTATTATTGTTCATGGTTAGAAGATCCTCTTCTTGTAACTGTTCCACCTGCTGATGTTCAAATCCATTTTCTTTCCATCCTTTGTGGAGGTGCTTTAAAACCATTGCATTTATTTTTATGAAATGAAGTTCTGAGTTGCCTTTTTCCCCCCATAAGTGAGTTAATTGATGGATATGAAAGATATCCACTCATTCATTTGGGTAGGTAGTGGGGATGGGGTGAAGACAGAGGTGCATCTAGAATGTTGTAGGGCCTGAGACTTACACAATTTTGGCTCCGCTTTTAAGAAAAAAGATGCAAACTTAATATAGAATTAGATTTGAAGGTATCAGGTATTGGTACATTGGTAGCACAGCTCTGCCATGTTGGGCCCACATAGGAGGGACCTGGGTTGAAATCCAGAGGTCTCTCTGTGCACAGCAGGTTAAGTGATCCTATGTGATCTGGGCTAGCTGAGGCTGGATTGCAGTACCCCTGCTGGGGGTGCTTGTCTCTCTCTCAGTCTCTCTCATGAAAGAAAGCAAGAGATGAAAAAAAGAAATAGATTCAAAAGTAAATACTTATTTAGAATGAAAAACAAAGAAGCTGACAAAAACCAAAAACATCACAAAACCCAAGAAACTAGCACAATGTTTTAATGAACTATTCAGCAGACCTTTGCAGTTTTTTTATTTTCCTACATTTTTGACAGCATATTATTTGACCACCTTTCATATGATAGCAATTTGGAAATTCTTTTCTATTTTTTTAATTTCTAGAGACCGTGTGTGTTCACTAGAGAGAGAGAGACAGAGAGAGAGAGAGGGAGAATGTTTCCTCTAATTGGGTGTAGTTTCTCCGTGGTCCATTTTCCTCCATTTCTCCTTCCCATCAGGATTTTAGGCGGGCATACACATGTGCCTGTTGTTTTTTCCAAGCCATCAAGGCTGATATTCAGACTG
Source organism: Tupaia belangeri chinensis (assembly GCF_000334495.1). NCBI lineage: Eukaryota > Metazoa > Chordata > Mammalia > Scandentia > Tupaiidae > Tupaia > Tupaia belangeri. The sequence goes on from NW_006159934.1 coordinate 5,306,991, forward strand.
TAGTTGGTCAGGTAGGATCCAGATCCCAATAAACCACACTTAACCACTGCCCCACAGGGCTTACCCTGGAAAACTTTTCTGTTGAGAGAATAGAAAAAGCAAAACATTTAAGGGACACAAAAATGGAAAATTACCTGTTGATGATAATGTGTTTGATATCTTTCACTGGACTTATATACATTGTATTCATGTCAGGAAATTTTTTTTTTTTTTTTTTTTTTTACACTGTACAGTTGGCCTTGTGGGAATCAACAGCTTTAACCACAAGGCCAGGGACTGGCCTGACAAATGCTATTTTCCTTTGTGTATGTTTTAGTCACATTCTTAGACATAAAACTTTTCTCTATGCCTAGATAATGCAAAAACTGAATGTGCCAAATATAATTTTCAGGTAGAAAGAGTTTACATAGTATTAGGATTTTTTTCTCTACTATCTCTATTTACAGTAAAGATTTTTTACAGTAATTCTGAATTTTTTTCTATTAAAGAAAAACTCTCATAATTTTTTGGAAGTCAATTTGTTAACAAATAACGGAAAATGAAAGAGTTGGTAAGTAGTACAGAAACAGCATTTCCCCCTGTCGTCTGTAAGCCTTACATTTATCACTGGTTCTATAAAGTCAGGGAAAAGGCTTTTGTATCCTCCAAGAGATGGCTCTTTATCCTGTAATTCTAAAACTTTTTTCCATTTTTTCTTTATTACTAAAAAAAAAATAGTCATTAAGATTTTTTCTTTTAAGGAATACAATGAAAGCCAGTGATTTGGGGTTCATTTGTACCTTAGACTGGTAAGTAAGAAAAGCACCCCAGGGACCAGCAGTTAGCGTAATGGCTATGTAGCTGAACTCCTATGTAGTCGACCGTGATTCGAGTCCCAGACCCAGTGGCTTAAACTCACGCCGGGCGTGTGTATGTGCCCAAGATCCCGAGAGGAGAATGGAGGAGAAGGGATTGTGGCGTGGCCATCCCCCCAGGGTGTGATTTCTTGCTTTCTATATCTCTGTCTCTCTCTGTCTTTCTGGCAAGCACACAGGCCCTATAGCAAAAACAAACAAACAAACAAACAAACAAAAAAACAAAAAAAAAACCTCTCAAAACAAAAGCATTGTGTCTTCATAAGGAATATGCATGCACAGAGAAAAATGCTATTGAATATTATTTACATTTGAAAGATGAGTTTTTTTTTTTGAAAGATGAGTTTACAGATCCCAGCAAAAAGATGGAAAACAAAGAGATGTCCATTTATCATGAACAGCACAGAGATATGTGTGGCCATGATTAGGAAACAAACTTCTCTGCAAATAAAATCATCCATTCCTTACTCAACAAGCCTTACATGGCAATTAGAAGGTGGCTTTTCAATTTGTGTTTGAGATGATAAAACTGAACATTTAGTGTGTGCTTAGACTTCTCAGTTCACTCTCACTACATAGTATATTGGAACGAAGGTATAATTTGCTTATTCTTTTTCCTTTTGTTCTGTTGATTCACATTTGTAAGTTTTTAAAAAGAATGATTTAATTTTACTTGTTTATTACTTTTCTTCAATTCTCCGCCCTCCGCCGCCTCGCTTGGCGCGAGTCCCGGGGGTGGCGGGGCCCAAATATGGGGAAATTCATTTTTCAAGCTATAATGATATGTGATGATTGAATGTATATTAAAAAAAAATAAACTATGGGACCAGCAGGTGTTGTGATGGTTAGGGTGCTGAACTCCCACATAGCTGGCTATGGTTTGAGTCCAGGACCAAGCAGCTTGTCTCACTCTCCCTCTCTCTCTGGTCAAATTGAATAATAATAATAGTAAAGAAATAAATAAAATGAAAAATCTTTTTTAAAAAACTGAAAAAAGAGAACTAGCAGTTAGCGTAATGGCTACGTCGCTGGATTCCCACGTAGTCGACCGCGGTTCGCGTCCTGGACCTGGTGGCTTAGAACTCACGCCGGGCGCGTGTGCATGCATGCCCAAGATCCCGAGAGGAGAATGGAGGAGAAGGGATTGCGGCGTGACCATCCCCCCGGGGGCTGATTTCTCGCTTTCTGTCTCTATGTCTCTCTCTGTCTATCTGGCGAGCGCACGCGCCCTATAGCGAAAACCTCTCAAAAAAAAAAAAAACTGAAAAAAAATTTAAAAATGATGGTTTAAAATATTTATAGTTGATCATAGGAAAAGCACTGATTCATATCTGACTTTTTAAAAAATAAATATGCTGTGGAGTAATAAATATGCCCTTGTGAAATATGGGGGAAAAAAGAAAACGAATTTAGTCTTCTTTTCAGTATGGTTGATCTTTTTAAAAGTTGATCACTTAGAATATTAATTTTAGCTTCACAGCTCAATATTGGTGATGTCTTATAAAGCCATAGGATTGTTGTAAAACATTGAAACAACTTCTGTCCTTTGCCCTATAAGCTGTAAGGTGACAAGACATTTGAAATTTTCTAACAGTCACTTACATTAAATAATGTCATAGAATGAATATCCTTGTCACCCTGCTCTCAGAATTCATGCTAAAACCCTAATCTCCAATGTGGCAGTACAGGAGGTGGGGACTTTGAGGTGTGATTGGGTCATGAGGGTGGAGCTCTGACCAATAGAATTAGCTCTTCTAAGAGACCCCCGACCTCTAGAACTGTGAGAAATAGAAGTGTGTTGTTTAAAGCACCACGCTATGGTATTTTGTTACAGTGGCTCAACTGGGCTATAACAATACTTTGAGTTGATGGCATTGTAATTTTTTTTAAGTTTATTTCTTCTGAGAGAGAGAGAGAGAGAGAGAGAGAGAGAGAGAAAAGCATCCCAGACAGGGTCCCCATGCCATGATCACCCCCAGATCATGGGCACATATTTGGATATCTGGAGTGATCAGAAGTCTCAATTTGCAAACTGAGGACTTTCCTGTGTGGGTCCAGGTGTGTTATCACTACATCACCATTTGGCCCCATTATGAATACTTCTGAAGCTATTCTTACTCCATGGCAACTCAGCAATGTATGGGAGACTGTGAGCCATATTAAACACATCCCACTAAAGCTAAACTAAATGTATTCTCAACCCAAAATTCCTCAAGCCAAATCCCAAGTAACTGCATTGCGCACACTTGCAGAGAACTGTAACAGAGTGAAAACTAGACCGTCAGCTAATCGCAATATCGGTCTTTGCTTTTACAGCTTTTATAAAAGCTTATGACCATGTGTACATATTGCCAGGGGCCTTTTCCAGGTCTTAGAGGGGACCCCTATAATCGAGGGACCCTGTTAAGCTTCAGTAGCTTCACAGGAAAATGCAGTTCTGCACTCATGGATTACTTCTGAAAGTGAATATATGCTAAATCCTCTAGGTGAAGGAACTGGGAGAGCTCAGCTTGTGTGTTTTCTCTTGTCTATTAAACCTTTTAAGTTTTAAGGTTTTTTTTTCCTTTTTTTTTTTTTTTAGCTTTCTTTGAAATAGGCATTAAGAATGCTTGCTCAAATGATAATTGCATTTCCTTATATCTGTGTAGTGGTTTACCATTTGCAAGGGTTCACAATGCTTTATTTTATATCATCTCCACTCTAGCTCTGTGAGTTAGACAGGGCCAGTATTATTTCTGTTTGCAAATAAGGAAACCCGCTTTGAGCCTGCCAGGACTTTTTCCATCTGCCTCTCAGGAGGAGTGTTTGTGGCAGGAGGCATGTAGGTGTGATTAAGCGACCACTGGGCACCAATCCGGAGATCAGCAAGCCAGGCTCACTCTGGCACAAGCTGACTGACAGTCTTGTCTGAAGTCTTCCTGAGCCTCAGTTTCCTCACCTGTAAAGGAGAAATGATCTTCCTACAGGTGATTGTTAAGGTCGTTTCTATACACTCTCTTCTTCACCAAGAGAGCTCCTGCCTCTTGTCTCACATCCAAGTAGGAATAACAAGGTGGTTAATCTTATTTCAGTTGCTCCTGATAGCCTTTTGCTTCCCAGCATTGTCTTTCCGTTCTGTAAATGTGTTTTTTCCTAACTGTAAGCCCCATGCTGGTTGGATCACTGTTTACATGCTCCTCTGATTTCAGAAGCAGATTGCAGCCTTTCAGAAGTGTTTCAGTGCCCTCATTCTCCCCAGGGTGATCTCACTGCTTGCCTGGGCTTACAGTCAGTGCAGTGGTCTTGCACGTGGACCAGTTCCTGGGCTGTGGTGTTGCTTCTTCATCCTCTGCATCGATGCAAATGCTCGTCTGGAAGTCAGAACTGGGTCATGGCATTACCAATTGCTACAAGGTGCAGGAGAAGACAGTTGAAAAACATTTTGATTCTGTATATATTTCTTTGGATGAGGTAGCATTTTATCAATTTTTCTTTAAGTGATATATTTAAAATAGCACTAACACATGATTTGGTGCATATAGGTGAAAAGACTAAAACATAAATTTAGTGTGCCCATTTTTTTTTTTTTTTTTTTTTACATTTTCCAGGACTGGAACCACAGTCATTGCCATGTGGGAATCCAGCACCTTAACCTTCATGCCACCTGCCAGCGCTAGTGTGTCCATTTTATAGGTAAGAAGTTGCGGTCCCATGATGAGAGTTTAGGAGTTCAAGGATAGGTCAGAGAACCTGGACTTCAGGTTTAAGCTTACTTCCTTCTGAGCATCTGACATTGAGCCACATGTCCTTTTGTTGCTATCTTGTCTTCTACTTTATTATTGGAACCACTATTGGGCAAAATTAATAAGGAGATTATTAAATTTAAGTAGTCTGGTGTTTTTGCCTTTACACGCATCTACTTACTTCTACATGTAAATACACGTATATTTATATTAGCTCAACATTTGCATTTATCTTCTTTCTTAGTTTTCTTTTTCAGAATTCTTTCTTGTGATTAAGTTTATATAACACAAATTTTAGTACTTTGATCATCTTAAAGTGTACATTTCAGTGGATTTTAGTATCTTTGAAAAGGTAGGTAACCTTCACCACCATTTAATTCCAGAATATTTTCATCATCTCCAAAAGAAACTTCGTACCCATTAGCAGTTGAGTAAGTATATTGCTCTGAAAGATTTGCTGAATCATGATGCTGTGGGTGTGTTTGCACCTGCGTGTGAATGTGTATGTATGTGTGTGTCCTCCCCAAGTGAACATAAATCATTTGCTTTATGATAAGTCTTTGGAAGGGCTCTTGTTCAGGCAGGAGGTTAAGGAATGTGCATCTGTGAACCTTCCTTGAACTGCGAAGCCTTCTCTCTGGTGGCTGGTGTTGTAAGAATGCATGGGGAAGGCACTACAGGGAGGTCTGGAATAGATGTTGTGAGAGGGGTGGGAAGGAGAGTGAATGGCCTGGGAGGATCCTCTGCTTTCTAAGCCCTGGGGGAGCCAAGGCCCAGCACAACACTACAGAAGAGTTGGACTGCAGAGGTGCTGTCTGCAGAAAGAGGCAGCCAGCCAAGGTCCTGGGTGGCTGGGCTATTAAAAGCTCCCTCGACAGTTCTGACAAAAGTACCAGTGTTGGCTAGTCACAGCCTGATATGGATGCTTAGCTTCTGTCTCTGAAAACCCTGAAGTTCCATTTGTGTGTATTATTCAGCTCTCTGTGTGTCTCTCTGCGGTGTGCTACTGTTCTACAAAGTCTTCTGTGAAGACTCCAGAGAGCTGTGTTTGTTTATTAAAGGCGGTCGTTGTAAACAGCATGGTTAAGTAGTCATACTGCTGGACACAGTCCTCATCTTGGCTCTTTGCCTGGCTCTGTAATCCTAGCCAGATTATTTACCTTCTCTGGCCCTTGGTTTCCACATTTTTAAGTGAGTTGGTTGAAACAGATGATCTAGAAGTAATAATACCTATTTCTCGGGAGTTGTCAGGATTAAGTGACATAACACATGTAAATCTTTTGATACAGTGTCTCACATACAGCTTATGTGCCCAATGGTTAATAGAAAGATACATATGGTTATTAATACATAACCCTAACAAATTCATTTACCCATCCAGAATTAGCTCTCAATTAATTAATTTCCCCAACACCATTTGACAAATAACAGAATTCTGAATTTGTATGAACTTATTTATCATACAATAAATTCTTATGTATCCGCTGGCTTCTGATGGACTCAGTTTGTTCTGCTGGTCTGTTTTTTGATCATTTTAATAGACTAGCATAACTTAAATTACTATGACTTTTTAAAACTTTTTAACATCTTGGGAAAATCTCTATCATGATATTAGCTAAGAATTTGCACTTTTATTACCTTCCTATTCTTTTCTAATTTTTAAGAGCCATTTTTTGGGGGATTGACCCCAAGTCCTACTTGCATTGTGATTAGAATCCAATTCTATTATATCTAAATCTCAGTCTGTGAAAACTGATCATCTAAGATTATTCAGTCTTCTCATCTAGGAAGAAACTATATTTCTTTATTGGTTTAAGTATTTTATATCTTTCTAAGGTTATTCCTAGACATTTAATTGTTAATATTTTCACTGATATCTTTCCCATTATGTATTCTAATTGGTTTTTGCTTTAGGGAAGATGTTGATTTTTAACTTTTAAGCTATATTAACCTTATATCCAGTAATATTACTAGACTTACATAATAATTTTCAGAGTTATTATTTTGATTATCTCTTGATTTCTAGGCATATAATTATATAATTGAATATGCAAGTAATAACTTGATCACCATTGTAATTTTGATTTCCAGAAGATTGTCTTGTTGATTACTTAAAATAATTTCTTGCATTTATTTACCAATCTAGAGTTTTTTCTCTTTTCTGCTAACTAGTTTTCACTTTATCCCTATTTTTATTTCTCATTTTTTTTAAAGGTTTTCGCTATAGGGCGCGTGCACTCGCCAGACAGACAGAGAGAGAGGGACAGAGAGACAGAAAGCGAGAAATCAGCCCCCCCCCCCCCCCCCGCATGGAGAGGAACTGCATGCACACATGCCCAGCGTGAGTTTTAAGTCACCGGATCCGGGACGCGAACTGTGGTCAACTACATGGGAGTCCAGCGACATAGCCATTACGCTAACTGCTGGTTCCCTGTTTCTCATTTTCTTTATTTTACTAACTTGTTCAGTAGAATTTTGGTTCATCTACTTTAACTTTGTGATTTAATTATAAAAATAAGGCTGCAAATTTTATTCTGAGTATACATAACTCTGATATGGATTATTTCCAATTTTAAACATTTTGAAACTGGTATATATCTGTAGATTGGATTTTCTTTTTAAACTAATAGTTTTTTTAGTTTTGTTTCTGCCGTGGGGTTCTGGGAAAGTGAAGTCAGTATCCTAGTATACAGTCTAGTTGTCACTAGAAAGGGTGCCAGGCTGTTACAGGGACTGGCTTCTAGTAAAGAGGTACACCATGGGGAACCAAGTGACAGCAAACAGGAATATGAAAGTTTTGCTGAGCAGACACCAGGCACACATGGGTGAGGTGCTGTAGGTGTTGGTCTGCAAAAACCTAGTAACATTGCCAAATATGTATAGGTAATAATTAAAGGATTGTTTTTAAGTCTTCGTGTGGTTTGGATTGTTTTGTTCAACATGTTGCTATTATTTTCTTATTTTATTGTGCTGCAGACTGAATGCTGAGCATTTTAAAGTTTTATAGAGACATAACTGGCAATATAAAAATTATATATATCGCTAATGTATATATACATGATACATTGTATATGTCCCATATATGTTGTACATTTATATGTGCAACTTGATATGTACAGCATATATTGTGTGTGTATATATACATATACACACGCATATATATATAGAGAGAGAAATGATCACTACAATCAAGCTAATTTAATTCATTACCTCATATAGTTATTTTGAGTGTGTATGTGAGAGGGGAGATTTAATTTAAGATCTATCCTCTCAGCAAATTACAAGTATATAATACAGTATTGTTAACTATGTCACCATTGTGCACAATAGATTTCCAGGAATTATTCATTTTTCATAATTGAAACTTTCTACCATTTGACCAGAATCACCCAATTCCCTCCACCCTCTCACACTGGAAACCACCATTCTACTCTATACCTCTATGAATTTTATAATTTTAGATCCCACATGTAAGGAAAATCATATAACCTGTCTCTTTATGTCTCACTTCACTTAGCATAATGTTTCTCTGATCCATCTGTGTTGTTGCAAGTGGCAGAAATTCCTTATTTTTTAAAGCTGAGTGATAGTCCATTGTATATAGACACATTTCTATTTTACATTTTCTTAATCAATTCACCCAACAAAAGACATGTAGATTGTTTCTGTATCTTAGCTGTCATGAGTAATGTTACAATAAATGTGTCAGTGTAGACATTTCTTCAACATACTGATTCCAGTTTTCTTGAATATATACCCCAAAGTAGAATTGTTAGTTCATATAGTACTTATGTACTTAATATTTTGAGGACCCCCTACTGTTTTCCATAGTGATTGTACTAATTTACATTTCAACCAGCAGTGTACAGGATTCCTTTCTCCATGTCCTCACTAATATTTGTTACCAGTCATCTTTTTCATAATAGACATTCTAATAGAAATGATGTATATCTCATAGTAGTTTTAATTTGCAAGTCTCTGATTAGTGACAGTGAGCATTTTTCCCATATATCTTTTGTCTATTTGTATGTCTTCTGTTGAGAAATACTATTCAAGTCCTTTGCCCATTTTACGACTTCTTTTTTGAGAGGTTTTTGCTATAGGGCGCATGCACTTGCCAGAAAGGCAGAGAAATACAGAGAGATAGAAAGTGAGAAATCAGCCCCCCCCTCCGGGGGAGTGGTGGCCACACTTCAATCCCTTCTCCTCCATTCTCCTCTTGGGATCTTATGAACGCATGCACATGCGCCCAACATGAGTTTAAGCCACGGGGTCCAGGACTCAAACCACAGTCAACTAAATGGGAGGGCCATTTTAGAAACTGTGTTATTTGTATTTTTGATATTCTTATGCATTTTGGATATTAACCGCTTATCAGATATGTGGTTTGCAATTTTCCCCCCATTTTATAGGTTCCTTTTTTTTTTTTGATTGCTTCCTTTGCTGTGTAGAAACTTTTTAGTTTGATACATTCTCACTTGTCTATTTTTATTTTTGTTACTTAGGTTCTTGGTGTCATGGCTAAAAAATAGTTAATAAGACCTACATCAAGGTTTTTCTCTGTATTTTCTTCTGGGACTTTTGTGGTTTCAGGCCTTACCCTGAAGTCTTTAATCCAGTTTTAGTTGATTTGGGTGCTTTTCTTTCTTTCTCTCTCCATTTTTTTTTTTTTTTTTTTTTTTGAGTTATCAGATTTCTCTGATTAGGGCTTCCAATACTGTATTGAATAGCAGGGGTGAAAAACAGGCATTATTTTAATTTTTTTCTTTCATCATGAGAGAGCATTTGTGTATACAAAAAAGAGAAAGGAAAGCGCAGGAGAGAGAGAGAGAAACCCTTCACAGAGTCTGGCCAGACCGTGACCAGTCTTCCAGCAGGATTTGAGCACTAACATGCATGTGTATTTCAGGTTTCAGAAGTCTGGACCAAGGATTTGAACTACAGTCACCACGTGAGATTTGGCTTCTCTTGAACAGTGTACTACTACAGAACCAAGGAGCTGGCCCATTGTTTTGTTTTAGACCAAAGTCTCACTCTATTGTGATTATCTATTCTCAGCTCTCTGAGTAGCTGGGACTACATGTTTGTACAACCATGCCTGACTTTTAAGGTGGGTTGGGAACTGAAACTGAAACTGACTCTCTCATGGGGCATCAGTCTGCTGAGCAGCAGCATTTTACCAGTGTATGCCACCATGACAGGGCCTAAGTGTGGGTATTTGTGCTGTGTTTTGGATCTTAAAGGAAAAGCTTTCAATTTTCCCTCTTTGATAATGATATTGATTTTTCTTTTTTTTTTTGAGAGTTATTTTTTACTATAGGGCGTGTGTGCTCACCAGAGACACAGAGAGAGAGAGAGACAGAAAGCGAGAAATCACCCCCCACCCCTCAGAGGGGATGGCCATGTCACAATCTGATGGCTTGAAAATCTTGTGAGGCATTTGTGTGTGCGTGCCCAAAATCCCAGGAGGATAATAGATGAGAAGGGACTGTGGTATGGCCATCCCTCCTGGGGGGGGGGGAGTGATTTCTTATTTTCCTCTCACTGTCTCTTTCTGGTAAGCAACATGCCCTATGGCAAAAAACTTAAAAACAAAGGATAAAAAGAATATTAAGGGACCAGCAGTTAGTGTAATGGCTATGTCATTGGATTTCCATGTAGTCGACCACGGTTCAAGTCCTGGACCCGGTGGCTTAAAACTCATGCCGGGCGCATGTGCATGCATGCCCAAGATCCCAAGAGGAGAGTGGAGGAGAAGGTGGAGACTGGTGTGGCCATCCCCCCTAGGGGGTGATTTCTCGCTTTCTGTCTCTCTGTCTCTCTCTGTCTGTCTGGCGAGCGCATGCGCCCTATAGCAAAAACCTCTTCAAAAAAAAAAAAAAGAATATTAAATGTCTTTTCTGCATGTATTGATTGACCATGTTTTTGTCTTTCATTCTGTATAAGAGACAGTATAAGAGACATATGGTGACTGTAAGAGTAATGATAATCATAAGGCCCAGTCAAACAACTCGCAGTACTGAAACTATATGTCACTTAACAGTATGAGACATCCTTTTCTGGGGATTTCCAGGAGACTAGGCCACCTCAGCACAGGTACAACTCTAATAAACCTAAAAGCAAAGCTTTCAAGAATAGCTTAAACTTCCTTAATGAAGGGAACACCTGATAACTAACCTGGACTGAATGTAGGTATATGAAAGGGAAAAAACAATCCCCCAAGCTCAGAGAGTAGTCTTCAGACAGAGACATTCCTGATCAGTAGATCGTCTGATCCCCTTCATGTATCTAGCCTATTCCACCAGGCAGCTGCTACTAATCATCTTGTAAGACGCCAGAATGAACTGCTTGACCATCAGTGTTTAAGCCTCTTCTTTGATGCGATTTGGACTGAAGAGGAAAAGTCACCCCTGGGGAAGCAGGACCACATGAAACCCAAGAACACTAGCATCATATTTATTGATCTGTTTTTATGTATCCTTGCATCACAGGGATATATCCCACTTGGTTGTTGTTTATGATACTTTTAATGTGCTTCTAAGTTTAGTTTGCTAGCATTTTACTTAAGAGTTTTGCATCTATGTTCATCAAAGATATTGGTCTGTAGTTTTATTTTCTTGTGTTGTTTTTATGTTGCTTTGGTATCAAAGTGATGCTGGACTCATAAAGTGAGTTTCAGAGTGATCCCCCTACTTTTTTGGAAGGGTTCACCAATGGCTGATATTACTTCTTGGATGTTTTGTGGATTTCACATGGTTCACAAGTGAATTCTACCAAATTCTGGTCCTGGGATTTTTTTTTTTTCTCAAGATTTTTTCATTCTTTTAAATTTATTTTTATTCATGATAGAGAGTACATGTGTGCATGCTAGAGAGAGAGAGACAGAGACAGAGAAACAGAGAGAGAGAACCCCTGATAGGTTCCCAATGCTGCAGTTCACCTCCGGCCTTCAACATGCCCTGGACCATGGGCAAGAGTGTGGCCAGTATATTCAGGGAGGTTTCTGAACTTTAACCCAGACTCTTCATGTAGGACTGCTTTGCAGAGCATTGTGTTTTACTACTGTGTTGTCACCTGGCCCCTGCCTGGCTTTAAGGTGGGTCAAGAATAGAACCTGGGCTTTCCATGTTGCCTCAGCCTGATGAGTAGTATCATCATCAACTAGGGTGCATTACAGCAGCTGGATCTCTTTTATCCAATGATTATTTAAGAGTGTGTTGTCTAATTTCCATGTTTTTGTTTTTGTTTTGTTTTAATTAGCAGGAGGGCATGTGTGCTTTCTGGGGGTAGGGAGAGGGAGGGAGAACCCTCTCTCCACCATGGAGGATGGTTATACTGTAATCCCTTTTCCTCAATTTTTCCCTTTTTTTTCTGGGTTTTTGGCTTGCATAAAACATATGCCCATAATGTTTCTCAAGCTGCTGGGTTTGGGACTCAAACCACACAGCCGGCCATGTGGGATCCAGCTGCCTTAACCACTATGCCACCAGGTAGTCCAGTTTCCATATTTCTGTGAACTTTCCTTTTTTTTTCTTTTTTTCTGTTCTTGATTTTTAATTTCATTCCCTTGTGGTCTAAGAAAATACTCAGTATGATTTTAATCTTCTTAAATATGTTAAGTCTAGTTTTGTGACCTAAAGTATGATCTATCCTAGAAAATGTTATGTGAGAACTTAAAGAGAATGTGTATTCTGCTGCTGTTCGGTAGGAAGTTCTGAGTATGTCTATTAGATCTCTTAGGTATACTATCTTTCACATGACTGTTTCATCATTGATTTTCTGCCTGGAAGTTCTATACTTATTGAAAGTGGGATATCAAAGTCTCCTACTATTACTGTATTATTGTCAATATTTCCCTTCTGATCTGTCAATGCTTCTTTTATGTATTTAGGTGCTCTGATGTTGGGTGCAAATATATTTACACTTTCTTCTTCCTGTTGAATTGATCCTTTTATTACTATAATTAGCTCTTATCTTTAATAACAGTTTTGACTTAAAGTATATTTTACCTGATGGAACTATTGCCATCCCCACTTTCTTTCTGCCACTATGGCATAGAATATATTTTCCCCTTCATTTACTTTCAACAAGTTTGTCTTTATATCTAAACTGAGTCTTTTGTAATAACATACTGAAACAAGGGAGGTTTTTTGTTTGTTTGTTTGTTTGTTTGTTTGTTTTTAATCCAGTCAGCCATCCTGTGCCTTTTGATTGAAGAGTTTAATCCATTTATGTTTTTTTTAGTTGCCAGAGGCACCTACTTTTGTAAGAGAGAGATAGAGAGATGCAGAGAGGGAAAGGGAGAAAGCATCCCCTTGAGGGGTGTCATCATGCTGAAATCCTTTTTCCTCCATTTCTTCATCTTATTGGGATCTTGGACATATATGGACATATGTCAGCACATTTTTCAAGCCTCTGGGGCCAGGATTCAAACCACATATTTGGCCATGCAGGGTCCAGTTCCCTTAATGACTAGGCTTTACAGGGCTGGTCCTCCATTTATTTTTAAAGTAATTGTGGATAAGTAAGTACTTACTTTTGCCATTTTGTTAATTATTTCTGACTACTTTGCAATTCTTTTATTTTCTTTTTGTCTTGCTGCCTTCTTTTGTTATTTGATTTTTTTTCTAGAGAGTTGATTCAATATTCATTTTTCTTTATCTTTTGTATATCTTCTGTAGGTTTTTAATTTTTTGTTTTTAGAAAGCTTGTTTAAGTTTTCTTGTAGTCATAATGGTCTACTTTAATTTTACAAGTTAAATTCAACTGCAGATTAAAAACCCTGCACCGTTTACCCCCACTGCCCAATGGCTATGTTCTCAGAGTTCACATCTTTTTATATTGTGAATCTCTTACCAAATTTTTGTGATTATAGTTATTCTTAATACATTGTCCTTTAATTTTTATATCAGGGTTACAGATAATATGTGCATCACTGTTACAGCGCCATGTTATTCTATATTTGGCTGTATATTTACCTTTATTGGCAAGCTTTATACTTTTATATGCTTTCATGTTTGGCATGTTTTTTTATTGCATTTGGAGAACTCCCTTATGTATTTCTTGAAAGGCTGACAGTGGTGACAGACTTCTTCAATTTTATCTTGTCTGGGAAAGACTTAAATCTTCTCATCATTTAAAAAGGATAGCTTTGCATGGTCATGAGTTTTGTTGTTGTTGTTTGTTTGTTTGTTTTCTTTTCAGTGCTTTGAAAATATCCCATTGTCCCTTGGTCTGTAAGGTTTCTATTGAGAAATCTCCTGATAGTCCAACCATGTTTCTTTTGAATGAGGCAAGTCATTTTTCTTTTGTGACTTTCAAATTCCCTCTTTGTCTTTTGACAATGTAATTATAGTGTTTATAATTGGATTGAAACAAAAAAGATCTTGTTTTTCTTTAGTCTTTATATTCAATCAGATTTCTATGGGTCTCTATCCATTTTGAATCTGGATGTTTATTTTACTTCCACCCTTCTCCCCTCTAGTTTGGGGAGTTTTTTCTTATTATTTCTTTAAATAAACTTGCTTCCCCCCCCTTTTCCTTCTGAAATACACATTGGGCATATTCTCTTGCTTGATGGTGTCCTATAAATCCTGTAGGCTTTTTAAAGCCGTTTTTAATTCTTTATCTCTTTTTCTCCTCTGACTTGATCATTTAGATGACCCATCCTTGAGTTCACTGAATCTTTCTTCTGCTTGATCAAGTCTGCTGTTGAAGGTCTCTATTGCATTTTTTTAAGTTCTTATTTCATTCTTCAGCTCCAGAGTTCCTGTTTGGTTCTTTTTAATGTTTCTGATTCTTTGTTGAACTTCTCATTTTGTTCCTGTATTATTTTCTGTGTCCTCTTGTAGCTCACCGAGCTTCTTTAGAACAATTATTTTAAGTTATTAGGCAAGTTGTACTGTAGGTCTTCATTTATTTGGAGTCAGTTACTGGAAGTTTACTTTTCATTGGTGCTGCCAAGTTTTTATGCTTTTTTTTTTTCATGTTTCTTGAATCTTTGTGTTGGTATTTACATCATTGAAGAAGCAGTCATCTCTCTTAGTTTTATTGCCTGGCTTCAGTAAGAATAGACCTTCACCTGAGGGAGTGGGAGGACATGGGCACTAAGTGTGGGTGTGTATAGGAATGTGCTGTTCTACCAGGTCGAGTGGTGTGCAAGGCATCAAGTGTGGGGATGTACAGTAGCTCTGAGTTCAGGGGTGTGCAATAGTGTGGTGTAGGCAAATGGGTTTGTGACATCGTCAGTTCTGTGGTCCTTGATGGCAAAAGCTGAAAGGGTTCTACAATGACTACAAGGGATATTGGAGTTCTCATTGGCACCTTTAGGTCTAATGTTAGGCTGGGGCAGGTAGCAGAGAAAGCTAGGAACCTATCGTTGTTGATGGAGGCTGGAATAGCTGATGGGAACTGTAACTGGTAGGGGAGTAAGGAATAGTGACATGAGTGTGCTTGGCTTAGGGATTTGGTTGCAGGTGATGGTGTGGCATTGTAAGCCAGGGTCAGTGACTAGGGCCAGGGTTGGCTATGGGCAGGTGTACTCAGGTGGGAGCCAGAGCCTGTGGTGAAGGCTGGAGCTGGTTGTAGGTGTGCACATGGTGGCTCTGCTGAGTCCTGGGGTTAGGGTGACCATAGCATCACTGGTTGGAAGAGTTCTGGTGGGTGAGAGAGTGGTGGCTCAGGCAGCTGGGGTTTACAAAGGTGAAATTGTATTTCCCTTGGTAGCCAGCACTAAAGAGGATCTGCAGTAGCTGAGATAGTTCTTTGAGTTCTCTGTGTGGAAACTGCTGAGGTCCTTTGCAGAGCAGGTCACTCTTGTGGCTGCTACTTACAGTCTCCATCTTTGTCCTTTGGTCCTAGGCTTCTCCAGTCATCTCAGCTATACTGTCTTCCTCAGCAATCTGGACGGGGTGAAACTCAAGTGGTTCCTTTAGGCAATGTCCTAAGAGAATGGGGAAGCTGGATACTTGCCATGCTCTATCCCAAAAAGGGAACTCGTGGCCTGTGGAGAACCCTCTCAGCTCTGAGTCTTGAAGGTCTGGAGTGTGGGATGATACAGGAAGAATTAAATCATTCTTATTTTTTTGTGCAGCTAGCTATTCATGTGGGGTTCTTTTTGTTTTTGTCTTTTTAGATTTTTGCCATAGGGCATGTGTGTTTGCTGGAAAGAGATAGAGAAAGACAGAGTGAGAGGGTAAGTGAGAGATCATCCCCCAGGCAGATGGCCATGCCACAATCCCTTCTCCATTCTCCTCTTGGGATTTGGGACACCTATGCACACATACCCAGGGTGTTTTTAAGGCTACAGAGTCCAAGACTTGAACCATGGAGTCAGCCATGTGAGATCCAGTGCCTTAACCACCACCATGCCACCTGCTGCCCCCCCCTTTTTTTATAAATGCCAGACAGTGTGCACAATCATGAAAGAGAGAAAGAGAACCTCTCAATGGGGTCTGGTCATACTGCAGTCCTTTATTCCTCCATTTCTCCATTCCATCAGGGTCCTGGGAACACACACACACACATGCTCAGCATGTTTCCCAGTAGTCAACCATGTGCGATCCAGCTCCCCTTGCAGGTTGCTTAACCACCATCCTACAGGACTGGCCCTGAGATTTTGTTTTGTTTTTAATCCTTGGAGTTCTTCTCTTTTTTTTTTTTTTGGAGAGGTTTTTGCTATAGGACATGTGCACTTGCCAGACAGAGAGAGACAGAGAGACTGAAAGTGAGAAATTACCCCCTAGGGGGGTGGCCACACCACAATCCCTTCTCCTCCATTCTCCTCTCGGGATCTTGGGCACACACGCACGTGTGCCTGGCATGAGTTTTTTTAAGCCACCAGGTCCAGGACACGAACTGCGGTCTACTACATGGGAGTCCAGTGACAGAGCCATTACGCTAACTGCTGGTCCCTGGAGTTCTTCTCTTTTACTAAAAATATTTTAAATTTGTATGAGTTATTTAAGTCATCCGAATAGTCCTGGCATCTTATTTTTGCCTTCTTTCTCCCAGTTTGTTCTCTTCCCTTTGTTCTCAGTCTTTGACTTATGGGCATTGTTTTGTTTAGCTTAATCATCTCGATTAGTAATTATCTTTCAAATTCAAAAGGCAGTTCTTTATCCTACATAGCTGTCTGTTTATTGAGAAAAAAAATAAAGTAGTTTCTTTTGATTCCTATTATGCAGGAGATATTTAAGTATTTATTGCCCTTGATCCTATAGATATGCATACCCTTGTTTAATATATTCTTGGACTTCAGACTCCAAGATATGTAACTTGAACTGTGTGCATGTATGTATTATATTATTATACATTTTATGGTAGTATATAAAGTATATACTATAAATTCAACATACAATATATGTAATATATAGTATAAGATGATATATATCTAAGCATATACACACACATATATATATATGTGTATGTGTGTGTGTAGATATACATAAACCACTATACACAGACACACATGTAAACACATGTGAGGAGACTTCAAAAATGCATTTTAAAAAGTAGTTTTGGCTTTTTACAAAAACAGGGGACAAAAATATAAGAAAACATATGTGCTAACAAATAAAATAAGTATAAGGAAAAGAAAAGAAAGTATGAGTTTGAGGGCCTGGCTTGGGAAGCACAGACAGTCTGGCCATTTCTAGGGTTGGCCCCACGTGGAGGCCGCTCCCTTCTCTTTTGGGTTCAGACTCTGAGTTTCCCTCTGAGGACAGCTGGAGCCAATTGTTCTGTCTTCTTTCTGGGTTGTCGGGTTTCCATTTCCCAGAGTAAACATGTATTCATTCAGGTCACCATATTTGTTGATCTGCCTCCTTCGGATTTGTACATCATTTTTATTTTCTGTGGTCTCAGTGTGAGTGCATCCTACCAGTTGTTCACAGGCTTGTTCTTTTTTTTTTTTTTTTTTTTCCAGGAGAGGTTTTTGCTATGAGGTGCATGAGCTCACCAGAAAGACAGGCAGAAAGTGAGAAATCACCCCCCAGGGGGGATGGCCATGCCACAATCCCTTCTCCTCCATTCTCCTCTCGGGATCTTGGGCACGCACTCACACGCACTCAGCATGAGTTTAAGCCACCGGGTCCGGGACTTAAACCACGGTCGACTGCATGGGAGTCCAGCGATGTAGCCATTACGCCAACTGTTGGTCCCCCAGGCTTGTTCTTCTTATGGGATCGAATAGAAATTTATTTGGGTTATGAGACCTATTTCAGAGATTGGCAGGCTAGCACAATTTTAACCCTAAAATACAGAGTATGATTTTTAAAAATTATAGTTGCCTGAGGGCACTGGACTGGGAAACAGGTGCTGCTGGTGTGATTATGGATTTTTATACCTCTGTGGGTGGACACATGAGAGTTTTCACACCAGCGATTTGCACATGCAGTCACCACGCTTGTAACTGACCAGCAGAGTTATGATTCTGAGCGCGTAGATCCTTTCAGCTCCATTGTGCAGAGAAAAGTAGGCTCTGCCTGTGAGGCCTCAGATCACCTAAGCCTACCCTAGCTCTGCACTTGAGCCAGAGAGGTCACTCGTATAGGACCTGTGGCCAGCGGAGGGCCCGCTTTCACCCTGAGCAGTCAGTTTGAAGGCCAATGGTTTTGACATGTCAGGGGACTTAAAAGAGTTAGTGCAAAATTGAATTAAAGTATGAGTTTATTTTTGGTGCCACAATCTTTTGAAATCCTTGCATATTTTTCAGTGAAGGCAGTTTCTCTGAACATTTTGCAGACCTCCTTATATTATCAACTTTGGTCCTGGATGATGTTTTGATCCATGTGGACTAAATTATTCTGTTGTAAGTGCTCTCATATGTGAGAGTATGGGAACTATTGTTCATGGAGTTATCTCCCATGGACCAAGTCCTCTACATAAGTCACAGCATGCATTCCTCAGAGTGGACACTTGGGTGGATATTACTTGGTCATTGCGTAGATGAGGATATTTAGGCTTGGGCAGAGTTAGAGTCTGCTACTGTATTATTTTTACTCAGCTTTGTGCATTCTATGGTATTACTATTTCAGTTTTCAATCTGTAGGTATTGACTAGGTGTGTGCTTGGTGCTGGCCTTCATGGGGTGTATGGGCTATATACCCCATGGCAGTGGAATTGATGTGGCTTAGTGGAAAGATGAGTGTGTGATGAGGCACTTGCCGAGTGCCAGACCAGCTGGGTGTCCTTCGTGTGTCTGAGCTTTTAGCTCCCTGGAGGCCATGAGTCAACCTCATAATCACAGCATCACAAAGCCTGCCCTTCCTGCCTGCCTGCCTGACACTGGATAAGAGAAAAATGACTGCCATGTTCAATAAAGCTTTTGAGGGAGATAATTTAAATTGCTTTGATAGCATTCTTGGGAGTTGGGGTTTCTTTTAATAATTTAGGGTGAAGGAATGTGTGTTCTCATTAAAGAGAGATGTATTTGGGCTCCGAATTTGAAGTTATTGTTTCTTCAAGGTTTGGTGAGTTTGAAAACCAAGATAACATGAAAACTGCTGGTGGATGTGGGAAGAGGTCTGTCTGTCTCCTTTCTTGTGTCCCTCTCTTTCAGAGTGCCAATGGCTGATTATTTTTGAATCATTGGCTATTGGATGCTCATGGGCTTGGACAGGATGAAAAATGGAAGTGCTTATTTTCTGATTTTAATAAGTGAGAAACAGCTGTTCTTCCTAGCTTGGAAGGCAAATCATTTTTTTTCTACACACACATGCTCATGCACACACACATAGTTTATCAACACGCTACTAGGAAAAATTAAAAATACAAAATGATATTTCTAAAAGGAGAAGCCAAGAAAAGGCATTTCTAGAATTGCCAAAATATTTCCCGTGGCTAAGGGTCCTTGTAGCGTGGTCCTTATGCTTACACATCTGGGCCTGTAGAGCACAGTCTTGAGGTAGACTTGGGGCTGGCATTGAGATTCCAGGCCCTCCGCCTTCCCACTCTGCCAGATGCTGTGGGGGCCTTGGAAAATAGACTCAGTCCTTTACCATAATTTATCATGAATTGTTCACCCCTCCCCCATCCCAGGGTATACATTCCAAGACTACTCAGTGGAGGCTTGAAACCACGGATAGTACCAAACCCCACAAATACAGTACTATGCTCTTCAATCTGGCATGCAAAATGGCTACTAAGTGACCAATAGGCAGATAGAGTAGACAGTTCAGGAGAATTCACCTCCTGGGCAGGATGGAGCTGGGCAATCTGAGATTTTATCACATTCCTCAGAGCAGCATGCAACTTAAAACTTATGAATTGTTGACTTCTGGAAATTTCCATTTAATATTCGTATGCATGTGTATATAATTTGCTAGAGGGTACACTCTCTGGACAGAGAAAGCACTCCACATGGGGACATTCATGCCTCAAACACTTCTCCATCTCTTTTGTTTTGGGATTTTGGACATAGATGCACATGTGCCTGGTGTGTTTTTCAGGCCTTCAAGTCCAGTACTCAAACTGCTTAGTTGGCCATGTGAGATCTGGCTACCTTATAACTGCCATGCTACTGGCTGGTCCCCATTTAATGTTTTTGAAATGCGATTGACTGTAGGCAACGGAAACTGTGAAAAGTAAAATGTGGATGGGGGCGGGGACTACTGTCTTTTGCTTTAACAGAGGCTGTTTTTTCTTTTTTTTTTTAAATGAATCTTTGATCCATTTAAACAGCATTTAAAATTATTGTCAATTGGGAAAGATTGACAGTTGCCATTTTACTTGTTTTCTGTTAGTACTGTAGTTGTTTTATCTGACTTTCAACAGGCATAACATTTCATTAAACAAGGCAAGTAAGTGCTCAAGCTTGACTGTGCAACAGTGTACCTAGGATTAACAATATGTACTGTATATAAATTTTACTTCTCAACATGTACTTCCTCACATTTGTCACTTTTATAAGCAACAATACTAGCCATTTAGTTCATTCCTAAAGAACCGAGGGTACTGGAAATTTAACTCTGTCAGGGCAGTTTTTTTTTTTTTTTTTTTTTTTTACATTATAAACTGAAGAAAAATGGGTATCATTTAAAGATTTATTCTTAAGAATAAGAAATAATAAAAAGAAGTCAAAAGGAGCCAAATCAGGAATATAAAGTGGATGTCTAATGATTTCCCATTGAAATTCTCACAAAATTACACTTGCTTGATGAGAGGAATGAGCAGGAGTATAAGAAAAAAGTATTGTGTACTTAAAGATTTGTTAAGAGGTTAGATCTCATTGGTAATTATTCTTAGCATACTCAAAAACATATCATAAAATAAAATAAAATAAATAGAATAAAATGAAATAAAATAAATGCTACCACCATGGTGTAGCAGTAAGGTACCAGAAATGTCCTGCAAGCTGTAAACCATAGAGTAACCATGGGTTTGGAACCATGGGTTTGGATACCTGGGTTGGCCTGAAAACATGCCAGGCATATGGGCAGGTGCTCCGGATCATAGGAGCTAGAGGGCTGGGGAAAGAGATTTCATTGTGATAAAATTATGTGGAGAAAGCTTCTTTCTCTCCCTTTCTGTCTTTCACACACACTCTATCATAAAAAAGAAAGAAAGGAAATGAAATAAAGAACAAATAACTGAAAATTGTAGGTAAATTAAGGGATTCACATAGGTGAAAAAATCATTTAATTGCCTTTCGAATTAATATTGGTGGCTTCCACTTGTTAGGGGAGGAAGATGAAGCACATGCTACTGAAAATAACTTTGAAAAACTAGTCCAAGTAGATAAACAATGAGTCTTGTAATACATAAACAAAGGTACATACAGTCACACACCACTTCATAGGGGATATGTTCTGAGAAATGTAGTAGGCAATTTTATCATTGTACGAACGTCATAGAATATACTTATATAAACCTCGATGCTCTAGCCTACTACATGCTTTGGCTATATGGAATAGCCTAGTATGATCTTAGGAGACCACCATTCACGTAGGTGATCTGTCGTTGACTCTAACATCTTGATGCAGCACGTAACTAGGATGAAGTGAGAATTCTCTAATGGTCATTTTGTAATACTATACACTGATTTCATGGCTTGAAAAATATAAGCATGTATGTGCAATGCTGCATGTGCATGTATACTGTCCCTTGGTTGTCCTTGGACACAAATCTCTTTATCTTTTGGTTCTGAGCTCAGGTACCCTAACCTCATAGAGTGTTACTGTAATGGAGGAGAGAGATCCAGTCTGAGTTGGTGAAAAGCTAGGAAGACTATTTTACTGGGTCCTAAAATTATTATTTTCAGGACATAGCATAACTCCACTATTAAAAAACGAACTGAATCGAGACTCTTGAACTTGTCTCATTCAACATGGGACAATTATTTGTTATCAGGAGCAGCAATTTTCATGCATGTAATTAATATACTAAAATCCTTAAAAATATGATCGCTTCAGTGGGTTAGGCATACCAGTCTTATTTATACCACTTAATTACTTTTCTTTTCATTTTCGTCATGAATTAGGTACAAGTGAAATTGGCTAGCCCCCTTTAAAAGGAATGATCCCTAAATCTGATTTGGTGGGGTCTGTGTGAATGAAGACTGCTTTAATAGACAGTGTGACACTGGAGAGTACAGAAAGCATAGTCAAATAGAAACTCAGTTTTTTTCTGACTCCTGCTAGAAAGATGTCAGATTCCAATCTTTCTTGTTTAATACAGTGACTACTGATACTTAGCACATTGATCTGTTACTCGTAAGTGATGCTCACATTCACTGGTATTAGGGAATTACTGCCTTTGTTTCTTTGTCTCTGAGTAGGTTGGACTTCCCTGTAAAGAAGAAGCCCTTAAATTTGATGAAGAGCCACATTCTTGGCGAGACTTGACCCCAAACATTTGAGATTAGCCCTTTAAATTTCTCTTTCTGGACGTCTGACAACAAAACTTGGTGCATTTTTCTCTGCAGGATCCAAATAATAGCTAAACTCCTCAGGGGCAGCTGTGAGGCAAGTATTTCTTAAAAACAACTGTATTAAAGTTATCTGGAGACTGCAAATAAGAGACGGCTTTTTCTTTTCTTTTTGAAGGTTATTTATTTATTTATTTATTATCCATGAAAGAGGTGATAGAGACAGAGAGGGACCCCCAACAGGATCCTCATGTTGCAATTCTACCCAGCCCCAGTCAGCCACAATCAGGGCCACACATGACTGCTTGTAAAGGAAGACTTCAAGAAATGAACCCAGGGCTCCCTATACATGTGGCCTCAACATTGTGGAGAGTTGGTTCCATTACCACGGTGCTACCGTGGCTGTGCCCATCTGAAGATGTGCGCACGTACATCTGAGACTACTACAATACTTAATGAACTCGCCCCTCAAGAACATACACAGAGCTTTTCACTCTAATTCCTAAGGCTCATCCTTAAGCACACCTTGCTGGCTTGAACAAAAACATCTGATTTCACTCTTCGGGAAACTACATACTTGGTTTTTGCAAGCTTTCCTACTTCAGAGAATCAGCAGTATTCAAGCAGTATTCATTCGTTCAGTGATTCATATGTTATTTTACTTAACATAATTTTTTTTTTAATTTGCCAAAAGGCATGTGTGCTATGCCAAAGAGAGAGGGAGAAAGAGGAAGCACCTCCCATAGAGAATGGGCATGCCACAATTCCTTCTCCTGCATTTTCCTCTTCTTTTTGGGACTTTTGGGCATGCATGCACACATACCTAGTATGTTTCTCAAGCTGCCAGGTCCAGGACTCAGACTGCATGATTGGCCATGTGGGATCTAGACACCATAACCACCATGCCATAGGCTGACATCCACTCCCCTGCAAATACTTTTTGAGCATTTAAAATACCAGCATGGCTTAGGCTGTATATATACACATGGGTCCAAAGCAGTTCAGCAAAAAGAGATGCGGAGATGGATGGATTGAGAATTCAATGGTGTATAGATGGATACGGAAAGCATGGAATTCAATGGTGTATAGATGGATACGGAAAGCAGGCAAAGGATGACAAGGATGACAAAATGAGTTCAGATCTTGGTTCTCTCCCTTTGCCCGTTGGGCAAATTAGCTAATGGCCCTGAGCAGGTGCTCTACATGTGTTTGGTTATGTCTAGGTAATGGCTAAGCCACTGCGAATGAAGGTTTTGATCAAGGAGGGTTATGTGCGTGTTTCCTTAGAAAGATAGCACATTGACGGGACGGGGAGGTAGTGGTGCTATCTGTTGAAGATATTTTGAGCAACTAGGTTGAAAGAAATGTTCACATATTGAAATGTTCACTTTGTAAGTTAAATAATGTGATTGTATAAAAACTAAAATAAAAAATTATTATAAAAAAAAAGAAATACTTTTAGGACATCCTTCGTGGAGGATGGCAATGTCCATTAACTGGGGACAACTCAGACTGCAGGGCTCTCAAGATGCAAATTGTTCATGTGCCTACCTATGCTAACGGGGTCACTGCAGTTTGGATAGCTGAGGTTTGTATTTCTTACCATAGCATTTTTGTAGAAAAAAATGATCTGCTAAGTGAAGATCCATTGCCAGTTTTACTTACAAGTCTACCATTTTTCCTATATGGGGAATCAAAAAGAATGGGTTTGGGATAGAGGTAGATATAGTTAAAGATACAGTTAAGGATATACAACATTAAATGACTTAATCCTTGACTTCACTATATTTCTTCTATCAAACATAATCTGATTTGGAACAAAAAGACTTTTGAGCATATTTTAATTTTGCTAGTTCCTTAGGAGATTTCCTCCCCCCTCCCCCACACACACACTTGCTTATAGATCCAAAAATAAATGCTAATATAAAACTTATTATGTTAGCAAATTTTTATCCTGATTCTTTCTTCCTGGGGCAACTCTCCTTAAATTATAAATCAAATCTGGCTTCAAACTAAAGTGCCACAATCTGTTTTCAGTTGACCCAGGGTACAAATAAATTTCTCTATCTCTTGAGATGACAGATTCTATCCTGGAAATTCACAGAAGGAGTGAAATTGTTAGCAGTTGTTCTTCAAATCTGGTCCTCTTTTTTCATGGAAATGTGTCTGTGCCTTTTGTTTGTGTTGAAAGCAGGAAATCTGGAGTCACATGGGCCCAGAGTCGTACATGTTTCAATTGGAATTTTTTTTCTTTTTGTTAGTTTCTTTCTTATTTTTAAATTTTAGGTTCTGAGGAAAGCCACTGAGAGTTTTAAGTAGGGGAGTATCATCATTTCTTTACATCCTTAAAATTTTAATTGTAGTAAAATATATATATAACTCAAAGTTTACCATCTTAACCATGTATTTCTAAGTATAGAGGTTGACACGGGTAAGTGTATTGACTTAGTTGTGCAGTCAATCTCTAGAACTCTATTTGGTTTGCAAACCTGAAACTTCTGTCCATTAAACAGTAATTCTCCATTTCCTCCTGTTTCTAAACCTTGGCAACCACCATTCTACTCTCTGTCTCTAAGACTTTAACTACTCTAGCTACCTCATGTAAGTAGAAGCATATAGTTTTTGTTCTTTTGTGATTGGTTTATTTTACTTTATAATGTCCTCGAGGTTCATCTGTATTATGGCATATCAGGATTTCCTTCCTTTTAAAGGCTGAATGATATTCCATTGTATGGACAGACCACTCTGTTTACCCATTCATCTGTCGTTGGACGCTAAGCTTTATTCTACTACTTGGCTGTTATAAATGGTGCTACTCTGAACATTGGTGTGCAGGTATCTGTTCAAGTCTTTGTTTTCCATTGTTTGTGGGTATACCCAGGAATAGGATTTCTGGGTCATATGGTAACTTGGTAATTTTTTGAGGAACCACCACATTGTTTTCCACTTCACATTCCCATCAGCAATGCACAAAGGTACCAGTTTCTCAATATCCTCACCAACACTATTTTCCATTGTATTTTTTTTTTGACAGTAGCCATGTGGTTTACTATCTGCATTATTGCAACAAGTGCTAGTGTACAGAGAGAATAAGACCTAGTTCCTGCAGTGAGAGAGGAAGCTCCCAGTCTGGTGGAGGAGATAGACATCTAATCAGAAAGTTCTAATTCGTCTTGGTGAGTGCCATGATAGAGACAGGTCTTAAGAATACACAGAATGAATGCAATGAAGGAAGACTTCTAGGTGTGAGAATACCTCTTTAAATCCTCTCTAATGCATACTTGGTAGAAGGAACCAGAAAAAGAGAGGTTAAATCTAAACTGGTTGGCAAGTTTTGGTTAAGAGCAATATTTTTAGAATAGAACAATACTTATATTTGAAGCCTTTTTTCCTTTCATTTGTATATGTGTTCTGGCTCTGAGAGATTGTAAAGGTTACTTAATTAGCATACTTAGTTCATAGTTTCTGGTTATCAGCAAGAGGCCACACTGAGACTTTGGAAGAAAGAGGCACAGAGGGTGGGGAGGTGGGAGGTGGGACGCAATGTTTCTTTGGGCCTGGCCCAGGGTGATGTGTGTTTACCATTTCCTCCCCTCTGGGCTAGTCTGAAGAGTTCCAGGTCAGAGGGGTGTGTGCTGCCTCAGGGCAGGTGTTTGGAAGGTACAATGATGAGGTGGCAAACAGGAATAGGGAAGCGAAGGATATAAAGGCCTGCTATTTAGGAATGGTGCTATTCTTGTCACAGTGACTCACACTTGTCAAGCCTTTAAGGATATTTGCAGAGGAAGAAAGAAGCCTAGGATGCAGCTTGGAGGTGGGCACAGTCTGGCTTCCAGTGCTGGGATGGAGGCAGTGTGTGATCTCACCCGTTTCATAGGGTCATCCCGACAGCCAGACTGCTCCATTTCCATTTTCACTGCTCAGTGTTGCCTTTTATGGAACTGCCTTTAAAAGAAGCTTTGGGTCTGATGTCACAAAGTCTCTATGCTTTCTCAGGGGAGAGAAAAAGAGAGACGGAGGGAGGGATAGAGGGAGAGAGAATATAATTTTGCTGAACATTCTATATCACACTAACCCACCCCCATTTGACTTAGTACTTATATATTCAGCATTCTGTTCTTGAAGGACTCTTGTCTATCTCCCATCTAGGTTGAGAGTCCCTCTGCATCTCCAGATCCTTCCAGAATCTCAGGCAGTTTAAGCTTGTCTATCTCAGGAGAGAGAGAGAAGGAGAGAGGCAGCAGCTCCCAAAAGAGCCCTGATGCCTATCACCCACTGACTCAGTCAGTCTCATATTGTGGGTTGTGCATGCCTGGAGTACTCAGGAAAGTCTCCAGGTGTGAACCCCAAACCTCCCCATGTGGGTCATCCTCCAGAACATCGTGTTCTAGTCCTGCATGCAGGACTAGTCCAGCCCTAAATGCAACCTCTCATTCTGTCTGCCTGTTTGCATTTATTTGCAGCTAGCAACCTACCAGCAGTATTTGAACCCATGAAGACATTTACTATTTACTAAGGATTTTAGAGGTCCAGGGTCTAGGTTCATGAGCTGTTCAACACTGCCATGCGTGGTTCTCTTTTCAGGTGGTTGTACCCTTTCCTTTATGGTTGATCCAAGCACTATATCCAAACACCAGCATCCCAGGCAGGGTAGTAGAGAAGAGCTATTCTTTTCTTAAAGAGTTTTTTAAATATAGGATGCATGTACTTGCTAGAAAGACAGAGCAACAGAAAGTGAGAAATCACCCCCCAGGGAGGATGGCCATGCTGCAGTCCCTTTTCCTCCGTTCTCCTCTTGAGGTCTTGGGCATGCATGCACAAGCAGCTGGCGTGAGTTTTAGGCTGCCAGGTCTGGGACTCGAACCACGGTTGACTATGTGGGAGTCCAGCAACATAACCATTATGCCATCTGCTGCTCCCCAGTGAGGGCTATGCTTTTTATCAGAGAACTACTTTTCTAGAATCCTGCAGAAGATTTTCCCTTATAACTGCCAGAAAGGGGCAACACTGGCACACCTGGCAGCAAGAGGGCTGGAAAAGCATCAGGCAGAGGGGATGATTGTCTTAGACCTGCTGTGATTCATCCTGGAGCTGGACAGAATGCTGCAATCAGTGTTCTGTTGGCAAAGAAGAAGTAGGCGAGGAGGAGGAAGGGGCTGTTGGGAAGACGGCTAAGAGTGGCTGCCATGGTGGGCCTCTCACAACACCAGTAAATCCTGTTTTGCAGGCAGCAAAACCAGCGTGCAGCTCACCAGTGATTAGATTTATCCCCCAAATAACTTTCAAGTCTTGAGAAGAATGGTTGTTCTGTATTTCATTTTGGCAAGTCTCTATGGACATTATTTATCTTTCCACTGACATTGTCTATTACCTGAGTAGCCGAGAGCTTGAAGGGAAAACTCTCAACAATATCCAGAGTCAGGGTTTGCTATCTGATGGTGAACTATGTGTTCTGGCTCTCAGCAAGGGTGGGGATAAGGTCCAGACCCTCCCGAAGGTGAACCTAATAAGGATGCATGGTTCTCAGATCACGGAGGAGCAGCCATGCTGGGGCAGGACACACTGATCAGTTGCCAGATGGGCAACTATCTTACAGTTGAAAGTAGGCTGGAGTCAAGGCCATCAGTGGGGAATGAGCTATTATTAAGCTGGTGGGAGGCATAGCCAGAGAAACCAGGGAGCAACAAAAGGGGTCCTGAGTGGGAGAGAGCCCTGCCTTTAATTGGCCCATTTGTGAAAGACCAATGGGGACATGTACAAGGAAACTTCACAATGTCTGTGAAAAAATTAAACTAAAGTACAAGGGGTTTGTTTTGTTTGTTGTACAAAATCATTTCAAAGTGCATGTTTAGTTTTTTATTTATTGTACACATTTTTCATGAACTTTTTGAAGACTCCTCCCATTAGGAGAGAACTAAACACTGTGAATTATAGGTATTTCAAAGGTGACCTAAAGTCAGGAAACCCATCAGGGATATAAACTCTAGCAAAATGTTATGTGCTCTTCTGAGAATTGGGGGATAGACACCAATGGTAGAATCTCACCTCTCCCTAAACCCCAAAGATTTTACCAGGACACAGAGCTGTATTAAAATAGTCCCTACCTCTGGTCTGAAGCTGCACATTCTTGATGGGTACCAGCTGCTCTGGCACATTGCTAAGTTGGGATAAGGCCCTGCCTATCTACTTTCTCTGGGATCTTCATGAGCTCTGAGAAGTTCTGACCCCCACTTCAAGGGTCCCAGAATCTAGCCTAGAAAGGAGGAGAGGGTGGGGGTGATTTAGAAATAAGTATTACAGAGGCTGATGATTTGAGTAGGGACAAAGCCAGCTGTCGCCTGGTTCCTTCTCTCTCTGAGGAGGCTTCCCTTCACTACTTCTTTGATGTTGTGATGAATTTGGGGCCTTGTTTGCCCTGAATCCAATATCTAGCAGTGTAGATTTTCTCATAATTGATTCCTCCTAGCAAGATCAGAAGGTGCTGTGTTTCTGGAACACCTTCCTCTTGTAACTGAGAGATGCCATCTGCACGCTTGCTCTGGGGAGAGTTGCCCAAAGGTCTGCACAGCCATCTGGTGCAGTTTGTTTCTTGAGAGCTGCCTTAGGTCTGTGAGAGTCTGAGGGGAGGGGAGTCTGAGTGACTTAGGAGTGTTTAGGAGAAATAGGCCTCCAGTGTCCCTGGGGTGAGAGTAGGAGCCCCTACCCCATGTGCACTCCCACCACCACGCCATTTGCTGGCCAAATAGATTCTCAAGCAATATGAAGAAAAGGAAGATTGTAAGACATGGTATCCTAAAAGGAGGACAGGATGTTAAGCTATTTCTAGAAGCATGAAAGTAAAAAAGAAAGAATGTGAAAACAGGGAAATAAAATGTTATAGGAAATAAAACAAGAAGACAAAAATCATTGAGATTTTTGATAAAAGATCAAAAGTAGAAACTTTAAATGTTAAATTTTGAACATATACAAAATGAAAGAAATAAGGGTGAAGTATTAAGCAGGTTGGTAAGAGAAAACTATTTTTTGAAAGAATAAAAAGAGTTTTTTAAAAAAAACTGAAGTATGAATAACATTGAAAAAATTGAAAATGATCCTAGCACAGGCCCTGGGGCTGCAAGAATGTGACGTGAGAACTGACTGACTTAAAAACTAATTTTGGAGGTTGCAGAGCCCAGATGGAGGTGCTGGCTGGGTTGGTTTCTTCTGAGGCCATTCTCTTAGGCTTGTGAGTGGCCGCCTCTTGCCACTTCTTTCTATGGTCCTTTCTCAGTTTGCATCCATCCCCGATTTGTCTTCTGTGTATAAGGATGCTCACCATACTGGATTAGGTCCCACCCTCACTTTAACTTAGTTACTTCTTTAAAGACCTTCTCTCTCAAAACAGTCTTTAAAAAGTTCATGGAAAGGGCTTATTATGAAAAAAAACTAAGCAGGGATTTCAAATTGTTTTGCACCCAAATAAACTTGTACTTTAATTCTATCTTGCCTTGAACTTTTTGAAGTTTAGAGCTTTTTGAACTTTTTGAACCCTTTATATGGTTTCATGCTGAGGTACTGAGGGCCAGGATTTTAATATATGGATTTTGGGAGGACACAGTTCAGTCCATGACAGATTGTGCTTTTTAAGAAAGGCCCTAAAGGACTCTCTCTCTCTCTTTCACCACTCTCAGTCAGTTGCTTATGAGGTCCTGCCAACTCTTCCTTTGTAAGATCTCAGTTTAAGCTTTGTTTTCTAAGAACAGCTTTCTGTGAGCCCCACGCCCTCCCTGATTAAGGGAGATTGCTCTGCTGCCTGCTCCTCGCTTAGCATGCAAGGGGTAGGCACTTCAAAAAGTTCATGGAAAATGAGTATTATTACAATACTTTATTTTTTAATGTTCTATTTATTTATTTTCATTTCATTTTCTTCCATACATTCATCACATTATTATTTGTCTTAGAAAATAGGTATTTCAACAGGTGAGCATTTCTCCCTAACACAGTTGATAAAGCTACAAAATACCTTCAACAGATAATACCACACCTCTTTTTCTGCACCAAATTAAACTCATACTTTATTTCCACTTTTGCATGAACTTTCTGAAGTTCCCTCATACACCTCACCTGCTGCACTTCCTAATTGATATTAAACACTTGTATAATTCATGGCTTCATGTCCATCTTCCCCTTTAGGCTGTGAGGCACAGAAGGTCAGGCCTTGTCTGTAGATCTGGGGCATAGCAAGTGTCCAGTAAAAGGTATGAATCAGTCTTTTCTGTTTCATTTAGTGCACCCCTGTCACACATCTCCTGAGCCGTTATAACATCTTGCTTCCTAGCTGTGCTTGTACGTGTCACGTACAGTGGCTGTACTTGGTGGACTTGGCAGTGAGGGCTTCCCCAAAGAGAGATTTGTAAAATCCCTATCCCAGTTCACATGGCGGTAAAATGCAGCACATTTCTGTTGATCTAGGACCCTCCTTTCTTACCATCTTTGTGTATCATGAATATGACTTTTGTTTTAGGACTTTATTGCTCTCACAATTCTCTGAATCACTATAAAGATTATTTTCAGGACCAGCAGTTAGCATAATGGCTATGTCACTGAACTCCCATGTAGTCGACTGTGGTTCAAATCCTGGACCCCGTGGCTTAAACTCATGCCGGGCATGTGTGCGTGGGTGCCCAAGATTCTGAGAGAATGGAGGAGAAGAGATTGTGGCATGGCCATCCCCCCTGGGGGGGTGATTTCTCACTTTCTATCTCTCTGTCTCTCTGGCAAATGCATGCACCCTATAGCAAAAACCACTAAAAAAAAAGTTTATTTTCAGGAGCCTTTATTTATTTATGCTAAAGTTTCTTTCTTAGCTTCTTTCTTTTTTTCTTTCATGAGTGAGGCAGAAAAAGGGACAGAGACAGATAGACAGGCACCCCCTAAAGGGTCTTCATGCCACAATTCACCTCCATCTCAGCTGACCTGGATCACAGGCAGAGATACTCTTGCCCAGCATGCTCAGAGAGGTCTTGGGATGCAAACCAGGACATTTCCCATGCAGGTCCAGTTATGTGACTGTTGTTCCTCCCCCTGGCCCCAAGGAGCCTTTATTCGCATCACCTGAGAAGTGTGTGTTTCTCTCAGCTCTATCTAGACTGTAAATTCCAGGAAGGTGAAGCTACATCTTCATGATGCTGTTTCCCTTCAGGTATCTATTTGAGTGCTTGGAGTGACATTCTCCCAGTAAATTGAAATTTGAAAGAGCAAATGAAAAAGGATAATAACTGAAGTGCAGAGGTTCTCCTGCAGTGTGGCCAACTGTCCAGTGCAAGGAAGGCACGTTAGCAAATAAATTGTGCTTGTTTCTCTTTAGGAGAAAATAATTACCCAGAATGAAAGCAGCCCCAGAAAAAAATCTTTAGTGCATCAGGTGACTATCCTGTAAAGGAGACTTTTTGACCTTAAAAAATGGTGAACCCCAGCTCAGTAAAAGCTAATTAGGGGAGAGAGAGAGTAAGCTAGTCTGGGGAGAGAATGTATATTGACTCAGAGCTTCTCTCTATGAAGGCAATTTGCATAACAATGATTACATATTGGGTTCCAAGCAGTTATTGCTCATTGGAGTCTGTCCAGAATAACTATTGTAGTGAATGCTGAGCCCCCTCAGAAACCTGGTTTTAAAAGGAAATTAAATGTGAAGGGTTGAGTTGCTGCAGTTGTTAGCCTTGGGAAGGGATTAAAGGGGACATTTTTGTCATGCGAGATGTCAGGAAAATTCATGAGGAGCTCACTGGGTTGTCTACTTGGAAAAAAATCTTCCCTTTAATGGATTTTGAAAAAGAGTATTTAATTTTGGCTCCCCATTAGCCACTATAGGTGGGGGGAGTAGATATTGTCCTTCATCCTTTATAAAGACAGTTGAGGTTTCCTACTTTGGCAAAATCTAACACAACTGAAATAGATTTTTTTGTCAGTAATTTATTGTTTTACAGACAATAGAATGGAAAGCTTATAGTAGTTAGTTATTCCTTATAATAAGCAAATGTGTGTGTGTGTGTGTGTGTGTGTGCATGTGTAACCATGATGTAAAACTGCTTCTGATTTCAAGTTACTGAATTAGACAGGATAAATAATGGCAGTCGGAGAACTGTGTGACCCAAACGAAAAAGTAGGATAAAGTTTTAGATAGATGTTAGATAGACGGATAGATAGAAGACAGAGAAATCAAGCTAAGCTATATGTGACCGAATACAGAAAGAGATGAAAGCCCTTCTGTGCTAGTGTTAGCTCAGTGAGGACTTGACTGCTCTAAGCTTGGTGATCATTATAATTTGAAGTGAAACAAGGAAGTCGGGAAAGAAGGACAAAGAGCCTTTCCTATTTTGTTCTATTTTAACTTTTATTCATTTCATTTTTATGTTGTTTTAATTGAGATACAATTCACATACAGTAAAATTCACCCTTTTAAAGTATACAATTAACTCCTATCTAATCTGATAATGTTCTTAACACTCTAGAAAGAAACGTCGTACCTATTAATAGCCACTCCTCATTCCACCCTGTCCCCGGCAACTATTAATCTATTTTCCATCTCTATGGATTTCCCTATTATGGACATTTTACATATATGGAATCCTGTAATATATTTGGCTTTTTTTTTTTTTTGTCTGGCATCCTTCACTTTGTGTAATGATTTCAAGGTTTATTCATGTTGTGGCATTTGTCAGTACATCAGAACTTCATTTCCCTTTGTGGTCAAATTTAACTCCATTCATAGATATACCACATATTGTTTATCTATTCAACAGCTGGTAAAGATGTGGGTTCTTTCTACTGTTTGGCTATTCTGAATAATGCTGCTATGAACCAGCTGTGTATAGGTTTTTGTGTGCATGTGGGTTTTCATTTCTCTTGGGTAGCTAGGAGTAGCATTGCTGGGCCGTATGGTAATTCCATGTTGAACCCTTTAAGGAACTGCCTGACTGTTTTCTAACATGGCTGCACCACTTTACATTCTGCAATATACAAGACAGGCTTTTCAATGTGAGCTCCTACTGTTTGCCAAGTATTGTGCTAGTCCTTTGTGCATTGTCATTTGAGCTTATGGTCGTTATTCTTCCTTTGTAGGATAAGAAACTGAGACTCTGAGAGTTTAAGGCATAACGAGAAAGAGAGAAAAAAATCATTGAGTTTATTGTTGTATGATCAAGGATGGGGCCTTCCCTAAGACTGGAACCCTGAGATCCTGTCCCAGAAATTGGTGAGAAAAATATAAGTGTCGGCTCAGCCTAGCTGGTGCAGTAGGTAGCATACCAGAATGCAGTGCTAGAAGTCACATGGGTGCTTACCAGTTCAGATCCCTGGCCCTGTCAACCTGAAACATACTGGTCATACGTATAGGTAGGCAAGATCCTGAAGGGCTGGAGGACTGGGAAAAAGGAATTGTGTCCTTCTCTCTCTACTTTCTCACTCATGCAAACTTCCAGTTAAAAAATGAATAAAACTTAAAAAAGAAAATAAGTGCAGCCTCAAGGGAAGAGGAAGAGACTTAAGCACTGAAAAACATGGGGATACTAGCCTTGTATCAAGTCATGCAACAATCAAGCACAGGACAGAGAGGCTTTATCCAGTGTAGCCACTGGAAACTCTGCAGCATAACCAGTTTCCCTCTGTGCCTACAGCTGGAAACAGAGCCAGAGCTAAGAGACGCCAAGAGCCATGCAAGTTACCTGGAGCTCAGGATGACACTGTGGACCACAATGGTCCTAACGTTGGCCATTGAAGTCCCATGAGTTGGGAGCAACTGACAATCCCTAAGACCACCTACATATAGTATCATCTAGATCTACCCACACCTGCCCACTTCTGCCTCCAATCACTAACTAGAGTAGTATTGATTCATAGTTTTGTTTTTGCAACATCTCAGTTTTGTTCTTGCAATTCTTGATTTTTGCTTTGATTATTGTTATTGTGATTTTTGTAATGAAGAATATAAACAAATATACTCCAAGTTAAAGGCTACTCTAGGTCTTCTCAATGAGTACCACACAACCTGGGCAGGCCCTGCTGGCCCTCTCAAGGGAGCAAAAGCTGGTGGTTCTACCCACACCTGCACACCTAGGCAGAATGGGCGACCTTACACCTCCTGAGGGTTTTGTTGCTAGACTGGGTTTAACAAGCACCTATGGGCAATGGCCTGGATGTCAGGATGAAGCGTCATAGAGACATTCTTTCCAGGTGCATCACTACAGCTCTTTGGAGATGGACACTGGGGTCTCTCAGGATGCACATGTTCTGTGAAAATCCCTCCAGATCTTCTCCAGCCAAGATCAGTAAATGCAGGATATTATTCATTGATTATTCCACAAACTCTAGCCATTGAGGCATGTTCTCAAAGATAGATAACTAGGATGTGGAATGTGTGCATTTCCTTTTGGTCTTTTGTATTTACATTCCTCTCCCTTCAGTGAAATATCCAAACTTCTGCTCGTTCACTTGTAGCCTACAGGTTGAGCTGTGCAAGCCCAATAATGTGGCAAGAGATAAGGCTGTTTCTCCTCTAATACCGCTGCTCTTTGTTTTTCTCATCTGGGAACTGTAGCAAGGGCAAACTCTAAAGTCACAGGGAGCAGTGAGTAGCAGGCCAGGTGAATTTCAGAAGAATGAAGAATGAGAAATCTGTTCTAGTCAGATGATACCTTGTGCTCTAGAGACATAGCAACACAGAACTCTGAGGAAATCACCTTGCCGATGTAAAAATCGGACAGAATTAGGATCCGTGTGCAGAAGGTGTTACGATGAGGCAGATGTTGACTCTATGTATTGTAGAAATATTTAGAATGAGTCCCAGTGGGGCAGGCTTCTCTGGAGGGTCAGGATGACTGCAGTGTTTATTTGAGGCTGGATTCTGCATTGGCAGCAAGGTGGTGCATGGATGCTCCATGAAGCTGAGACTGGCATGTCCCGGATGATCTTGAAAGTCTGAGTTTTTGTGAATTTGGTCGCTTCATATTTATTCAGGGGCTTATTTTGG
>NW_006159934.1:5342469-5362935 GCF_000334495.1 Tupaia belangeri chinensis
CCTGCTGAATTTATCAATTCTGTAAGAAGTTGGATTTCACCACTTACGAATCAGGTGGGTAAATCTTAAACTAGTGTTTACATTGCTGTATCTGGGACCACCCAAAGAAATAACTTTACTTCACAATTCCTTTCTTCTTGTTTTTGGTGATGTTGCAGTGCTCTGAGGTTTTAATCGAGAGTTGGTGTCACAATTTCTCATCTGTTTGGGTCCCAGGGAACCACAAAACTTCTATAACGACAGCCTTTGGAAATGTATTGATTTCAGAGACACGGGCATGTGATTCCACATTCTTTGTTTACTGACAGATGAGCTTTCTTGCTTATGTCCTCATTCTGTCACGTTTTCACACTGAAGCTGCAGGGAGAGGAGCACGGGATCTGAGAGCTATCAGGGATCTTAGAGCTTCTTCAGTTCATGAGTCTATTTAACTTATCCATGGGAGCTTTCTGGAAGGAATTTGTCTGAGGCCATCCATTTGCCAGGGTGGAACAAGCTTCAGATCTGGTTTCTGGACTCCTGGCTCTATGCACCTATTTGCACCATGTCCTCAGTGTATTGAGCTTCACTTATTTTTCTGTTGGGATAATTGCTTTTCCATCACAATCACTAGAATAAAAGTGATTCTTGGAATTGCTCCTTGAAAAAGTCACCTGTACCTGTTGCCTTCTTCCCTTCTCCTCTTGGCCACTCTTGGACCTACTCCATGCTTTGATTCCCTGACATTGAACCTGCGAAAGTTACTGATGCCTTGACATTATCCAAACCAATGGTCACTTCTCGGGCTCCACCATTTCAGGTGTTCCTTCTACATTCCTCTCGTTCTGGCTCCTACATGTTGGAGTGCCCCATGTTCAATATTAATATTCAGACTTCCTTTTACTCTGTGTATCTTTTTTTTTTTTTTTGGAGACAGTTTTGCTATTGGGCATAAGCACTCGCCGGAGAAACAGAGAGAGAGAAAGTGAGAAATCCCCCCTCCCCAGGGGGAACGGTCACACCACAATCCCCTCTCTTCCCTTCTCCTCTCAGGATTTTGGCCCTACACACACACATGCCCAGCATGAATTTCAAGCCACCAGGGCTGGGATTCAAACCACAGTCAGCCATGTGGGAGTCTATTGCCCTAACCACT
Organism: Tupaia belangeri chinensis; assembly: GCF_000334495.1. Lineage (NCBI taxonomy): Eukaryota > Metazoa > Chordata > Mammalia > Scandentia > Tupaiidae > Tupaia > Tupaia belangeri. Next base: position 5,343,605 of record NW_006159934.1, read on the forward strand.
ATGCCACCTGCTGGTCCTTCTCTGTGTAGCTTTACTGCCTAGGTAGTCTCAAAGTACTTGTCTTTAAATTCTAATTATATACCACTGAATCCCAACTTCATGTCTCCAAACTTACCTTTTAGCTGACCTCCATTTCATATGTGTGTGTTTTGCATGTCTAGTGGGCATATCTGATTTAATATGTCCCAGCCAAGTTCTTGATTCTGTGGAAGACCACCTCATTACCTAAAGCTGCTCTGCTTTTCCATCTTCAGTAAATGGCACCAATATTCAACATTTTTTGGTTGCTCAGGCCAAAAATGTAAAACTGAGCCATTCTTGAAGCCTCTCTTTTTCTCATATATCTTGGGATAAGCCGAGGTTTTGCTGATATGGACCAAGTTCAGTTAGGTTTGATTCTGAGCTACAGGTTGAATCCAGCTACTCCTTGTGTTTCTCTTTCCTCTTGGACCAGAGGGCCTCCCTAAGCGTTGTCAGGATGATGCCAGGATGACGGGGTCAAATCCAGCAACCCAAGCCCATTTCTAGCCTCAGTTGATGTCACATTCACTTGGATCTTGTTGGCTAAAGCAAGTCTCATGGCCAAGTCTAAACTCAAGGGGTAGAAAAGTATACTCTGCCTAGAAAAATGGTCAATACTAATATTTAATGATGTGGAGATGTATATTCCTCTCACCAGTGTAGAAAAATGGCAGAAAGTATATATTTGCTGAACAACAACAGAAAATCAATGTACCATCTTAGATCAGTGTTCAGAAGAGGAAATTTACTTAAAAGAAAATGGAATCTGGGACCAGCAGTTAGTGTAATGGCTATGTCGCTGGACTCCCATGTAGTCGACCGTGGTTCGAGTCCTGGACCCGGTGACTTAAACTCACGCCGGGCGCGTGTGCGTGGGTGCCCAAGATCCCGAGAGGAGAATGGAGGAGAAGGGATTGCGGCATGGCCATCCTCCCTGGGGGGTGATTTCTCACTTTCTGTCTCTGTCTCTTTCTGTCTGGCGAGTGCATGCGCCCTATAGCAAAAAAACCTCTCAAAAAAAAAAAAAAAAAAAAAGAAAGAAAAGAAAATGGAATTTTGTTAATGGGATCTTGTTTTATAAGGAACCAGAGGTATGATTTTTAAGATTTGTAGTGCTTCTGGGACCAGCAGTTGGCATAATGGCTATGTTGCTGGACTCCCGTGTAGTCGACCGCGGTTCAATCCCCGGACCCGGTGTTAAACATGCCGGGTGCATGTGCGTGCATGCCCAAGATCCTGAGAGGAGAATGGAGGAGAAGGGATTGTGGCATGGCTACCCCCCTTGGGGGAGTGATTTCTCACTTTCTGTCTCTCTGTCTCTCTTTCTGGAGAGCACACGTGTCCTATAGCAAAAACCTCTCCAAAAATATATATATATATATATATTTGTAGTGCTTCTGAATACTTCTCTTAGAATAGGTATTTTGTTATTGTTTCTAGGTTTTATAAATTAGTTAGAGATGGTGGTTGGCTCATGTGTGATAATTTGGGGGGGCAAGGAAAGTAGCAACGTTTTCCTAGGGTGATTCACTTCTGCGTTGCGTGACTCTTTCTTATTCATCTTCTGATTTCATTATTTGCCCTCTATGACATGATCAGAATTGTTTAAAAACTGTGGATCTGTACATATGATATTAGACATTTATGCACTTTTTCCAGAACTGGTGAAGGTTCGTGCTACTAACCTTCACTGTCCTGCTCTCCCCCTTCTCTTTAACCCCTCTCATTAGGAACAAAATCTTAGGAGGAGGGTTTAGGGCATGAAAAGTGGAGGAGGGAGAATCTCCTCTAGAAACCGTTTGGACTGACAAGTGCTGAGCGAATGCGGCAAATGGCCTGGTGTGCAGTGTGTGTGCAAGTGTAATGCCAGCAAATTCCTAAGACTACAGCAGGGGCCTTTCTTCAGTTCAGCGTAGTTCTCAACCATCCCTAAGTCAGCTTTTTTCCCCTCGTGTAGCTTTCTACAGAGAGAGAGAAAGTGATGAGTGGCTAAGGGAGACAATTGACCTGTGCAGTGAACACCTTCCATCCATCTGCTCCATGCAAGTCCTAGTGGTGGCCAACTCTGTTTTATTAGAAATAGTCTTTTCTCTTATACATTCAGGCATTTCAGCGGCCAGAGCTGGACTAAACCAGAGATATGTGTTTATCACCTCCACTTCCAGGAGGATATTTGTGCCGGTGTTTGGCACCAAAGGTGAGATTCAGGCCTCTTCGATCCTTCTCCTCACAGTGGCGTGAAATCTGAGAGTGCATTTCTTAAGACACGCCTGGTAGTCTGCAATACAGAGACCTGAGTTCTAGATCTACTAGTAACCGTCTTCAGTGATCTGTTGGGAACATATTTCATCCTCATTGGGCGTCAATTTTTCTTATCCACTGAATGTGGATAAGGCTGTTCTGAGCGTCAAATTAAATAATCTTTGGAGAAAGATTCCAGGAAGTATAAAGTTCATAATACATGTAAGACATGTCGTTTTGAATAAAATTGCAGTTTGAAAATTTATGGACAGTTTGTTCCAAAGGCACTTCAAGCACATAAGAATGATTCATACCTCTTAGAACTGCAAATGCTGCATGAACAGTTCGGTTAATGGGCAAAAATGTACCTAAAGTATTCTGGGCTCTGGGGGGAGCACAAGTCCAGACACCTATTAGTCATTGTTTTATCTTCTAGGACATGAATCCAACAGTGAATGACCATGCGTTATGAACTGAACTGTGGCCTCTAAAAGTTTGTGTCTTGAAGCCCTAACCCTTATTGTGATGATATCTGGAGATGAGACCTTTGGGAAGTAATTAGGTTTATTTGAGTTCATGAAGGTAGAGTCCCCATGATAAGATTAGTGCACTTGTAAGACGAGGAAGAGACACCAGAATTTCCTTTCTCTGTCATGTAAAGATATAGCAAGAAGATGACCATCTGCAAGTTGGAGAGCCCTCACCAAGAATCAAATCTGCTGTCACCTAGATCTTCAACTTTCTACCCTCTAGAGTTGTGAGAAATAAACTCTGTTGTTTAAGCCTCTTATTCTATGGCATTTTGTTATAGCAGCTTGAGCTCACTAAGACAGTATGGGAAGTTTAAAACAATGGTCATATTAAGATGGTTGAAGAAGGAGTTATTACATTTAGCCTAGAAAATATGAGATATAAGGATAGGTCATGATAATGTCTTAAAATATTTGAAAATTATATGAAAGTATAATTATTTGCATGATGGATATAGAAGAGCAAAGTAAAATCACTGGGTAGAAGCCACCAGGTATTCACTTCTGAAATTTTTCCTATGCGAGGTATAATTAAGGAATGTACTCCACTGTAAGTTGGTAAGGCCTTTATTACTGGGGGATATAATACAAACTGAGTGGCTGGATGATTTCTCCCTTCTTCCAGCTCAAGATTCTATATTGGGCAGCTGGTATACTTTTACCCTTTTACTTAGAGAACATTTTATTCAGTTCTTCTTCACCAAGTGGCAACCAAAGCAGTTGAACTCTTACGACTTCATTCAAGATATTAAGACTAATATGACCTTTGGACATCATATTTGGGAAGCACTGAGAATACACTGGCATAGAAAATGTCAGATCATCATCATAATGCCGATGTCAACAAATGTCAGGAACATCATTCTAATATATGAACTAGGGAATCAATAATGGTTTGACATGAGTTCATAAAGCAATGCATATCAATTTCTGAGATGCCACCAGGAGATTTCTCTATCAACATTAGAACATGGTAATATATTTGGCCAGCCCAACTGATAATGCACTTATTCCCTCATTCATTCACTCACTTTGCTCATTCAACATCATTTATGTACACAAAATTTATGAGATGCTTGCTATGTGTCAGGTTATGTGTAAGACACAAAGATGTTTTCCTGTTTACAAGCGGCCAGTGCTCCCATGAATGAACAGTTAGGGGCACACAGCATATGATATCAGTAATGCGATGGTTGAGATTTTCCGTGAGGAGCAGCATCTCACTTTCTGAGTTGGGTAGTGTTCAGAAAGGATTTGCAGAGTTCTGTTGAGAGCAGGAATGACTGGCAAAGGCACAGAGGGGCAGCAGCTTTTTAGAAGTATCAGAAGAGGGTTGGAAGAGCTAAATCAAAGGATGCAGCAGAGAGAGACAGAGGACGAGGATGGGCAGCAAGTCCACTAATGAACAGCTTTGTATATTATGTGAAAACACTTGGATTATTTTCTATTGGCAGCAGGAAGGCACTAATGAATTTTAAGCAAGGGGAGATCAGATTTGTATGTTAGAAAACGCACTCTGAAGACAGTGTTAGGAGTCAGTTCAGTGACTCAAGAAAGAGGTGACTTGAATTTAGATCTAGACGGTGGCAGAAGTGGTGGAGAGGAGGAAGCAGACTTAAGCAATAGGTAAAGAGCAAACATCAAGAGTCATTTGAATAATGAATCAAATATATATTCATATGTACACATATATAAATTAAGTATATTAAAATGTATTTCAGAGTCAGCCAGTGGTGTAGTAGTTAAGGCAGTTGGATCCCATATGTACAACTATTTAGTTTAAATCCTGGACCCAGTGGTGTGGAAAAGCATGCTGAGCAGTGTGCACGCATGCCCCAGAGCCTGCGAGGAGAATGAAGGAGAAGGGATCACAGTATGTCCATCCCCCATAGGAAATGCTTTCTCCCTTTCTCTCTCTCTCTCCATCTCTCTCTCTCTCTCTCCAGCAAGCATGAACACCCTATAGCAATTTTTTAAAAATGTGTTTAATATGTACACATATGTATTAATAGCACCTATATTTAACATAAGTATTATGTATAACATACACACATATTTAGCATCTATATTTAATATAAATATTATGATACATATAATAATTAAAATTCCCATTATAGAGTTTTATATCTATAAGCATTTGTCAGCTGAAGTAATTTTCACTAATAATTGTATCAAAAATGGTGCTATCCTCTCTCTCTGTCAATATTTCCTGACTAGCTTTTCTGTTCCATTGATCTACCTGTCATCCCTCTTCCATTATCTCACCATCTTAATAATTAGAGTTTCTCAATATGCTCTAATAGCTGAAAGGATACCATCCTGGGTATTTCTCAGGTGTCCTTCCTACTTATGTCTATTCCAGAAGAGGCCTCTTCCTCTTCCAGGAGTACTTGGATGTTGGCCAGGAAAAAGCCTGGAATTATTACTCACTGTTAAGCTTATGGCTGCATCTTCCCAATTGTCTATAAATGTTATCAACTTCCAAATGCCTTAGCGTAGTGTGGGGTCTTTCTGGGACTTCATCACCTTCAGGAAGAGTTGAGCCTCTCTGCAAACACCCCCTTAATACATGCCCACCCAACTGAAGACAGGTCATGTGACACACTTGGCTCTTTGGCTAAGAGTGTGTGTGTGTGTGTTTGTGTGTGGGTGGGTGGATGTAATTTTCTCCATCCTGGCTTGTGGCTTCTGAGATGATGAAGAGCTTTATGAGTTGACCAGGCACTAGATTTTATTTTGCTGCACTCTATATTTTCTGGAGTTTGTGTGTCTGGTGTGAGTACCATTCCTATTTCTGAAAGAATAATGCTGGTTATCTGTAAACTCATAAGTTTAAACTGTAACCCCAGTGAAAATTATGTCCTTACTTGTATGGAGAGCGGTAGGAAGGCAGCTTGGAGTTGATTTACACGCTCTGCTTTTTATTTTTGCCACGACTGTAGAGCCTTTGTAAGTTGGGCTGAACCTATGACGGATGTGGGCAGAGTGATTTACTTTTGCTGAATGGTTATCAAACATGTGAACCTCAGAGGATTCCTGGGCTCCACATGAGACAGATGGAGCTGCTCCATTATCTGCATGAGATGCAAAATTAGTCGTTGACTCACATGCACTAGAAGGCAATTTCTAAAATTTCAGAAAGTAGAGATTATTTTTATTACTTAATGCTTGGAAAATTGGATGACTACTTGAGAACAGAAATGTTTTAGAGCCTTACCTTTCAGCATGTATGAAAAATTTCCTCCCAGTCTCCCTGCTACTTTAATGGTTATTGCTTTATTTCCTAATTTAATATGGTATAGAACAATCCCTCTCACTTCTCTACTTTTCAAAAATATGTAATTTTCTCACTTTTGTGTTCTCCTGGGTTAATTGTATGACCTTTTATTATACCTGGGTGAAAAAAAAAATCCCAGAACTGTCAAGTGGCATGGTGGTTAAGGTACTAGATATCTCCATGAATGATCACAGTTCAAGTCCTGGACCTGGCTGCTTGCTTTCTCACTTTCTCTCTCTCTCTCTCTCTCTCTCTCTCTCTTTCTCTCTGGTGAGTGCATGTACCCTATAGCAAATAAAAAATAATAAATTTTGAAAATCACATTTAGAATAATATTAAATCTACACATTAAAAAGAAATTCTATCTTCATAACTTTCCACCTTCCAATTCAAAAATGTGTTTCCCTCTGCCAATTTACATATGTCTATTTCATTTCATTTAGTAAAAATGTCTTGTTTTTTTCTTATTGGTTACAATTATTTCTAGATGTGTTGCAGTATGTATTTCTGTTATAAGTAGATTATTTTAAACATTATATATTCTTTTTTTTTTTTTTTGAAGAGGTTTTTGCTATAGGGCACGTGTGCTCGCCAGAAAGACAGAGAGAGACAGAGAGACAGAAAGCGAGAAATCACCCCCCAGGGGGGCTGGCCATGCCGCAGTCCCTTCTCTTTCATTCTCCTCTTGGTATCTTGGGCACGCATGCACATGCGCCCAACATGAGTTTAAGCCACCGAGTCTGGGACTCGATCCATGGTCGGCTACATGGGAGTCCAGTGATATAGCCATTATGCTAACTGCTGATCCCTAAACATTGTATATTCTAATTGGTCATTGTCAAAAAAAAAAAAATACAGTAACACAAGATCTCTACCTGCTCCAGCCCAGGTCTCCTTACTGAGTGGCTGTCTTACCTCCTGCCTCATTTCTTTACCACCCTAGGAAACCTCCCTTCACTGATATGATTGTCTCAAAGGTCACCAGTGCCCTTTCACTGCCATATCAAATGACCCTTTTCAGGCTTGATTGCTCTGTGACATTCATCAGCATAGACTCTCTTCTTCTTTATGAATATAAATACACTATGATACTTAGTCTTAGCTCCTCTTTATTTGTTATATGAGTTGGTAATGGAAATTTAACTTTCTTCCTTAACATCAACTATTCAGTTTGTAATGATGGCTCCAAGTTGAATCTCCAGAGTTAATGTCTATTCTCTATTCATTCATTTACTCTACAGTTTTTAAGTTTATTTATTTATTTCTTCTATGAAAGAGAAAGACAGAGTTAAGAGAGAGAAAAAGAGAGACAGATAGACACACAGAGACAAGCATCCCCAACAGGGTCTTCATACTGCTATCCACCCACCCAACCATAGCCAGCCAGGATCAAGGGTACACAGGGAGTACAGGAAGACCTTGGGACACGAACCCAGGACCTTCCCATGTGGCCTCAGCATCACAGAGCTCCATGGTGCCATTATTTATATGCCACCATGGCTGGCTTACTAAATAGTTTTTGATAAATTTCTGCGTGTCAGGCACCGGAGTGACCATATTCTTGCACTTTAGGAGAATACCTGACATGGTGCCATGGGAGGAGTCTTCCCAGTGGTTCTGTGTAAGATGCTGTATCTGCAAGGCCCTGGAACAAATGCTGGCTCATGCAGAGGGGGTGACTGAAGAGAAGGTAACCAAATAGTTACCAAGGTTTGGGTGCAGTTAAGGGGAGCTAATAAGAAATGACCAGTGATGGCGAATTATCTTAGAGCCAACCACAGCAGGGGAAACAGTTGCCACCCTGGTGCCTGAAAGGACTGAAGGGAGTGGTTAATAGAATGTATGCACAGCTATAATTCTAGGAGAGGGATGCCTGATGAACACTGTGTTAATTTTAGAACCTTTTGTTACGTTACAGGAAAAAAAAAGTCCTGTTCGAAATTATGTTAAACCTATACATTGAAGAGGAGAAATTGTATCTTCCTAACATTCCATCTTGCAATTCAAAAACATGTCTCCCTCTGCCAGCTTATATATGTTTTTATTTTATTCCACCTAGGGCAGTATCTGCCAAATGAAAGCCCAGCAGTAAGGGAGCTTGAGGAATATATCCTACTTTCTCCGTCTTTCCATCCACCAGACTTTTCAAGGTGCCTATTGATTAAACCCTACCCAAAACCAGGGGGAAGAAGAACCCTTGAAACTGACCAGATGGGCTTCTCTCCTGGGACATGCAGCAAGAAGAAAATACGTAGAGAATAGATCAGAAGAGAACACAGAGACTATTTGTTATAGATACTGTGGGACAACTGAATTCAATCTGTTCTTCCCCTCTGTATCTCCAGTTTCTTTCCTAATAGTACAACTTGACATTTTTGTTTGTTTCCAGCTCAAGTAACTCAGAAGGTAGCACTTGAAAGAGAAAAAGGACTAGTTCTCCCAGGCCTGATGCAGAACAGCCACCCCATTCTCTTCCCTCTTTCCTCTTTGACTGCTGCTGCTTCCTCTTGCCTTTCTGACGCCTGTGCCTACAAGATCTTACCAATTTGCAGAGGCTACAACTACTTCTGGAAAAAGAACAAGGGCATTTTTAGGAAATAAGGTTTCCTGGGTATTTTAATTCTTCCTGACTTGCTCCAGTGGCAAAATTTCCTGCTAAGACCAACGTAAACTTTGTTGGTGGACTTAGAGACTCTGATTTATCTTTGCCAACAGTTTCCAGGGCCTGCTAAGTAAGCACTTAAAATGCCAGTGAAAATTTTTGCTGCCTTGTTGAACCTTTCTGGCAGATTAAATTGGGGGGAAAATGGGAGCACATGGACCACGAAATATATAATTCATAGTTGTCATCTTGGAGTGTGAGGAATGATCTTTTTGTGGATTCCTAAGTGGCTGCCTTTTATAATGGAAGAAATAGCACCACAGAAAGGGGAAAAATCTTATTGGGAGCCATCATTCTCCTTGTGTCCTTGGTTGAATTAGCATGCATTCCTAGTCTTTAATTTCTCCACCATTTTATAATACATTCCTCACCCTATCTCTTCTGCCTGCATTGGGAAGTCTATACAAGGGAACATGCTGGGCAAATAGAGCTGAGAGGCACTTTAGATCTGAGGTAGAATTTAATCACTTGGAATTGGAAACTATTTAGATTGAACAAAAGAAATGTCATACTGTCAAGTGAAGAAAAAGGCATGCCAAAAACCAAAAAAACCTCATTGTAAATGTATATTATGAAAAACAGTCTGCTTGGATTTCAATTAGTTTTTGCACCAAAGTAAACTTTGATTCCATTTTTTCATGAACTTTTTGAAATTCTCTCTTCAATGAAGTGGGAGGAAGAATCAGAGGTTTTCTGTGGAAGTAGCTGAGTTAATCAAAGGTCAACTCTTTCTCATTATGATAGAATCTCCTTCTTTGACCCTGGGGTGCCATGCTGGCAAGAAAAACAGAGACTGAGTTTGTAGTTTTTGAGAAAAGTCCTCAAGTACTGGAAGGGAAAAAGGGAAAGTTCAGAGTGAACAAATTAAAGCATACAAAATAAGGAAAAACAAAAACCATGGTTAGTAATCTCTTTATCATCTTTTCTGTTGTGCAGTATTTCACACATTTTACAAAAGGTCTTTAAAGAATTCATGGATAATACATATTATGAAAAGACCATGCACAATTTTCAAAACGATTTGCACCAAAATAAACTTGAACTTCAATTCACATTTTCCATGAACTTTTTGCTGTCTCTTTGTGTTTCTGATTTGTCAAGTTATAATCACGTACTGAATACTAGCCTGATCCACCTCCTAGCTTTACAGTGGAGAATTGTCAATACCTTTGAGGTTCTTTGTGTGTCCTTCCGTCATGAATCATTCTCTTTTGTGCTGCCCTTTATTATTTCATGACTAAACTGAACTTCAATTAATTTTTTGAAACTTCATATAAATGGACTTACATGAATTTTTGATGCCTTGCTTTTTGCTTTACATTAAGCCTGTGAGATTCAGCTATATGATATATGTATCTGAAGTTTATTCATTTTCATTGTCACATAGTATTTCTTATGAATATATGAAGGTACTTTAAAAAGCTTGTGGGAAAATGGAATTAAACTGTAAATTTATTTTTGGACAAAAGGTGTTGAAATTCATTCATAATTTTTTTTTCATAATACTGACTTTCCATGAACTTTTTGAAATCCACTTACACTACCATTTATTTGTAATTTTTTGTTATTTTTCAATGTTGGTTTCTTCCTGTTTACAAAATTTCCTGGGCAGAGTGATTTAAAAACATGTGATAGTGAAAATGTGTGTGTGTGTGTACATCGGGATGGGGAGGAATATTTTATTCTATCTCTGTTACTTTTGAGTGGTCAAATAATTAATTCTTCAGAGCTTTCATTTCTTTATCTCTAAAGTGATCTAAAGTAATATCTACCCTATCTAGTAGAAAAATTGATATGAAAGCATTTTAAAAACTTTAAATCCTAAACAATGATCATTAGTAGATGGAGAGAGTAAACAGTTGGATTTATAAAGACAAGCAGGAGGCTGAAACACTTGGTTCTTATTAAGATGATTCTCCATTTCTTAAGTCCCTATTCCTAGAAGTTTTGAGCTTCAAATACAGCTTAAGTGAACAAGTATACTCTCACTTAGTTTTCTATAAAAGAGAAGAAACAAGTTTTGGTGGCCAGATGCCAGTGCAGTGGTAAAATGTGACTTCTGCAAGGATGACCCATACAAAAAGGTTCTGGGCTCACATCTAGAGACCTCCCTGGGTTCACTGAGCATGTCCATGCCCATGATCAAGAGCTGGCTGAGGCTGGGGGTGGGTCGTGGCATCAAGACCCTGTTGTGGGGGACTGAGGCCTATCCATCTTTTTCCTTCCTACTCAACACATCACTCTGGGCTCTCCTTCATGGCTCTGGCCCCCTCTGCTAATGGCTTTTAAGTCTTTAACTCAGGTTTTCTGTGCTGTCTGTATTTCCATTCTCTTTGTGTGTGTGTGTGTGTGTGTGTGTGTGTGTGCGCGTGTGTGTGTGTGTGTGTGTTTCCCCAACTGGACATTTGACACTGTCTGAATGTCCCATGGATCTCTCGTACACCACATATGAAGAACAGACCATGTATTATCCAACTTTCTTCTGTGCCCTGTCTCTGTGAGTGGTGTTTATCATGAGCCCACAGCCTGGAAACCTCAGTCTCACTTACTTCTTCCCTTTCTCTTGCCCTTAGCACTTATTTGTCTCTTACTCTGTGATGGTATCTCTTAAAAAGTTGTCAAATCTTTCTCCTCTTTTGATAACTACCTTAAAATGAGGTTCTTTCCATCTCTTGCCTGGACATCACAACTAGCCTCATCATCTGTCATAGAGCCCAGTTTTGATATTTGTTTGTTTGTTTTATTTTGTTTTGTTTAGTTTTTTTTTTCATAGGGTTTGTTCACTCTCTGAAACAGAGATATGAGAGAGGAAAAGTGAGAAGTCATCCCCCAGTGGGCATGGCCATGCCACAATCCCTTCTCTGTTCTCCTCCTGGGATTTTGGACACACACTAATATATACCCAGCTTGATTTTCAAGCTGCCGGGTCCAGTACTCAAACTGCAGACAGCCATACAGGAATCCAGAGCTTAACCACTACACCACCTGGTGGACCCTTAGAGCCCAGGTTTTATCATCATTTTTGTCTCAAATATAGACAGAGTCCACATCTTCTCTTCCTTTAGCCACTTTCTCTTAAAGCTTATTTATTTCATGAGAGAGAGAGAGAAGCACTGCCAATAGGATGTCATGCCACAATCCCCTCCGACTTTCCTAGCCTGCATCATGAGTACACACCTTACATGTACAGGCTGAGCAGGGACCAGAATTCGTGATCTTCCAAATGGGTCCATCTTTGATTGAGCGGCATGTTATCTCTACACCACTGAGCTGGCCTAGCCATGGAACCTTTACAAAGTTCCTACATTCTCAGACTCACTGTCCTCATCAGTAGATTAGAAATCATAATAATACCTTCCCTATGAGCTTGTCAGGAGACTCGGTGGAAAAGTTAATAGACTGTGTAAAGCACTTCACAGGGATCCCAGCACACAGTATGTGCTAAATAATAGTGGCTATCATTAAGTTCGTTTCTGGGCCCATCCTTGTGCCACCCACTTTCTAGGTAAAACTGAAAAACCATGGTTCAGATCTTATTATTTTCCCTCTTGATGTCTCTTCTTGTTGCTCAGAGGTAAAAATCTAAGCTCAAGAGAACCAGGGTTGCATGATGATTTTTGAGGGCCCTGGGCACTTTCACCCACCCTCAAGGGTCCTTCCTCCATTAAAAAAAATAATTAAAATGTATATTTTATGACTGTTTCTGTTATTGCCTTGAATGCTCTTTGAAGAGCTCATATTCTAAAATGACAAAACTCTTGATTTCTGGGTTTAGTGAAAATTAGAACTACAAGCACTTGTGTAGTTCAAGGTTCTGGGTTAAGATTCCTCTTTTTTCCTTTACTTTGAGCTCATAGAGAGACCATGTTCATGGTTGTTTCATTGTGTGGATCCTTGGATTTTTCTTTTGCAAATAGTCCCACCTTTCTGTCAGAGTATATGTGTAAAGAAATCCAGATACTTGGGTTTCAATTCTATTGGTCGTCGGGAAAGTCATGATGCATTTTGGCATAGAAAAATATGTCATGACTTTTCTGATGGCCCAGTATTTCTCCTGTATCCTGTGTGTGTTTGAGCTCTGAAACCCCATTCTTTAGTTAATGAGCATGCATCTGTCACTCTCTCAGCAGACATAGACCAAACTCCTGATTTTAACTTATCTCTAGGGATTTCCCTCCCTTTCTTGCAAACTGTTATATATTTTAACTATTTTTAAATCATTTTGTTGGTTTGGCCATGGTAGTGTGGTCTGGCTGACATTGCTCCTGAGCAGACTGAGGCCACATATGAGGCCTGGGTTCAATTCCTGGCCTACCCTGTAATGCTGGGCCCAATGCTATTCGCCTATGGTCCCAGCTACTCAGGAAACTAAGATGAGAAGATTGTGACATAGCAAAATTCTGTCAAAAAAAAGTTATTTTATATTATTTCTTTAGGTGTTTTAGTACATTTACAGATGTTTAGCCCTCCATCCTATAGGAAACAGAATAGTCTATCAAAGAATTTTCTTTTTTTTTTTGGAGAGATTTTCACTTTTTTTTTTGGAGAGGTTTTCGCTATAGGGCGCGTGCGCTTGCCAGACAGACAGAAAGAGACAGAGAGACAGAAAGTGAGAAATCACCCCCCAGAGGGGATGGTCACGCCGCAATCCCTTCTCCTCCATTCTCCTCTCGGGATCTTGGGCACACACGCACACGCGCCTGGCGTGAGTTTTAAGCTACCAGGTCTGGGACGCGAACTGCGGTCGACTACGTGGGAGTCCAGCGACATAGCCATTATGCTACCTGCTGGTTCCCTCAAAGAATTTTCTTTATACGTTTATTGAGAAAGTTTACTCATTCCATATATTTCCCCTATTTAAAAGTATACAGTTTAGTGGCTTGTATATTCACCAAATTATACAACTATCACCGTAACATTTCCATAGCACCCCATAACATTTCCATTGCCCCCGAAGAAACCCCATGGACATTAACGGTCACTCCCCATTTTCTCCCCAGATCACCACCAGTCATAAGCAAAGTGAATGTACTTTCTGGCTCTGTAGATTAAGCTACTCTCTGTATTTATATAACAGAATTGCACACTATGTGGTGCTTCGTGACTAGCTTTGTTTACTTGGCATAACATTTCCAAGGTTCATATTGCAGCATATGTCATTACTTTCTTCTTTTTTAATTGCCAAATATCCCACTGTATGGATATACAGGGAATTGTTTGCCCAGTCATCGCTTGATGGACATTAAGTTAATATGGATAATGTGGCTGTGTGCAAGTTTTTGTGTGGACATACGTTTCCATGTCTCTTGGGTAATTACCTAGGAATGGGATAGCTGTATCATATGGTAACTATGTCTGGCATTTCAAATAATAGTTGAGATGTTTTCCAGAGTGGCTGCACCATTTTGCATCCCCACTAGTAGTACTCTATCCCAAGTGAGCTTAAAACCAAACACAGGTGTGCATCCTTGACATGGGAAGAGTCCTTATAGGTCTGTGAGCATGGTAAGTGTGATGCTCTTGGAACTGTTACACCTTGATGTGGGATGAGAGATTAAAGATGAGGAAGTAGGTAGGAAATGTTGGGGTAATCTACTGATAATTCTCAGTTGTTAGAGTCTCTACTGGGATAGTGGCAGGGAGAAGAGATGTCAGAGTTTCTGAAGAGCCTATTAGACAGTGGAAATGATTCCCTGGCAGAAAGATGATGTTCATCTGAGATCGACTGAGCTGTTTGCTCAGGCTTGGTATTGTATAAAATAAATTTCTGTTTTCAGAGAAGAAACAGAAATGAGAATCCAATTTTACCATTATGTGATGGAGATCCTTCCAGGTCCAAGCAGATAATGTTGGCCTCTGACTCCTGGGGATGTCTCCTAGAGGGTTGTATCCTTCTAGGATCTATACGCTGCCTACTATGAAAGCTGAGGGAGTCTTTCTGTCAGCAGCAACAATGAAATACTGGATATTGGATTTCAAGCATTTAAATGGATCAAGTGCCATGAGTGTGTGTGTGTGTGTGTGTGTGTGTGTATCCATGCATGTAAATGTGTGAGTGTGTACTGAATAGTTCGAGCTTTCCAAATGGCAAAAGTGGATAAGAGCCCCTAACAACAAAAGTTTTCTAGCTAAGTAGTAAAACCTCCCATAACTCTAGGATTTAAAAATTGACCATCAAGCTGTTTATCATATAATGGAACCATAGGTATAAAGCCACCTCCATCCTGGGAACTTGCAATTGCTCAGTGAGGCTTGTTACAATGGCCTCCTACTCTACTTTGCATAGTTATCACCTTTATGGGTTATTTCTTTTTCCCCTCTGTGATTTATTCTAAAACATGTTGTATTTCTCTTTGCCATTTAGATGAAATTTAAATAAAACCATTAGGTAAAGAGCTGTGTCAGACTGTTACACACTTTTAACTCGTGATAAAAATCAATCTGTATGTCATTCTCTGTTCGAGTGAAGTAAAAACACCTGCAGTTTGACAGTGACCTGTTACTTGTTCTTATCCTTATCCCAGGCTCCTCCTGGCATATTTTACATTATTGTAATTGTCCCTCTGATAAAAGAAAACAGGCCCAAATCATAGCCCCAGTTGTCCCATTAATGGTGTCTTCCTTGGTCCTTCCTTCTCCCTATTTAGTAGGTCTTTCCCCCACCCTTTTTTCTTTTTTAAAAATTTGCCTGAGGCACATGTGCTCTCAGGAAAGACACACACACACACACACACACACACGTACACAGGAAGAGAAAGTGAGAAAGCACTCCTCAGGAGTGCTGACCACACCACAATCCCTTCATCTTTCTTTTCTTTTTGGATTTCGGGTGTGTGCGCATACATGCACTCAGTATGATTTTCAAGCTGCTGGAATCAGGACTGAAACCACATAGTCGACCATATAGGATCCAGTCTCCTTAACCAGCATGCCATGGGATGGCCCAGTCTTCCCCATGTATCTGCTCCCAGCTCACTCCAGTTCCCAAAGGAGAGAGAGAATCCTAATTGAGAATCAGTCTTTAGCCCTACAACTCATGGTTGCCTTGACCTCCCTCTCAATAGAAATGGTTTCAGGACATTTACCTGGGTGGATAAATGGAGTGTACATCTTTTTCTGTAATGTTGAAATTTCCACTGAAGCTGTATCTGAGGCTGAGACACGCATTTTGGTATGATGATTTTCACATCATCCTTTTTTCCTCCCTTTTTCTAGGTTTATCCAAATCGCTTGGGCTCATTGAAGGTTATGGTGGGCGAGGCAAAGGAGGCCTTCCTGCTACCCTTTCCCCGGCGGAAGAAGAAAAGGCCAAGGGACCTCATGAGAAATATGGATACAATTCCTACCTCAGTGAAAAAATTTCACTGGATCGTTCCATTCCAGATTATCGGCCTACCAAGTAAGTTCTGATTCCGTCATTCAGAGAGCTTGCTTGGTTGTGTGGGTGGGTATAGTTGCCAAATCTGTGATGTTTCTCATGTTATTTGTAGCTAGCAGGTGGGGTTTATATCTTTTTCAGTTTTCTCCACAATCAATAAACTGAGGACTACCGTTGCTTATGACATATTAAATGAAAATGCTAAATTGTTATAAAACTGATCTAGAGACATAAAGTCCTCAATGCAAAAAGTTTCAAAATATAACAAAGAGATCTCATTACCTAGAGATAGTAGCTGTTAAAGTTTTACATTAATTCCTTTGAGTCTTGTCTATAAAGAATATGAACATATGCTATATTATTTTTATCTTTTTAATTTAACATTTTACCCTGAACATTTCTGATGTGGTTGATTATTAATATTTCTATCATTGGAAATTTGGGTTATTTTAATTTTTTCTTTATCATATATAACACTGATAAGTATTTTTGCATATCTTTATTTATATTGAACTGATATATGTATTTCCGTAGTCCACACTTCTAAAAGTGCACTCCTAAGATTACAGTACAGGAAGCTCTAGATATATGTTTGAATAGTGTCCTCCAGAAAATGTATAGCAACGTATACTCCTATTGAAACTTTTCTAGACACTTCCCATACTGGGTACTAGTATTTAAAAAATGCAATGCCAAGTTGATAGATTAAAAAGTAAGTCCCATTATTGTTTCTTTTTCCTTTTTTCTTAATTAACATATCATAATTGCACATATTTGTGGGTACAATGTGATTTTCAGTACAAGAATGCAATTTGTGATGATTAAACCAGGGTGATTGGTATACCCTTCACCTCAATATTTGTCATTTCTTTCTATTGGGAACATTCAAAATTCCTTTTTTTAAAAAAAATTACTTTGAGATATGCAAGAGATTGCCCTTAGCCATATTCACCCTACAGTATTCTATAACAGTAGAAATTATTTCTTTTATCTGTCTGTAATTTTGTTTCCATTAATCAACATCATCCTAACCATCCCAGCTCCCTGAAGTCAAATTGTTTCCGCTTACTTTTTTATTCCACATTCTTCCATTTGAAAAGGTTTGGTTGCATCTTGATTAGCTTATGAAAGCCTTTATTCTGTGCTCAGAGTTGAGAAATATTTATTTTCTCCCTGTGAAATACAGAAAAGAGGTTGGACATAGAATGAATATGCTAGAGGAAAAGCTCCTGTTTTCTAGGCAGGGTTCCACCTTGGCTTCTCAAACAGTTTTCTGTTTTCTGTCCGATTTGTAGTCGGTCTCTCTTCTCATTTAGAGTGTGCCCTTGCTTGGAGTAGATTATTTCTTTTTCAAATGGATTTTGTACAAATCAGTTAAGTATCCTGGTTACTGAGAAAAATAGATTCAAGATAAAGAAAATTATCTTAAATGGATTTAAAATTGCGGCATTAGCTGAGAAACCTGTTAAATCTCTCTCTGTGTCTAATAAGCATATATTCATTTTGAATCACTAGGAAAATATACATCACCCCCGTTGGCAGCTATTTTGTGTTCCTGGACTTTTGCTCACAAAAACATCTGGCTGTTTTCATTTCCTGGTGCTCGCTGATTAGCCTGTCTTATTTGGATGTTGGCAAATAAACATGGCCATATTTTTTACACTTCCGTGAGGATGAGAATGCCTCCAACATAGAGCTCACTGGAAATGGGTCATTTGAACAAGTATTAGTGAGCACCCCAGAGTTCTGCCAGAGGTTTTCCCCACGCTAAAGATAGAACGTTGCAGGAGATATGGTTCTTGTGTACTTACTTCTTAACTGGAGAAGAAGACAGATAAGCAGAAGTAGGTTAGTTTCATTTGGGTGCTCTTCGTGTGTGTGCCTGGCAACAGATATGTGTAGGATGTGCAGGGAGGGTCTGAGAAAGTTTCCTACTTGAGACTATGCCTGGTCTCAATCTTCAAGGGCCTTGGTGATCCAGGAAGGGGGAACAGCAAGAATATATTTGTCTGTGTGTGTGCGGGCGGGGCGGGGGGGCAGGATAGTGTCAGTAAAATTATGACATTGTGTGCTCAGGGAGGAATGCATAGCTTGGGAATGCTGTGTGCTATGACATGATAGCTTGAATATACCATTTATGTCTGGTCTTTTCTGAAACTCTACTGACATGACAATAAAGGAATAGTGAGGATGAAAGTGAAGGAAACCTGGATAGGTTAGGGATGACAGCAGAGAAGAGACACCTGTAAGATTTTAGAAGCTGGAGAGAGGATGGAGAATGGTAACTGATAGAGCAAACTGCTTGAGGTGGGGAGAGGAGATGGCTTAGTCAGTACCTCAGAGACTCAGAAATTGGAGAATCTAGGCATTTCTGATGGCTGGGAGGTAGATTTGAACGAAGGGATTCCAGATCATTTCCATCAGCTCTGCACAGCCAGAGACTGTCCTCTTGCACTTGTTAGAATGTGGCAGATTGGGACCAGCAGTTGGCGTAATGGCTATGTCGCTGGACTCCCATGTAACCGACTATGGTTTGAGTTGTGGCCCCAGTGGCTTAAACTCATGCCAGGTGCATGTGTGTGTGTGTGCCCAAGATCCTGAGAGGAGAATGGAGCAGAAGGTATTGCGGCATGGCCATCCTCCCTGGGGGATGATTTCTTGTTTTCTGTCTCTCCAGTGAACACATGCACCTAAAGGGCCCACACCCTATAGCAAAAACCTCTCCAAAAAAAAAAAAAAAAAAAGAAAAGAAAAAGAAAGGAATGCAGGAGATTGCTCATTGGAGAACGTGAACTTTGGCTCTAGTTCATGGAGGTATCCTAGGATAGTAAGGCTGCGTACTAAATAGGGAGGTTCTCCAATATCATTACTCTCACCCCTCCCAGGCTATCTCATACCCAACAGGAGTTGGAAGAGTCTACTCAGAAGAGACCATTCAGCCAAGGAAAAGTCAATAGATCTGATTGGGGTACCCCAGTATAGCTTGGTTCTCCTCATTAAGTATTAATATGGCATGCCTGGTGTAAGCTCCATCCTTCTACACAAAGCTGTCTTACTCTAAAATAAGAAATGAACAGCAGATTCCCTAGACATCTCAGCAAATTCTTTGTTAAAAATATCTTAACAACAACCATAATTTAAAAACTAGAATTAATGACTTCAAGAGATCATGAAATTTAAAAATTATTTTTATTCATGATACAGGGCACATGTACAGGTAGA
>NW_006159934.1:5362953-5363924 GCF_000334495.1 Tupaia belangeri chinensis
AGAGAGAGTCTGTCAATGGGATCTAATCTTGCTGCAATCCTTTTTTTCCCATTTCTCCATCCTGTCAGGATCCTGGATGTATGTGACATGTATACATATATACCCAGCAAACTGCCTCTAGGGCTGGGATTTGAACTGCAGTCAGCCATATGAGATCTAGTTATCTTGGTACTACTCCTTTTTTTTGTTTGTTTGTTTTTGGAGAGGTTTTTCTATAGGGCATATGCACTTGCCAGAAAGACAGAAAGAGACAAAGAGAAAGAGAAATCCCCCCCCAGGGGGGATGGCCACGCCACAATCCATTCTCCTCCATTCTCCCCTCGGGATCTTAGGCACACACACACACATACCTGGAGTGAGTTTAAGACACTGAGTCCAGGACTCGAACTGCAGTTGATTACATGGAAGTCCAGTGACACAGTCATTACATCAACTGATGGTCCTTTGGTACTGCTCCTAACCACTGTGCTATCCCTATTTGGTGCTGTGACAAATGGACACAGTAAGCTAAGCCTTATATTTATTTATTTATTTATTTATTATTTTAGTTTTCTTTTTTAACATTAATATGCTAAGGCTTTGAAAAAGCAAAGTAATTATTAACTATAGAAAAATACAAGACTCTCCAAGAAAGGAATTGCAATTTCATATACTGTTTGGTCCCTCTGTAAACAGTCTAGGTAAATAAATGGAAATATTGCACATTGATTTAAACAGAAAATATGTTGTAACTGGATGAGGATGATATGTGTGAGGAGTGAATAGTAAAAAGAAATTAAACTCTCATCTTCAGTAACAAAATTTATATGTTTAAAATTTAAATGTCAAAAACAGCAATCACCATTTGTCCCGACCTGGGGGGGGACAGTCAAACAGGTTTCCTGAGGGAAGGAGTGAGAACCAGGACAAGCAGCGTAGTGTTACAGCACGGAGACGACACAGTGTCTTCAGTGTTGTCTGTTTATTGTGGG
>NW_006159934.1:5364317-5406327 GCF_000334495.1 Tupaia belangeri chinensis
AGAGCAAGGTTTGGAAGGTGAGGTTTTGAAGGAAAGCCAGTCATGGCTTTTGGCATTGTGTAATTGTTTGCTTTCTGAGAAACCGATATTCGCTGGTGCGCAGCCTCCCACAACCATTATTATTAGAAATGTGGAGATTATGGAGGTGACATGAAACTGTATATATTTTAATAAAATTCTATTTAATAAAATAGAATTTTCAATGAAACAAGTATAAATGTACACAAAAAAATTAAATGCAAGGTAGGTGAGGTGAAAGTATGAGAGGGCTTCAAGATTTATGGAAAATGGAATAAAAGTACAAGTTTATTTTGGCACAAATTTAAAAAAAAAATTCATTCATAGTTTTTAAGATATGTACGTCCACGAACTTTTTGAAGATCTTCCATGTGGTAGAAGAGTTGGTGGCCAGCAGGTGGCATGATGGTGAGGGTACTGGACTCCACGTGCCTATGATTCAAGTCCTGGATCTGGCTGCTTGCTTTCTCACTCCTCCCTGACCCCTGTCTCTCTCTGATGACTATAGCAAGATAAAAAAAAAAAAAAGTAATAAAATAGATATTTCTTTTTTTAAGAAAAAAAAAGAAGAAAGAGTTGGAGAGCTATTTGGATATGATCACATGAAAAAGAAGAAAGAGTTGGAGAGCTATTTGGATGATATGATCACATTTGACTTTTTATTCTGGAAGCTATATGTTGGATAAGTTTGGAAGTAGAATTTGAGAGCTGTCCATAGCCATATATGGTGACCAAAGGCACCATTTTAAATTCTGAGCCAGAAAAATTTTCCCCCAGTAGAAGTTACAAAATTAATCTTTGGTAACTTGGTATTCATCCATGAATACCTTGGTATTCATCATTCATTCATCATTCCCCCAGTAAAAGTTACCAAATTAATCTTTGGTAACTCAGTTTCATCCATGTCATCAAAGACTGGCAAGAACCTTGCCTGTAGGAGCTTCTCTGATACTTGAGCCCTGGCACATGCCCTCTGTGGTCAGAGCACTTTCCTTCCTCAGGAGAAATCATCCTCAAATGTGCAGGCTCCTTCTTGTTAAACTCCAAACAATCCTTCAATATTTGAGAGGATTTTAATTCATTAATTTTATTGCGACTTTAAACAGAACTGCAAGTTGTTTTAATTCTTATTGTTTTATTTCTTTATTACACTTGAGAAAATTGTTTTTCATGTAACTATGAATGAATTTTTAGGTTCTGTAGTAGTGAGATTAACCATGTGTTTGTCATACTTAGACAAATGAATTCCAAAATGCTGTTTTGCATTTTATTTTAATTCTGTGATTCTTTTTTCTTCTGCTGGACAGATATTTTAAATTTATGTGAATCCCAAACTGTCAATCTTTCCATTTTCATTTCTTTATGGCTTTAAAGCTGAGAAAGATAACATGCCTCAAAATACTTATAAATATTCTATTCTCCTTTGTGTTGCTTTTCTGTGACTCTCTTATATTTCACTCTTCCATCTCACTTCAGTTTATTTTGGAATATGATACAGGTTTGTATCTGTTGTTCCAAATGCTTATCTACCTTTTGGCCACAGCTTTTTAAAAATAATTTTGTAAATAACTCTACTCTTTTTCTTATTTGGAGATGCTGAATATATTACATTTGATGCTTTTTATATATAAGTGGGCTTATTTTCTAAGCTCTATGTTACTCTTTTGGAATATGGAATATATATATTTTTTTCTTTCTTTCTTGTTTCTCTGTGAGGTTTCTTTTTTGGTTGAAGAAAGAGGGGTCTTACTTTGCTTAAAATAAAACTTGTATATAACAAACAGTTATATTATAGACAGCTTAAAATTATAATGCATGACCATAAGTCATTCAAGGAAAGTATCTTTGAAAAAGAAAGCATGGCAGAACTTCAAAGTCAGTCAGAAATAAGAACATAGGGTTTTTCACAGCCCTCAGTGTGTTCATAGTTTATGCATGTGCTTCTACATTCTAGAAATGGTTGTCTGGTTAAAGACTTCATTTTCCAGGGTCTGTACTGACAGTCCAGAGAAGACACCACAAATCATGGTCCCTGAGAACATCAGTAAGAGTTGGGAGGCTGATGGTTACTCATAGTATTTCCGGTCAGTTTCAGAGGCCCTTAGAAACTAAGATGAAGGGAGTCAGTTGTTAGAGCAGTAGTAAAGATGACACAATGTGTAAGGCAATCTGACATGGTAAGGTTCCCAGTTCAAGTCTGGAAATCTTTATGCCGGTCGTTCATGGGCCCATGATCCAGGGCTTGCTGAAAGCTGGGACTGGATTGTGGTGTCAAGACTATATCGGAGTTCTTAATCTCTCTCTTTCTCTCACTGATGGAAAAAAATAAGTAAGCAAGCTTAAGAAAAGGCACCAAGATAAAGGAATGAGCAGTTCTGAGAGCGGCAGAAGGTTGTACAGAGATAACCTTGATCTTAATGATGGATAAGAATTTTCTGTCAAATGAGAAGGCAAGACATTTGAAAGAGAGACACCAAGTGCAGTAATAAGTATCTAAGCTTGTAAAAAAGCAAAGCAGTTTTCCCCTACAGTTATTCCCCCAGTAGAAGTTACAAAATTAATCTTTGGTAACTTGGTATTCATCCATGAATACCTTGGTATTCATCATTCATTCATCATTCCCCCAGTAAAAGTTACCAAATTAATCTTTGGTAACTCAGTTTCATCCATGTCATCAAAGACTGGCAAGAACCTTGCCTGTAGGAGCTTCTCTGATACTTGAGCCCTGGCACATGCCCTCTGTGGTCAGAGCACTTTCCTTCCTCAGGAGAAATCATCCTCAAATGTGCAGGCTCCTTCTTGTTAAACTCCAAACAATCCTTCAATATTTGAGAGGATTTTAATTCATTAATTTTATTGCGACTTTAAACAGAACTGCAAGTTGTTTTAATTCTTATTGTTTTATTTCTTTATTACACTTGAGAAAATTGTTTTTCATGTAACTATGAATGAATTTTTAGGTTCTGTAGTAGTGAGATTAACCATGTGTTTGTCATACTTAGACAAATGAATTCCAAAATGCTGTTTTGCATTTTATTTTAATTCTGTGATTCTTTTTTCTTCTGCTGGACAGATATTTTAAATTTATGTGAATCCCAAACTGTCAATCTTTCCATTTTCATTTCTTTATGGCTTTAAAGCTGAGAAAGATAACATGCCTCAAAATACTTATAAATATTCTATTCTCCTTTGTGTTGCTTTTCTGTGACTCTCTTATATTTCACTCTTCCATCTCACTTCAGTTTATTTTGGAATATGATACAGGTTTGTATCTGTTGTTCCAAATGCTTATCTACCTTTTGGCCACAGCTTTTTAAAAATAATTTTGTAAATAACTCTACTCTTTTTCTTATTTGGAGATGCTGAATATATTACATTTGATGCTTTTTATATATAAGTGGGCTTATTTTCTAAGCTCTATGTTACTCTTTTGGAATATGGAATATATATATGTATGTATGTATGTATGTATTTTTTTCTTTCTTTCTTGTTTCTCTGTGAGGTTTCTTTTTTGGTTGAAGAAAGAGGGGTCTTACTTTGCTTAAAATAAAACTTGTATATAACAAACAGTTATATTATAGACAGCTTAAAATTATAATGCATGACCATAAGTCATTCAAGGAAAGTATCTTTGAAAAAGAAAGCATGGCAGAACTTCAAAGTCAGTCAGAAATAAGAACATAGGGTTTTTCACAGCCCTCAGTGTGTTCATAGTTTATGCATGTGCTTCTACATTCTAGAAATGGTTGTCTGGTTAAAGACTTCATTTTCCAGGGTCTGTACTGACAGTCCAGAGAAGACACCACAAATCATGGTCCCTGAGAACATCAGTAAGAGTTGGGAGGCTGATGGTTACTCATAGTATTTCCGGTCAGTTTCAGAGGCCCTTAGAAACTAAGATAAGGAAGGGAGTCTGTTGTTAGAGCAGTAGTAAAGATGATACAATGTGTAAGGCAATCTGACATGGTAAGGTTCCCAGTTCAAGTCTGGAAATCTTTATGCCGGTCGTTCATGGGCCCATGATCCAGGGCTTGCTGAAAGCTGGGACTGGATTGTGGTGTCAAGACTATATCGGAGTTCTTAATCTCTCTCTTTCTCTCACTGATGGAAAAAAATAAGTAAGCAAGCTTAAGAAAAGGCACCAAGATAAAGGAATGAGCAGTTCTGAGAGCGGCAGAAGGTTGTACAGAGATAACCTTGATCTTAATGATGGATAAGAATTTTCTGTCAAATGAGAAGGCAAGACATTTGAAAGAGAGACACCAAGTGCAGTAATAAGTATCTAAGCTTGTAAAAAAGCAAAGCAGTTTTCCCCTACAGTTACTATAGGGGAAAACAAGGTCTTAGAGGAGTTAATTCTAATTTCATAGTGGTTCAGGGAAACTACAAAAGTTCTTGGATTTTATGACTAGAGGAACTGAAAACTTACAGCTGGAGTGTAGAGTTTCTAGTGTGAATTGTAGAAGAAAAGTTTGGAATAAAAGGAGGAGGCCAAATTGAGAAGCACCACATGTTCCAACCATGGGTTGGGGTATGGGGATTATCATTGTCATGCCAGTGAAGGATTTGAGGCAAGATGGTGTTATTGTTATTTCCTCAAAATAAATAATGAGAAGCCAGCAGGTGGTGTGGTAATTGGAGGAGTTGAATTCCCACATGGCCGAGGACAGTTCGAGTTCCAGACCTGGAAACTTGCTTTCTCACTTTCTCTTTCTCTCTCTGTCTCTGCCTGACCAAATTAAAAAATAAAAACAACAAATGGAATTAATTAAATAAATAATTCTTTTTAAAATAAATAATGACGGGGCCAGCAGTTGGCGTAATGGCTATGTCTCTGGACTCCCATGTAGTCGACTGCGGTTTGAGTCCCAGGCCTGGTGGCTTAAACTCAAGTCGAGCATGCGTGTGTGTGTGTGCGTGCCCAGGATCCTGAGAGGAGAATGGAGGAGAAGGGATTGCAGCATGGCCATCTCCCTTGGGGGGGTGGTGGTGGTGGTGATTTCTTGCTTTCTGTCTCTGTCTCTCTCTATCTTTCTGGTGAGCACATGCTCCCTATAGCAAAAACCTCTTAAAAAAAAATGACAACTGTAGCAAAAACATAGAGGGTGGGTTGGAGAAGACTGAGGTTAATTTAAGTCTCTTCCCCGTCTTCCCACATTTATCAAGTACCAAAGGTGTGCTCGGCATTGCCAGAGAGAGAGAGAAGAGGCGGGCTTCTAGTTATAGTGTGCATTTTATTGTCATTGTGCTACTTTTATGGAAACTGTTTCTCTGTAACAAACTCAGGATTAAGTGGGAATGGAGTGAAAGGGCTGGATTCAAGAAAAAAGTTCCTGCGAATGAGCAAAATGAGGCAACTAATTGGGTCTGGCTAAAGTGAGTGCATTCTGAAGTTTCTAGCTTGGAAGATGAATGGAAGTCATTTCATTCATGGAGAGCAAGTCCCGCAGAGGGCTATGTTTTGTGGGGAAGACAGCAGTTCTACTTGTCCAGGATTCCTCACAGTTACGGTTTTTGGAGGTAACTATGTGACACTGAATTTGTAACTTTTATTCATTGTTTGACTATGTGTGTGAGCAAGGAGATAACCTTTGGTGACACCAGAGGCCAGGCAAGACTTTATAAACCCCACTCTTTTCCCTTGCTGAGATACATCATTCTGTATCATATCGTGACATAATAATTATCTTCTCACCCAATTATCTCGTAATATGGAGGAGAGAGCACAGAAATCTGGTCTGTGCTTATTAAAGTCACCACTGGGATCCTTGTACAAATTTTATGGCATGCCTCCTCCTCTTACAGCGCGTGTGTAATTTATGGGCAGTTTCTACTGCTGTTATCTTCAATTTCTCCTTTGGCCTCCTGCTTATAAATCCAGATGTCAGATTTCTTTGGAATTCATTTCGCTTCACTTGGAAAGTCTCCTCTTTCCTTTGTTGCCACAGATTCTAACTTTGTGTATCTCAATAGTGTCTGCTTTAGACACAGATGATGTGAGGCATCTGTGGACCACCTTCACGACCTGTCCAGTGGACAGATGCACATTAGGGTCTGGAGGTCAGAAACACTGTCTGGGCTGACTATGGAGCTCTGGAAATCATCTGACTCCAGTGGGCATTTTAGATTGAGTCCATGTGTGTGCAAGCGTGTGTGTGTGTGTGTGTGTGTGTGTATGAGTGTGTTTATATATTGTGTGAGTGTGGGTTACAATTTAATGAATGACGAAGCTACTCATTGGTCTAGGTCTAACTCAAGTTTCCCTCCCCCATGAAGAGGACATAGCCATTTATTATGTGACAGAGCGCTTTTTGAATCTGAATCATTTCTCTGACAATAGGTAGCCTGTGTCTCACAGGTTGGTATTCAAATACAATGGGACTTCACAATGTTTGTGGAAAAATGAAACTCAAGAACGAGTTTATTGTGGTGCCCCAAGTTACTGAAATCTACCATAGTTTTCTATCATAACATGCATTTCCACAAACTTCTAGAAGTGCTGTTGTGGAGTGAAAGTGCCTTAAAGAAGGTCAAGAATTCCACGTTAAACTTCCTCTCTCAAAGGTGTGGGCATAGAGGATAGCTGGCCAATGACTACTTCTTAGTTGAAATAATAAATAGGTGCGTACTAAGAGTGCCTCAGAATCACTCACCACAATAATTACTCCCTTTTATTGACTACCTTTTATGTTTTTGTCACTGTGCTGCATGTTTATTGAACTCATTTAAATTTAACCACTCTCTGAAGTAGCCCTTACTGTCTTGTTTTATAAATGAGGCAAAGGTGGGAGATGGAGATGCTTGGAGAAGTTAAGCAACCTGCCTAAGATCTCACAGCTAGTAAGCGCCGGATCCCAGATTCGAATCCAGCTCTAGCTGTGTCTGTAGGCCTGTGGACATCCTTCTACACCTCTTTAGGCATAACCCTGACTAATCTTCCTTGTCTGTGGAATGGAACCTTCTATTCCATGCTATAATTGCCAAAAGGAAAATAAATTCTCAGCCTTAGTGAAAGAGGACAATATCTTTGGGAATTGTGTGTGTATGTGAGTTCCCTTCTTCAGTTTCTTAGGTGTTTTTATTTGGTTTGCTTTTTGTTTTGTTTTTGTTTTGTTTTTTTATAAATTTCCTAACTATAGCAAAATTCCACTACTGAAGGGGCAGTATATTGAATTTGATGAACTGTCCCCATTATGGCCTCCTAGCGCACACTTTAATATAGTCAAACACCTCTTTAAGGAATACAGTATTTTGCTGTGAAACTCAGGAAAAAATAAATTGTATACCATTAGATTCAGAAAATGTCTTACCATAGAATTTATTTAACTTAGATGCCTAACTACAAGGAACTTTATTTGTTAGAACTGTTTTTCACCAGCTGTCAGAGAGAAGACTAATGCAGAGGGTAATATGGAAGTGACAGGATGTGTGTAGGTATGGTTTTTTTCTTTTAATACATTGGGGTGATATGATTCCTGAAGTATTTATGGATGGATGTTGATCCCACTTCCATTGGTTTCTTAGGTCTGAAGAGGATATTTGAGTCATTATGAACTTTAATGAGAGTTTTCAGGAAGGTCAAGAACATGGACTCAGAAATCTGAATTTTAATCTCAGCTGTCTCTTAAAGTCTGAGTTTATTTTGGTGTAAAAGATTTTTGAAATTCATTTGTAGTTTCTTCACATTATACATTTTTCATGAACTTCTTGAAGACCCTTCATGTTAAAAAGCATATTTTAGAATAGTGTTTCTCAAAGTGAGGTCTTGGGAACTGTTAAAAGAACTCTGGACCCTACAGACTTCATGGTTTGAAGTCTTGGCCACTTTCTGTGAGTTCATTCTTTACATTAACTACCTTGGAAGTGATGGGAGGGTTTTAAAGGAGAGGAAGTTGACTTCTGGATGTCTTTTCAGAGTTTTGATTCTCTGAAGCCACTCCAGTGTGGCCAAGGGCAGCTGGGAGCACATGAGGGGAACAAGCTGTCTCATCTTCAGGTTGCTTTGGGATCAGGACAATAGGAAGGAGACACTTTATTGTCTCAACTGGATGCTCTTATCTTTTTGTTTGTTTGTTTTTTTTCTTTTATTGTCAGAGGGCATGTGTGCTTACCAGAAAGAGAGAAACCACCCTGTAATGGGGTATGGTCAGGTCATAATCCTATTTCATCCATTTCCCCATCTCATCAGGATTTAGGGGCTGCATACACATACATTCAGAGTGTTTTACAAACCATTGGGCCTGAGATTTGAACCAGAGTTGGCCATGTGGAATCTAGTTCTCTGTGCACAGTACTTAACCACTGCACTGTGGGACCATCCCTGAAAACCCTAAACTATTATAGTTTAGAGGCAAATGATCTATTTTCATCATCATTTCTTGCCTGTTATGTAAAGATGGGAATCTTGTAATGGATATGACTATTCAAATGGGTCTGGAATGTTCTTTGGGTAAAAAATGTCAGAAGTTCCAAATGTGAAATGTAGGGCCCACATCCTGCATTCTTAAAGGCATCTAGTCTTCCTATACCTGTGGTTCTTGGGAGGATTTTAACCTTTGGTTCTCAGGCTCAACTGTGCATTGAACACACCAAAGCAACTTTAAAGACTTGGGATTTCCAGATTCTACCCCAGAACAATTAATTCAGAATCTCTAGGGGTAGATGGATCAATGTCAAAAAAAGGGTTGTATTTTTGTTTGTTTGTTTTGTTTTGTATTTAATTTGCCCTAGTGTCTCACAAGATGGAGAACCTGTGGGCCCATGATATTTCTGGAGTGTATGAGTCTTGAACAACTTGCAGGGTCTCCAGGGTTGCTGGTTAAAAATATCAGGTCATGGGTCCTGCTACATAGTTAGTAGACCAGATGGGTATATAACTATAGTTTTTTGTTTTTTTGTTTTTTGTTTTTAAAGAAAGTTTACTTGTTTATTTCTTTTTCTTCTATGAGAAGGGAAGAAAGAGAGAAATAGGCACCAACTCCCCAAGGGTCTTCACACCACAATCTACTCCCAGCATCTGCCAGGCAGGATAATGGGCCTCCCTGGTGTGTATATAGGGAGGCTCTAGGATGTGAACCAGGATCTTCCCATGTGGGTCCAGTTGCATTACCACTGCACTGCCATCTAGCCTGTGTGTTTACATTTTTAATAAGATCCCTGAGTGAGTTTTATTTTAAAATGTTGAGCATCTTGGGGCCCCACTGTTTTCTGAGAATCTCCATATGTGGAGAAATGTGGAGGAGAAAAATGAGAATCAAACCAGGCAGGGATTCCTGTGCTTTGGAAATTTATTGTACTTTGTTGTTGGTTTATCTTGTGTTACTTCCCTTCCTCCCTCCTTGTTTCTTTTATTCTGGAGTGCATCCATTTATTTAATAAGTGAAAAATGAATAGAAATAGACCTCATTTTGAATGATTTCTCTGTTAGAATTTCAGGATATTTCATGAAGTGGTTATCACCATTCCAGGGTGTTTCAAATATGGAGATGTAGACTAGAAAAATAAATAAGAAGCAGAGATTATTGTTTGCACCATGAGGGATATCATAAGTATGGTGGAGGCCAAAGAATTAGCAGTTTTAAAAATGCTTTATTATTTATTTATTCTGTGTGTATGTGTGAGAGAGAAAGAAGAGAACAAGAGAGAGAGAGAGAGAGAAGAGAACAAGAGAGAGAGAGAGAGAGTCTGGCACCCTCAAGGGTCTTTATGCTGCAATCCCTCCTCAACTTCGGCCAGCCAGGATAACGGGCATACGTTCATGCCTGGTGTTTACAGGCAGACCTCACGAAGCAAACCAGGGATGCTCCCATGTGGCCTCAGCATTATGGAGTACCATGCTACCGCCATGCTACCTCAGCTGACCTACTTAGCAGATTTTAAAAGAAGGATTCCCACTTGTAGAGGCACCACTAGCCTGGCTGTCCCAATGTTTATGAATTGACAAAGTTAATTCCATCTTTTACTGGAACCTGAAAGAATTACCACCTGAATGCATTGAAATGATGCCTTAGTAAAGACTCCTTCCCATTTCCATTCTATTATAGAAAGC
Organism: Tupaia belangeri chinensis; assembly: GCF_000334495.1. Classification (NCBI taxonomy): domain Eukaryota; kingdom Metazoa; phylum Chordata; class Mammalia; order Scandentia; family Tupaiidae; genus Tupaia; species Tupaia belangeri. The sequence goes on from NW_006159934.1 coordinate 5,374,384, forward strand.
CTTCTGGATGAGTTTCAATTTCTTGTAAGAGACACTTGAAACCAGTAGATAGAAACTTGTGTCAACATGACTATTTATGTGAGTGGATCTTCTTTGTGGCCTGTTTACAACCACCCAGGGCATTGAGCTCTCCAAATCTCACATTCCCCAAATGTACGTGTGACTATGGGAAATGGAATTCTTGATTTATTAGCTTAAATCAAACTAGTGTTGATATTTATAGCAATGGTTGTTCTTATTTTTTTATGTAAGGGTGTAGGCACTTGAGAACTGCAGGAGGGGACTAGCTTACTTTATTTAATACTCAGAAATCCCCATACTGCCTGTTACTCTAGAACCTACCTGTGTGTTTCTAGAGGATTATTCTGTCTGCTTAGTCCACTGCACCTCACTCTAGCAGTGCACCCTGAGTCAAACCCATCTCAAAGTGGCAAGTGGGCTTATACTCACACACACACACACACACACACACACACACACACACAGCTCTGAAGGAAAGCCCACAAAGCTATACAAGTCCAGTTTGGGCATCCTGCCAGATTCCGCTCCAATTTGTTCAGTGGATAGTTATGTGAAATACTTTCCTGCAAACATTTGTTTCTCAGCACTAAGAATAATCAATAGAGGCAAATGTCTTTGCAATCATGAAGCCTTTTTATGTGTGGAATTCTTCGTTGTTTTTGGTTGTGACTACAGTGAACATCCTCCAAAGTGGCAGCAGGAGAGCGCCACAGTTCTTCGTAATAAGGTGAGATTTACAGCATTGCACGAGGCTGGGGGATAAATCAGGCTGCTGGTGGGATGGGCAGAATGGGCTAAATTCAGGTATTAATAGGGTGCCATGTGTGCACTGCAGAGGGAGACAGCCTCATCAGTGTTACAGATGGTATGTCCTTTTAGTTAATTTAGAAGAAATTCTGATCAGCCAACAGAGCTTTGAGGATGGATGCAAGAAAAAGAAGACGGTGGCATATGGAGAGAACATATTTGTTCTTGGAAAATCACTAGAAAATGTTTAATGTCATCATAACCTCATTTGCATAAAAATAGTCATAGGCAGCAAACCAAATGAAAGCAGAGGAAGACGTGATGGAACCAATGCTTTCCGAGTTTCATTTCATTATGAATAACATAAATAATTCAATTGAATAAATAAATACAAAACTGCTTCAAGTAGATGCACTGGAAATGATTATTCCTTGAAAATTCCTTTAATGGTGCATGTTGTGATGAAGTAATGTGATTATGCCTCTGTGGGCAGCATTTTGCTATACACTTGACCCTTGCTGATAATATCGAGTTCTCTGTAGCTCTCAAGTGTTTCGTGGAAGCAAATGAAGTTTTTAGTCACACAGCCCTATTCATAATACAACCTTGGAGAAGTTAATAGGCCATAGCTTATCTTCACCGTGGTGGATACAGTCCCACATTGCACATGGGTTCTGCTTAAACCACATCCGCTCATCAGAAATCTGGGGTCTTTGACTGGGCTCTAGTAGCTACATAATTCTAAGTAAATATTTGAAACCCTGGTAGCGGAATAGAGTCATTGTTCTTACAAAGTCTGATAAGGGGAATTGTTGTGTAAGTGTACATCATGGCATGAAAAAATATTGGTGGAATTTACTAACTCGTTGATTTCAACAAATGTTTTTCTGAGGTTAGGTAGAAAGCCTAGAGCAGGTAGTATGGCAGCAAAAGCCGGGATCTTATACCGTAGCTCAGGAATCTTATACCGTAGTTTTTGCACTCATTTGATTTTATTCATTCACTCAGTAAATACGACATCCATCAGCTCCCAGGTACCAGGCACTATGTTGGATGTTGAGCTTATAATGGAAGATAGATAATATACTGGGAAAAACAAAATACTAAGAGAGAAAAAAAATCCCTAAATAGATAATTATAGATTGTGCTAAATGCTTTGGAGAAAATAACCAGGTGCTAATATACAGAGTAACAGGAAAGGGTGTATTTAGAGTAGCTGCACTCAGGAAATAGCAGAGGTGAGGATGAGCCAGTAACTCACAGACCTGACAGAAAAACTCCCCTGACAAGTGAACAGTGCTTAGAAAGCCCTGAGATTTAAGTGGGCTTGGCTTTATCTAGGAACTGATAGGGAATACTGGCAAATAGTATGAGAAGGATAGAAAGGAAAGTAGGAACCAGAACACTCAGAGTTGCGGACAATGATAAATCTATTAAGTTGTCTGGAAAGTCATGATGAACTTTCCTATATTTTCCTATGCAAAAATGTGTTAGGACTTTACCAATGACCCAGTGGCAATAAAAGTGACATACTATGTTGAGTAGAATTCCCTTAAATTTTGGGACCAGCAGTTAGCGTAATGGCTGTGTCACTGGACTCCCACGTAGTCGACTGTGGTTCGATTCCCGGACCTAGTGGCTTAAACTCACGCCGGGCGTGTGTGCGTGCATGCCCAAGATCCTGAGAGTAGAAAGGAGGAGAAGGGATTGCGGTGTGGCCATCCCCCCTGGGGGGGGTTGATTTCTCACTTTCTGTCTTTCTGTCCCTCTGTCTCTCTCTGTCTGTCTGGCAAGCACACGCACCTTATAGCAAAAAAACCTCTCCAAAAAAAGAAAAAAATAGAATTCCCTTAAATTTCAGCTCTACCTGGAACCTCAGAAGCTTACCTGATGCAGAAATAGGGTCTTTCTAGATGTAATTTGTTAAGATAAGGTCATACCAGATTAGGATGGATCCTACATCCAAGAAAGTTGATTTCTTACAAGAAGAGGAGAAATCCAGAGACATGTATAGAGAGAAGAAGGCCATGTGAAGATTTGGGTGGAGACTGACATGATGCAACTGCAGAGACTGATGCAATGCACCTGCAAGCCAGGGGATGCCAAGGATTGCCAGCAATCTCTGGGAGCTAGAAAGAGGCTAGGACAGGGTCTTCCATGGAGCCTTCTGAATATGGCCCTGCGACACCTCAGTTCATGACTTCTAACTTCCAGAAATGTGAGAGAATAAATTTCTTCTGCTTTAATCCATGCAGCTTGTGGCACTTTGCTAAGGCAGCCTGGACTAGTATTAAAGGTCATAGAAGCCATCAAACATTTTAAATAGAGAAGCAGCATGGTCTGCTTTATGTCTTTAGATCATTCTGAATGTCGTTTGAAGAAAGGACTGGAGAGAACAGGAGTGAAGCTAGGAGTCCAGTTTGAAAGATGGTCCAGGTAGCAGAGAGAGTGATTATGACTAGGGTAAGCATAGTGAGATGCAAGAGAGTAGACAGAGATTTATGTTGGAGGTCCTCAAGGAAGACTGCCATGGTTAGATTGAATCACAGGGGTGGATGGCAGTGCCATCTACTGAGATTGAGAAGACAGAAAAACAGATTTGGGGAGATATGAAACAATTCTACTTCAGACCATGAAGTTTTTTTTTTTTTGAGAGGTTTTTGCTGTAGGGCACGTGCACTCACCAGATAGACACAGATAGACAGAGACAGAAAGCAAAAAAATCACCCCCCAGGGGGGATGGCCATGTGTCCCGACCCGGGGGACAGTTGAACAGGTTTCCTGAGGGAGGGAGTGAGAGATGGGACACACACAGACACACAGAGTGGAGACAATACGAGGTGCTAATCAAGTTTTGCTGATTGAGGAAGAATGTCAAGTTATTTACAGGCTGGTGGGCATTAATTGGTAGCCCGAAATGCAAATGAGATAGAACAGCATGAACCAATCATTGGTGTGGGTGGATATCTCCCATTGCCTAGAAACCCAACTGCCCCACAGAAGAACAATTGGTCACATAATTTCTGAGAAACGGTTTGCTCAATGAGGAAGTGAAACCTAACGGTTTCTAAGATGCAGGGCAGCTCTCAAAATGGCAGAGCTCTCAAGATGGCGGAGCTCTCAAGATGGTGGAGCTCTCAAGATGACTTCCATATGCAACGCCCTCCACAGCCACGCCACAATCCCTTCTCCTCCATTCTCCTCTTGGGATCTTCGCATGCTCACAAGCCTGGCATGAGTTTTAAGCCACCAGGTCCGGGACGTGAACCGTGGTTGACTACGTGGGAATCCAGCGACATAGCCATTACGCTAACTGCTGGTCCCTAGACCGTGAAGTTTAGTGTGTGATTATGTGACTGGAGACATCAGCTAGATGACTGAATAGTTTATAGTTTTGGAACTTAGGAGAGAGTCAAGGGGTGGAGATAGATACCTTTGGAGGCATCAGCATAGAGATGACCATAAAAGCTGAGATGACTAGGAGGAGAGAGCTGAAGATGAGGCAAGAACCCAGGATTGAAGCCTGTGTCACTCCAAAATGTAAAACATACAAAGAGAGACATTCAGCAAAGGATGTGAGGAAGGAACTGCTGATGACGAAAAAAGTTGGGAACAAAGAGGTGACATGAAAGCTAAAAGAGGAGTGTATTCCCAGAAGGAAGTAATGGTTCCTAGATGTGAGGAGTACTGAGATTCCAGAGGTGCTCCGTGGATCCAGCAACATAAAGTTCATTGATGATCTCAGTCAGAATGTGCAACCCAGACTGGGGTTAACTACGAAATGAATGAGAAGGAGGAAATGAGACCTTAGTTAAACTGATCACTCTTGACAAATTTTAATGTGGAAAGGGAAGGGGGTATGGGATTGTACCTGAGGGCTTGTGGGAGGAGGGGTCATTGTTTCATTTTTATTTTCATTGTAGGGGCCAGCAGGTGGTGTGGTGGTTAAAGTGCTGGACTACCACATGGTTGACAAAGGTTCAAGTCCTGGAGTTGGTGGCTTGCTTTCTCACTTTCCCTCTCTCTCTCATTAGTTAAAATAATAATGATAATGAATAATTAAACAAATATTTCTTTTAAAATATTTTCATAGTGATATGACTTCAGACTTACAGTAAATTTGAAAACATACCCTTTTCCAGATTACTCAAATTTTAACATTTTATAATATTTCTCTTTTCTCCATTTGTATTTTTCCCCCTAAATCATTATAGAATGACTTAATTGTGGACATAATGCCCTTCACCTCTTGAGTGTGTGCTTCCAAGAACAAAGACATTTTCTTATGTAACTACAGTATAACACAATGATATTATCTATCCACAGACTTTATTTAGATTTCACCAATTGTCTCAAGAATATCCTTTATAGAAAATGAAAATGTTAGATTATGTATTACATTTGTCAAGATTTAAAAAAAAAATTGAAACAGTCTTTCTGTCTCTCATTTTACATTGGCATTTTTGAAGACTGCAGTCCAGTTATTTTATAAAATATTTCTTAATTTGGACTTGTCTGGTATTTCTTCAGAAATAGATTCAGCAAATGCTTTTGTGTTGAGAATATTACAAAAATGATATTATGTTCATCTCAGTGCATCTTATAAGGGTATGCATGAAATGTATTTATCTTATTACTGGTGGTGTTAATGCTGATCACTTTTTTTTTTTTTTTGGAGAGATTTTCACTGTAGGGCGCGTGTGCTCGCCAGACAGACAGAGAGAGACATAGAGACAGAAAGCGAGAAATCACCCCCCAGGGGGGATGGTCACACCGCAATCCCTTCTCCTCCATTCTCCTCTCGGGATCTTGGGCACGCACGCACACGCGCCCGGCGTGAGTTTTAAGCCACCGGGTCCGGGACACAAACCGCGGTCGACTACGTGGGAGTCCAGCGACATAGCCATTATGCTAACTGCTGGTTCCCAATGCTGATCACTTTTTAAGAGTGGTAGTCAAGGGAACAACAGATGGTGTAATGATTATGTCACTGGACTCTCACATAGTTGACCATGTGGCTTAAAACTCACCCAGTGGCTTAAAACTCATGCCAGGAGTGTGTGTGTATGCCCAAGATTCCAAGAGAAGAATGGAGGAGAAGGAATTGTGGTATGGCCATCCCCCCTTGGGGTGGTGTGATTTCTCACTTTCTGTCTCTTCATCTCCCTGGTGAGCACATGCATCCTATTGCAAATATCTCTCGAAAGAAAGAAAGAAAAAAGGAAAGAAAGTCAGTTACCTTTGCTTATTACCCCTAGTACAGGGTTGAATTAGTGGAGAGAGTAGGCACATTTGCCTCTTCCTGACTTTGATAAAAATACCTTTTGTGCTTCCCACTAAATAAGATGTTGGTTTCATTATTATGATACAGTTGTTTACCAACTTAAGAAAGTATCAATTAATTCCTATTTTTCTTGAAGGTTTTAATAGATGACTATCAAATTTGTTGAACCCTTTTCAGTATTTTCATTATCTGTACATAGATTTTTTCCTTCCTTATACCTGTTCATATTGTGCATTATATTCTTAGATTTCCTAACATTGAACCAAATTTGTATCCCTAAAATAAATTCCTTTAGGTTATACTGTATTATTTTCTAGTACAATATTGGATTCTATTAAAATTATTTTATTTAGAACTTTTGCATCATTATTTGTACTTTCTTTCTCTTTTATTGTAATGCTTTTTAAGAGATTTAGCTATTAAGATACTATAAAAAGAATTAGAATTCTTTCCTTTTTAACTCTCTGAAACAATTTATGGAGCATTATGACTCTCCAGTCTTTGAAAGTTTGGTAAAATTCACCTGTGAAACCACTGGGCCTGATGCTTTCTTTTTTTTTTTTGTTTTTGTTTATTTGTTTGATTTTTAGAGAATTTCGCTATATGGCTCATGCATTTGCTGGAGAGACAGAGAGACAGAAAGTGAGAAATCACTCCTCCACTAGAGGGGATGGCCACACCATAATCCCTTCTCCTCCAGTCTCCTTTTGGGATTTTGGGCACATAAGTACACATCCCTGGTTTGAATTTTAAGCCTCCGGATCCAGGATTCGAACCACAATCAATTTGGGGGGAGTTCAGTGATGTAATAATTATGCCATCTGCTGATCCCTATTTGGTAGGTTTTAAATTTTCCAAGTAAATGGCTGTGAATGTGTGTGTGTGTATGTGTGTGTGTATATATATACACATATATATATATATGTATATATACATATATATGTATGTATCTATAAATAATTGAAAATTTTATTGCATTGTGAACAGAGAGCATTGTTTGCAATATTTCTATTTTAGGAAAGTTACTGGGCTGGCCTTATAGCCTCATTTAAGAGAGCCAGACTCCACATGGTCAACCATATAGCTTGAATCCTGGTATTGGCAGCTTGAAGAACATGCTAGGTGCATGTGTGTGGATGCCTCAAATCCTGACAGAGTGGAGAGATGGAAGAGAAGGATTTGCAGTGTGACCATGTCCCATGGGGGTACATTCTCCCTCTCTCTCTCTCTCTCTCTCTCTCTCAATCTCAATCTCTCTCTTTCTGTCTCTCTTTGGCAAGTGCACATGCTTTCTGGCAAGTAAGGAGAGAGAGAAAAAAAGTTATTCATGTTTCCTTTTTCTTATTTCCAACTGTTCTCCTGAGGTTGAGAAAAGAGATGCATTGACCATTTTCTGAGAGTAAACTTTGATATTCTTGAGGATTTTTTTCCCCTTAACTTTTAAAATGTAATCATTTTCTAGGTTATTTGTTGGAATTTGTTGCAGGATGACTTCGGCGATATCCAGGTCCTTGGTGTTTTGAATAAAGAATTGAACGAAACACACAATAGTGAAAGCAAAGGGTAGTTTATTAAGTAAAAGCAAAAGTACACTTCTGAGAGGTAGGAGTGGCCAAGCATCAAGAGAGTAATTACCTGGCGTAGGAGCCCAGGTAAATTACTTACAGTGGATTAAGCAAGGTTATGTTGATTGATCATTGGCTGGGCCCACTAATTGCTCTCATCCCATTGGCTATATATCAAAAGCAGCTGCACCCACTGATTCATCTCATTGGCTACATCAAATGTGGCTGGGCTCACTGATTCATCTCATTGGCTGTATCAAATGTGGTTGGGCCCTCTGATTCATCTCATTAGTTATATCAAGCATGGCTAGGCCCACTAATTGCTCTCATCCCATTGGCTATGTATCAAAAGCACCTGGGCCCTCTGATTCATTTCATTAGCTATAAAAAATGTGGCTGGGCCCACTGATTCATCCCAGTGGCCATATCAAATATGGCTTAATCAGCTAGGCATCTCCCCATGGAAATCTTCTCCCCACATTACCTCCCGTGGGGAATTGTCTACCCTGATCAGTTTTTCTATCTACCCACATAGGCAGATACTCTAGCCTCCTTACCTGCTTCCATTTTCTAGCTTTCTTCCTGCTCTAAATTGAATATTTTGAATGAAATTTTCAAAGTACTCAGTAGGTTTTTTTTAAATATGTAGATTCAGATCTTCTAATTTTGAAAAGTTTTCTTGATTTAGTTTTAAATTGTACTTCCATTCTATTGTCTTGTTTTTCCTTTTTAGCAATTCCAATGATACACAATTGTTCCTTTTTTGTCTCCCATTCAACTACTTGATCTCTGATTTCATTTCTTTTTTTTTTCCCCCTCATTTTCATTGTTTTACTTGTTAAACTGCTTCTCCTTGTGCCCTTATTAAATTTTCTTCTGTTTTTCTTCTCATTGAGCACTTTTGGCACATACCATGCCTGACTTTTCCATCACAAACTGGTTTGCCTTTCTGTGTTTCACTTAATATCAGAGATGAATATTTTGTCTTTTCTTCGATATCTTTTCAGAGTTGAATCAATTTTTGCTTTACTTCTTCATGTTTTTGTCTCCTCATTTTTAAAAGAATATTTTTTGACTTTTTGATTTAAAGCAGTTTGTCATATTGTCAAATGCTTATTTGGAGGATAATTAAGGTTGGAATGTTAATGTTGTTTTCTTTTTATTTGGGGGTTAATATATGGAGGGGAGATTTTTATCAAAAGGAGTATTCTTTTTCTTTTCTTTTAGAGAGATTTTTGCTATAGGGTGGTGAGCTCGCTGGAGAGACAGAGACAGAGACAGAGAGGGAGAGAGAAAGCAAGAAATCACCACTGCAATCCTTTCTCCTCCACTCCCCTCTCAGGATCTTGGGCACACAAGCACACATGCCCAGTGTGAGTTTTAAGCTGCCAGTTCTGGGACCCAAACCGCATTTGACTACATGGGAGTCCAGCGACATAGCCATACGCCCATCTGCTGGTTCCATTAGCTGGGGTATTCTGATTTTCTGTGTTTGCTTTTGATGTAGTTAACATGTATATATGAGACTTCAAAAATGTTCATTGAAAAATGTAATTAACGTATAAACTTGTTTGGGTGCAAAAACCAAAAAAGTTGAGATCCATACTAGGTTTTTTTATAATACACATTTTCCATGTTTTTTTTTTTTTAAGCCTCTTATATGGCGTACACTTCCATCAATTAATTTTGTCAATTTATTAGATAAATCATAGTTCACAGGGACCATTGCCTGACAGGGTTGTAAGTATGGTGTTTTTGGTAGGTATATATTTGTGAGTACATTTGTGTACACACGATGTACAGGAGTTGCGTCTCTTGTTTTGAAGGACTTGCCCTTTTTGCTTATTTTCTCATTCACTGCTCAGTATTTAAAGATCATTTATCCTGGCCCTTCAACCTTTTTAGTCCCAGAAGCAAGGTCTCAAGTTATGCACATTTTCTTTGTTACAAACGCTCAGATCTAGCAAGGCTGTTTTTCCATATTTTCCACACTTACCCTGGACTTTCTATTTCTGGTGGTTATTTTGTATCAATCTTGAGTTTACTACTAGTTTCCCTATTTCCTGTTTACACACAGTTTTCCCCAGATAGTCCTGGCTGTCTGTAAATCTTAACAATGAGAGTATGAGAGAGAGAAAACTTACCGGTAGTTTGAATTTCTTTTTTGACTTAAATTTGAAGTTTTGGAGGGGTTTTCGGTTTTGCAATAATACTGTAATTTTATTTGTTTTATTATCTGTTATTTATTGTTATTTTATAAAATGTGTGATGAGATTTAAATGTATGGAGTCCAGAATTTGTATTGTTTTTAAGTGGGGAGATACTAGACTAGAATATTGTGCTGGGAATATTCACCTACATGAATAGAACAACTACATCAAAATCCCATGAGACTCTTGTGGAAGTACAGATTCTTAGGCTGTGCCTTATATAGACTAAACTAGAATCGTTGGAATTTGTATTTCAAATGACACCCAGATACTCATTATGCATGTTAAATTTGAGAGTTGCTGGTATAGACAGTAAAAATTATAAAATCAGATACAAGAGTGACTACTTCTAGTTACGGCACTACAAAGCAAAAATTTGGCATTATGTCTATTTATGGGCCCCAGTTTGTCTTACTAATTTATATATATTTTCAATAAGAATTTAACAATCACTAATAAGTAGCTAGTCAAATAACTTCTATCAGTATTGTTGGTTTCTCAATGTGAATTACGGTCACCAGAAAGTTTTAAAAAATCTCTCTAAATAAAGTTTTTAAAATCTCTCTTCATAGGAGAGAGGGAAGATTGGCAATATGAACTGAGATTTAGTAAGAATGAAGCATATTTGGCATCTGTAATTATGTGCCAATTGGCTTATTTCCCATTCCTTGCCAATCTGTTGTAATTAGTGATCACTGGTATTCCATATCCATGTCCCCAGGAACTTGGGAAATTACTTTTCCATCACAATCTGGTTTTTCCTTCTCGGTTCCTTTGCTTTGGTAACTCATCTGAACTGGAAATTGTGTTTCTTCCTTTCACGAAGGACTCATTGATAGTAGAGATCTTATCTTGCCTGAATTGGTAGTCATCATATCTGGATGATTGGATGAACTAATCTGTAAGCAAATGAGTTCACTATGAGTCCTTACAAAGCAGCTAAGATGTCAAAATATGTTCAGTAGGTTTACTTAGTACTGTGTAGATTTCATTGTATTTGGTCAAGTCACACAAAATTGCTGGTATTTGGCCAGAAATAGCAAATTTATATACATTGCCATCTAATACTTAAATTCTTTGAGACTTGGCCCTGTGCATGGTTAAGCTAGTGACTTCTCATTAGAATGGTCAGCTAAACACATTATGCCTTTGTCTTCCATGTGAGCAAATTATTTATTTAGCAATAACTTGCCTAATTCTTACATTTATTTTTAATTATTATTTTTTTCTTAAAGAAACTTTTGCTATAGGGTGCTTGTACTTGCCAGAGAGACAGAAAACAAGAAATCACCCTCCAGGAGGCAGGGCCATGCCACAGTCCCTTCTTCATTCTCCTCTTGGGACTTTGGGCATGCACACACACACACACCCGGCACGCACGTGCGCACATACCCAGTGTGAGTTTGAAGTTGCCGGGTCCAAGGCGAACCATGAATAACTATATGGGAGTCCAGCAAAGTAATCATTATGCCATCTGCTGGTCCCTCACTTGTCCCATTTTTTTTTTAAAGTTCTGATGCAAAAGGACTAAATGAATTACTTCACACTTTCCTGAAAGACCTTACATAATTTTAGCTATATAAATTGAAATCAACCCAGGATTGGGTTATCATTAAAAATAACAACATTCAAATCTTACATTTTAGCTATAATTTGGGAATCAGCAAGCTTCGTCAGTATACCTTTCATGGAAAATTTCAGCACCTGAAACTCCCTTACACCATTTTGTATTACCTAAGATATCTGAAAGGTTCCTTCCCCTTTTTCAATTTTATTAAAAAAAATACCTATTGCATATTTACTATATATAAACACAGAGCTAGGAGCTTGAGGAATGTGAAAATGAACAAGGCATGCTACCTGACTGCAAGGAGGTTTTAATCTAGTAGGAGAAAAAGCTGACTGTCAGTCTTGGCAGATTGAAATAGCCATGGCATTGAGTCCCCATTGGATTTTACTCCTATTGCATAGATTGAATGTCATCTGCTTTAGGTTGCAATTCCTGGTGACTGCAGTACAATGTATGTTATAAATAACATTGCATCTTGACTGCAGATGAACTCAGAGAGAGCGAGTGGGCAAGGAGGGAAATAAAAGGTTGAGCACAATTTGTCTGGGCATTTGTTTATGAGATTGAACTATGGCTGGGGCCAAGTTCCTGTTCGTGCCTGGAAGAGACAGGCTCTTTTCCTGTATGAGATTTTTGTCTTTGTGATTAAGCCACTTCTGGTGAGTGTGTCTGTGTACAAACTTGCATTCTGCCAGTGAGCATGTGTGTTCATGCTTAACTGATTCAACGACTCTACATTTCCCCCAACATATTACACCAAATGTACTTAACAGCAATTAGAATGTTTGCCGCCTGCTGTGTGCAAATCTCCCCAGAAAACAAAACTCTCCTAAATGGCAGTATAAGTAATTCTGAAGATTAAAGCCAGTGATTTGCAGAGTTCTTGGTTCGTTTGCTTCCTGCAAATATCAAGATTAACAAAGAAATTCATTGATCCCATTTTACCTCCTTAAAGCTTGTGCATAGGCCTGAGGGAGTACATTGCACGCGGCTGTGCGATTCAGATGAAGACTTGCTATTGCTTTCTTTTATGGTGAACATGCTGATTTAGTAGCATTTCTCTTGGCAAAAGTGTCTCAAGAAAACAAATCCATTTATGTATATTTTTATAGGAAATGCTCCATCCAACCCTTCCCCACTAGCCACCTTCTCAATGAATTGTGCAGGAAACATGGCCAATTTGCAGCAATTTAAAGGACAACTCAGGTCTCAACTCAGAGACTGTACTGTGGTGTTTAATTTTGGGTAAATCTCAGCGACCCTGAGTGAGCTCTCTTCTCTCTAATTGTGAACACCGAGCTCTGAACAAGTTGCTCTCCAAGTGTCCTTCTACTTCTCATGTGTTGATATACTATATAACCAATATTTTTAGAGTATGGATGAGGTACTCTGAATTGCACCAGGCATTAGGAAATACAGTGGTGATTGTGAGGTGAAGTTATCACCCTCAGAGCAGAGAAATCTTTTCCAAAGACACCTTACATCTTGGTTCCTCTAAAGCAGCAGTCCCCAACCTTCCTCACACTAGGCATCAGCCTTGTAGAAGCCCATCCCTTCATGGACAGGGGGGTGGAGTGGGAGATTGGTTCCAGGATGACCCAAGTGCACCACATCCACTAGGCATCCCATTTCCATGACTACCACCTTGTAATATTCAGTGAAACAATCACACAATAGGGTTTATACTCCCATGAGAATTTAATACTACTGTTGATTGGACAAGAGGTAGAGGACAGCAATTTGAGTGATGGGGAGTGGCTGCAAACACAGAGAAGCTTCCCTCACTTGCCCTTCCCCTACCCTCCACTGCATGGCCCAGAGGACAGACACTGGTCCATGGTAGGGGGTTGAGAACCAGCAACCAATGCCACTTTCCACTTAAATTATTTTTTAAAGTTTATTTATTGGGGTGAGGAGAGAGAAAGGAAGAAGCACCCCAACAGGGCCTCATGTCATGATCCCCACCTCCAAACTTTTTAACCAGCCAGGATCATGGAAGCTCCAACCTGGTGTGTATGGAAGATTGTGAAACTGAATTTGCCAACTTGTATGTGGATCCAGTATCACTTGATCAGCAAACTGCCTCCAGCTGCCATTTTGGATGCTCCCCTTGCCTCCCTCATTTCCGTTGTTCTAGACCTTTATGTGCCCACATCTAGCCAATCTGCAATTCCCCATTTTCTGACTTCAAAACCAGCCTCCTTTTGTTCTATGTCTCAGCAGTCAGGTAACTTGCACATAGTTTGGAAATGGCAGACCAGAGATTCCAAGTCAGACCTCCATACAGGCAATTGGTTGAACTGTCTTTGATTACTAGCATTTTGGATTTTGATGCTCTCACACAGTTTTTCTTAGATAAAGCCTCTTGTTCTCATCCTAGTCTTCATAGAATACCTTCCACCCATATCCCACTCTGGCCCAGTCCAGCCTCCTCTTCTATGAGGTGTTTGGGTGGAGGTTGAATTCCAAATATACCATTTTGCCAAGTTATGGCATTACTTTAAATATTTCTTTGGACCACTAAGCAATGCGGAAATTTATGGAGTATTGTAAATATATGGCTAAATATTTTTCACAGAACTCCTTAAAGCAATTTTTAAACACACACATAGAACCAAGGAGCAAAATGGCTTAGGAAGAAAAGAGGTAGATGTTATAGGACACTCATTTGAAAAAGTCATTACTTTGCCTACTAGAGCTTAACATGCTTCCTGCCTGCAATCCAGCTTGCTGGCTGAACAGAGAACAAGATTCTTTAAGGTTGTAGGAGCACAAGACCAGAGGGACTCATTTACTGGGGTTGAATGTCAAGTGAAGATTCCTCTTTTTAAATCTACTTCCTTACTCCTTCCTTTCCTCTAATCCAGAACTCTGGAAGGAATAGTCTTTATTTACCCCCTCTATTATTCCTCTACTACCCATCATAGAAAACACTATATTGCATTGCACAGATATCTCCTATGATTTGTTAACCACCAAAGCTAATAGATTTAATTTTTTTTAATTTAAGGAACATACACAAATAGCAGTTAGATGTATTACTTATGAATTATGGAGGTGTGTATAGAGCAAAACATTCCCTCCTCAAACCTCACTCTTTCTCTGCAAAGGTAATTACTGTCAGTTGTTTCCTGTGTGTCTTCCTGACATTTTCTTACGTATGGATATGCTAGGCATGTTCATTTTTAATTGTGAAAGATTCTGTTAACTTGTTCTCCAGAGAGCTATGCCTGATTGTTTGTTTATTTATTTATTTTTGCTAGAGGTCACATGTCTTGCCAGAGGGAGAGAGAAAAAGGAAAAGAACTCCCAAGGGGAATGGTCATGGTGCAATACCTTCTCCTTTATCTCTTCCTCCTTTTAGGATTTTGGGCACACATGGACATGTACCTATGATGTGTTTCTAAAGCCATCCAGTCCAGGACTCAAACTGCATTATTGATCATGTGTTATCTGGCTGCCTAAACTACCAGGCTATGGAGCGAGCCCCAACTTTATAGATCAGCCAACGGTGCTTGAGAAAAGACTTTCTCACATTTGACAACTCTGCATAAGACCAGTCTTCAAGTTGTTTTACCAACCTGAAGAATAAAAAATATGTCCTTGTTGTTCTTGGATGTGTATTTTTAATTATTATTTATATAGAGGTTGATCATATTTTCATATATTTTTGGTTATTTTTGTTCTTTCTTTTGATTTCTGATGAAGATTCATCAATATCTTGCACTGTAACTGTGAATTTACCTCTTCTTGGAATTTTGATGCATTCTGTTTTGCATATTTTCAAACTATATTGTTAAGTATATATAATCATGCCTATTTATTTGTCTTAAGTAATACCTTTTATTAGTAAAACAGGTTCCACTTTGACCCAGAATCCCTTCATGTCTCTTTAAAAACCACTGTAGTAATCTTCTTATTCATCTTTTCACTTCTCTTGCCTCTCCTTCTGAATACTTCTTCCTCATAGCCATTAGAGTGTCTCTCCAGAATATTGATTTGGTTCTATCTGGGCATAAAAATAAGGATAAGCTGATGAACAATATGAGACCTAATGGAGTATGGGTGGTAACCCTAAATCCCAACTGCTGGCCATGGTTTCCCTTCATATGTCTGTGGGGAGATGGAAAGGAGGAAAGTTCCCTTCTCAGCTGCCATTGTAATGTGTGGTCCATTGGCCTTTGGTTTGGGCAGACCCAGTCTTATATTTTACATCTTTGTTGGTACTTCCCAGGTGGGAAACCCTGAGCCATGTGAGTTATTTGCCTTCAGGGGCTTAACCAGGTTAAGGTGAAGTCTCCTGATGCCCAAGGCCACTGGAAACTTGGGAAATCACATCTGGCTAGTCACCTCTTCATTTGTTTCACTAGCCATTAGTGAGTCTACCAGCAACTCCTAAGTGCAGGGGTCAGTCTTGTTCTATTTAGGGCTTTGTCTAAAAGTTAAATGCAGTGAGCTGCGGGGAACATGCTGATGTTTTTTAGGTAAGATTATATGTTCAAGGAAGTACTTTTTATTGCAGTCTTTATTTAGGATAGGGTACAGGAGACCTATCAGGGACATACACCAAAGACTAGTTGGTAGAGGCAGAGCATCAGGACCTAACAGAGGACTTGGAGAAGCCTCTGAGCCAGTCATAAGTTCTGTTAGAGGATGTCGCCAAAATCCAAGTTTCTTGGGGCCAGAGGAAGTGTGGAAAGAGCTCAGATAAACAAACATGGTGAGGAGCTAGTGTTGTGATCTGGTCAATCTGACATGAATGAGCTCCTTGATCAGGGAGCATGGACAACCATGTCTGCTCACCAGAGATACAGAGAGAGATAAAGAAACAGAAAGTGAGAAATCAACCCTGGGGCCAAAATCCCTTTTCCCCCATTCTCCTTTTGGGATTTTGGGCATGCACACAGACATGGCTGGTGTGTGTTTCAAGCTACCAAGTCTGAGACTTTAACCATCGTCCTCCATGTGGGAGTCCAGCACCTTAACCACCACATCATCTGCTGGCTCCAGTGTGTCCTTTTTGAAAGCCAGGAACTCTACCTCTGAAGTTGGAGTTTGCCCACCTTGAAGGGATACAGTTCTTTGATTTGGACGCATACCATGTGGGGTTGGTAGCCCCCTGCAATATAATCCTTGGCTAGAGGGTCAAATCTGAATTTTATAGACTGGCTTCAGAATACCTGATCTACTGCTATTTTCTTTTCTTCACCCCAGCCACTCCCTGAAACACGTATTTCTGGGTTTTGGCAGCACATGATTTTTGTTCCACTTTTGCTCCTAGTTTTGCACATGCTCTTCATTTTGTCAAAAGAGTTTTCCCTTCTTCCAATCCTTCCCTTTACAGAGCCTCACCTGGAAATTACCTACTCATGCTTCATGGCCCAGATCAAATTTTATCTCCTCTGCAAAATCTTCCCTGGGCTCCCATCGATCTCTTGTAGACAGAAATAAGCTCCCAGAGCGTGCTGAACAAACCTCCCTTGTGACATTTATCATCCTATATCTTGATTACGATTTACATATCATTTTCTCTTATGGAGTTGTAAGCTTTTCCAGGGTAACAGTGAGGTTTTAAAATTCTTGTATCTTCAACACTTTGCTGGCTCATAACTGATGCTCAATATTTGCAAATGTCACAGTTAAGCTAATGTTTCCAGGTGATACAGATATTCTTGTCCTTCAGTGGATTAAAAGGAAGAAACAGGTTATTATTATTTATTTTAATGGATATGAGATCCACATTAAAATCAAAGACTAAGCATTGCCCTCCATAAGAGCTAAGCATTGAGGCATATCTTTACTGTTCAATTTCCCAGGAGTTTTCTCTTGGCTTTCACCAGTGGGATGAAAACTATTTGGAATGAAATAAAGTCACCATCCCCAGGAAGATGAGTTTCCTTTCAGTGATCTGATGTGGCATCTTCAACCAGGCATAAGAAATACCCTGGAGGGAAATAATCTTTCTACAATTATAGGCCCTCAATAAATCACTGGAATCCTAGAATCAGGTATACTACATAACCCACGTATGCCACAGGTGACTAGAATGGCTTTATTTCTTAATGTATTTAACAAACTGTTTTTAAAGTTTATTGATTTACTTCTCCCATGAGAGAAAGAAACAGAGTAAAAGTAGAGAGAGGGGACGGGCACCACAAATAGAACTGTTATGCCACAAACCACCTTCAAACTCAGCCAGCTAGGGTCACTGGCATGTGCATGATCCTGGTGTGTACAGGGAGGCCCTGGGATGTGAATTCATAACCTTCTCATGTGGGTCCAGCTGCATTACTACTGTGGTATCTAATAAATATTGACTGAGTATCTGGAGTGAGTCCAACCTACAGGTTGGAGATATATTAGCCAAAGAGGTATGGTACCTGACCCCCTATTACTATATCTAGTTATGAGAAGGGTAAGTGTTAGGGCCAAATGCTGCATGGAGCTATGTATCATTGCCCCTTTGGGTTTTCGCCTTGTGTATCTGCTATCATTTCTCTATCTCTTTTTCTAGCCTAGAATGAGGGGAGTTAAGTCAACACAATGGTTTCCAAGTTTGCCTAAAGTCTTACCTGTGGTATTTTAGAAAGGTATGAGCTGGAAAAAATTTAAAAGAATGAAAACTGTTGAAAGGAACTTCAAAATGTTTGCAGAAAAAAAGTGAAATTAACATATGAATTTATTTGGATGCAGAAAGAATTACTGAAATCCATACATTTTTTCATAATATGGTTTCCACGAACTTTTTGAAGACTCCTCATATTACTAACACATATCTGAGGAACAATACAAGTGGCAAGGATAATTTACAGAACTTTGGAAAAACACTAGAAATGGAATTTAAAGAGGGTTGAAAAGATAGGTTTTCTATACCATTTTATCCCAGAACAGAAGTATATCCTAGAGTTAAGAATTGTTAACAAAACTCATTGAGCTAGTTTATATATGCATATTGATGGATGAGTCTAGATGCCAGATGAGTGTCTTTGGACAGATCAGCTTATTAATAAAATGCCTAGCCTTAGGTACATATCCTGCTAGACATTATCATCTTTATAAATGGCAGTTCCTATAACTTGAAAAAATTAGGGAACCAGCAATTAGCGTAATGGCTATGTCGCTGGACTGCCACGTAGTCGACCGCGGTTCGTGTCCCGGACCCGGTGGCTTAAAACTCACACCGGGCGCGTGTGCATGTGTGCCCAAGATCCCAAGAGGAGAATGGAGGAGAAGGGATTGCGGCGTGACCATCCCCCCTGGGGGGTGATTTCTCGCTTTCTGTCTCTATGTCTCTCTCTGTCTCGCGAGCGCACGCGCCCTACAGTGAAAATCTCTCCAAAAAAAAAAAAGGAAAAATTAGCCTATAGGTTCTTATTAAAAAAAAAAAAGGAAAAATTAGCCTATAGGTGCTAATTTAATATGGTATATTTGTGTGTGTGTGTGTGTGTGTATATATATATATATACATATTTTGCCTTGCTGTAGGGCACATGTGCTCACTGGAGAGACAGAGAGACAGAAAGTGAGAAATCACCCCCCAAGGGGTTGGCCATGCTGCAGTCTATTCTCCTCCAGTCTCCTCTTGGGATTTGGGCACACTCACATGCGTGCCCAGTGTGAGTTTCAAGCTGCCGGGTCTGGGACTTGAGCCATAATTGACTATGTGGGAGTCCAGCAACAATGTAACAATTATGCCATCTGCTGGTCCTGCTAGCTAGGTTTTTAAACAAGATTAAAGTCATTTTATGTTTAAGTTTCTTCTGCCCTTTTGAAGCTACGTGTTCACCAATAGAGGAAAGTCTACACATGAAGTGACTGATTTTATGTTTATTTTATACAGGCCCATGATAGAATAGGTTCTTTAGAAACAAAAGTTAGAGGTCCAGTTCAGTGGTAGTTGTGTTTGTTGCCCAGAATGTGTAACATGAGATCAGGCTGTGTCATCCTTTCCTACATCTGCATTTGAAAAAGTAGAATAGTGGGATTCTATATATTTTTAAAGTTTATTTCATTTATGCTATGGAAGAGAGAAAGAGTGAGATATATTTGATAGGATATCACCATGCTACAATCCTCCCCTAAACCTCCCTATGCTAGGATCACAGCATACCTGGCATGTTTGGTTGGACTCAGGACCTGAAACCTGGACCCCCCCCCCCCATATGGCTCCAGTATTGTCAAATAGCATTTTAATGCCTGTGCCACCACCACTGGATGGTGATTTCATTTTGCCTCAGGATTCCATTTCCAGCTGGCATCAGAGGGCAATTTTGGGATGCCATGTGTGTCTCTTATTCATGCCATTGATGTCATGCCTTTGTGAAAATCTAAAGCTTTTAGTCAAGCATTGCAGTTCCCTTTAATTTTGCAGTATGGTTCTGTCACCCATGAATTCATCTAAACTGATGTGTTTTTCTGTTATATTTGCTCATTGTAAAAAAAATACAGTAAAAAGATGCAAGAAAAAAGTGATTTATAATTTCACCACCTAGAGGCAAGATGACATTTCATTGTCGTTTTACTTTGAATGTCTTTTATTAACTATCAGGACGCTCCCTATTTTCATATCTTTGTTAGTCATTTGTCTCTTTTGTTCTCTCAGATATGTGTTCCTGTTTCTTGTTTATTTATCTAATTGTGTTCTTTGGGTTTTCATTATTTAATAGTGTAAGGTTTTTTTATTCTCTTGTAATTGCTGTAAATTATTATTGTTTTTGCATTTTGCTGTTGTCTTTTACTTTTATTTTGATGAATAGGGGTTTGCAATTATTATTAAACCATTAATTTTACATTGGAAATTCTTCCCTATCCAGAATGTGTATGAATGTTTGTTTATTTTACTTTTGTTACATTTGAATTCTAAATGTAACTTGTTTTACCTAGGAGTAGTTTCAAAGTGTGATTGGCGGGGAGACTCTCACTATTTCACCTAGTTGAGAGATAATATTTCTAAAACCACTTATTAAAAGATTCTTTCCTTAGCTTTGGTTTGTGGTATTTTCTTGGCACAGAGTCTCTAAGATCAGGTATGTTTCTGCCTCTTGGCTCTGTTTTACTTCTCAGTTGTCCTAAGGCCACAGTGATTAAATAATACTTTTATAATGTCCTTGGGTTTTCTAAATACCCTTTTCCACTCAACAGTTTTGCCATCCATTTATTTTTTTCAGGTTCAATGTTGAAATCTTTTATCAAGGGCTAAAATTATTTCCATAGAAATCCTCTGAAAAAAAACCACATGTGGTATTTAAAAAATAATAATAGCAACATATGTTTGGTGTAGAAAACAGGAGACCATAGTGACATTTAAAGGCATAAATAGTCATTGACGATTCCTCCACTCAGACCCTTTTTGGTAAATAAACCCTTCTTTTCAGAAGCTAGAACAAGGGACTTTGCAGTCAGGTTGATATGGGTTTAAGGTCTAGCTCTGCCTGCCAGTTGTTTGACTTTAGGCAAGTGACTTTGAACCTCAGTTCTCTCATCTGGAGAATGCGGATATCTATGTTACTGGCTTATTGTGTGTGTGTATGTGGTTGTGGGGGAGGAGATGAACTAATGTATACATTGTAAAGTTCTTATTGTAATGGCTCCAATGGCTGGGGTAGCATGTGTATGCGTGTCCTGCCAGGGGCGGGGGTGCGTGTCACCTTTCTTTCATCCTCTTCTGGGGCCAGTGAGCCAGCCCAGAGCTTCTATGGTGAATGCCAAGGGCACCAGGCCCCAAGTGAGGCTCATGCTTAGGGCTGGCACATAGCTGTTCACATCATTTGACTAGTCAAAGCAAGTCATATGACCAAGCCCTGCTGAATGGGGTCAGGAAAATAGACTTCACTCACTTAATGGGGAAAACATTAAAGTCACCTGGCAACGGATGTAGATACATGGAAGTGTGAAGGACAGGGCATGAATGTATTTAGCACACGATATAAACAGGACCTGCTCAGTCTCTCTAGCAATTCACGGAAGGAGAAGGTGTTTCAGGGTCAACTGAAGTAGGCAGATCCAGGTTAATGTTCAGGTGGATGGGCTGGTGGGAGGGATCTGATGGAGAGTTAGATTTGGCCTGTCCTTGGGGAGGACTGTATGGGTGGAGGTAACCATAGTAAAGGTATCACAGTAACACCAAGGACAGAGAGGTGACGCAGATGTGGGAACAAGCAGAAATGTTTTCAGGGTCAATGTCAGTAAAATAACAGGCTTGACTGGCCAATTTGGCCAGAACATTAAAAGGAAAAATAGCCGGTTTGGTAATATGTGTCTCATTGTTGTGCTCATGTAATGGGAGAACAATGCTTAAAACCAGCTCAGAGTCTATGAGGGACTGGAGAGGGCTGGGATGGGTATGGAGCCTTCTGCTAAGAGCAGAGGGTTTTATGACCTTCAGTTTCTGTGAAGCATCCTATTGGCCAAATTTTGGATCTGCTGGGCCTTGGAATAAGACTATTGACAATTTACAATTTATATCATTTCCTAGTATATTTTCATTTCTCCTGCAGCAGCCAGGGCTGTCCCTTCTCATTCTATACACCTTAGAAAGGTTACAAAATAAATACTGGGTATGAATAAAGTAGGCAGCATTTCCTATGCCTTAAGTACATGGAGGTTTTCTTAGCTCTGGCCTGAAACTGTCCGCATTAATTTACCTTTAATTGTTTTCAGAAGTTCCACTACTGAACCATTGCTTATTAATACTCTGGGGTTTTTCTTTTCTTTATTTCCTTTTTGGTTCATTTGAATGAAGTAAGATAAGATATATCATATACAGACAGATTTATCTGCTGAACTGAAAACCTGAAGGATCTATATTCACCCCCACACCTGTGCGTGTGTGTTTCCTTCTCTTTTAGAAAAGCAGTGCTGTACAAGGCAGGGAACTTGGTCTTAATCAAAAGCTAAAGAAAGAGAATCAATCCACCCCATTTGCTAAAAAAACAAACCAAACCAAAATCAAAACAACAACAAAAACCCAAGGTCCTGAGAGAAGACTGGAGGAGAAGGGGGTTATGGTGTGGCCTTCCCACCAAGCAGTATTTTTCACTTTTCCTCACTGTGTATCTTTCTCCAGTAAACACATACCCTATGGTAAAAACCTAAAAATAAATCCTTCCAATGGTGCAAAGGCAGGTAGTATCTTTGGCCAGGCCAAGACTTCCTCCTTTACCTTGAAACTGGCTTACCTGGCCAAGGAACACTGAGCCTCCTGGAGTTTTTGGCTAAAGACAATTGCCCTACTCTTGAGAAAGCAATTATTCACAACTCAGAAAAAGAAAAATACTCCCCAGGTAGCCATGGAGCCTGTAGGTGATCAGTCCAAGAACTGAAAATGTCTTGGGGAATATTCCAAAATAAATGTTTATAAGAACCTATCTGGCAAGGAAGGCTTTGTTGATCCAAAAGTACTTGGCAGCAGGGCCTAGGCCAGTTGCTGGCCTGTGACCATGGCCATGGAGGGGGCTATACACTGACCATGGTGCTCTCTGGCATGTGGCCTGGCTTCAGTTCCTCTCTGCTGCTTCTGTTAGAAAGTCCATGAGAGGTCTGAATTCTCTTCCAAGAAAAAACCTAAACCATATATACTCACAGCATCTTTTTTGTTTTTAAGGGTTTTAAAAAATATCTTCCATGAATGAGAGAGTGGAAGTGATGGGGGAGAGAGAGAGAGAGTGAGAGCACACCCCCAACAGAGTCTCTACTTCATGATCCACCCTTAGCTTCAGCTTCAGCCCATCCAGATCATGGGCATACACATGCCTGAAGTACACAGAAAGGTCTCTGGAAACGAACTGGTAACCTTACTATGTAGGGCTGCCTTGAAGACCATCATGTTTTACCATTGCACTGCAGTCCAGTCCTCAACCACAGCATCGTGCATTCAGTTTCTGGGAATTTTCCTCAGGCTCTGTGGCTCCCAAGATAAGGATTCATTCTATGGAGTGGCCTGAATCTTGATTCATGAAAATTGCTTCAGTATAACTGATGGGTTGGTACACATAGACTCAAATGCTGGAGTAGGCAGTTTGTCCCAGAGACCACTCTGTGTGGGAACTGAGCTAATGAGGTGTGTTGCTTCTTCCTGTAGGAATTTCAGAGCTCAAGTGGAGGAAATTAAGCCACTCAGCAAAGTGGGCATTTTTCCTAATAATGAGTACTCCAAATGAAGGGCCTCGTCTCTCATTTATTCCCCCTATATCTCATTTTGCAAGGTTAGCTGTTGCTAAAAATGATACCACTCTATTCTAAGATCATAGGAAAGGCTCAATGGGAAGGAAAGCAAAAGGGAGTATGGGGCTAGTTAATGCACTTGACCCAAGAAGCTTTCAGGATTTGAGCCCTGATTAGTAAATCAAGAGAGACAGATGTGCGGTGGTGTTCGGGATGATATCCTTTAAGTGTTGAGGTGCCGTCACTGATGTTCTAATTGTGAAAGAAGATAAGTGATGCTTTGATCATGAGAAGAGCAGAGGGAATAAATAGGGAAGGGAGGAGGATTTACATCTGCTCAGTCAGTAACTATTTATCTTCCAAGTATTGTGCTGGGCTCTAGGGACACAAAAACACTGCCCTGCAGTGGGAGAGAACAGAGTGTAGAGTACCAGGATGGTAACACATAGGGGGAGAAAAAGCAACAACGGAGTAGTATCTGTCATTAGACTAGTGGACAGGGCAAACTGGTGAGAGCTGGGACTCGAGACAGGATGAAGTGTTAGGCAGGAGGAAGGATGCTGAAGGCAGAAAGAAAAGTTTGTGTGAATTGAGAGAGAACATTTTCTGTCCTAGGTAATATTACTCTTTACAGTGACTGGAGGAAGGGCAGGGAGAGGAGGCAATGTTGGAGACATGGGCTGGGGCTCAACTTAAGTGCCAAGCAAAGGAATTTGAACCTAATGGAGAGGAAAGAGATGGTGTAAATAGAGGAGTAGTATGGTCACATTGTATTTCACAAAGACCATTCTCATAGGATTGGGCTGGGTGGAATGGGGTTGGGATGCAGAGGGCAGCCTGGAGACCAGGAACCAGTTAGGTGGCTTTTGGTGTCACTCTGGAGATAAATGATGAGGAGTGGAACTAACACAGTGGAAATGGGAGTGTCATAAAGAGATCTTGAAGGTAGCAGAATCTTCAGGATTTGTTGACTGATTGTACACATTGAATAGGTCTTGACTTTAATTGGACTCCTATAGAGACAGGGAAGTGCCCTTCAATGATGTCAAGAAGGCACTTCTTTTTTAGGTATGCTGAATTTGGGGTGCTTGTGATTTGTCCAAATAGAGCTGTTCAATGGGAAACTGATGCTTGAATGAAAATTGAGCTAGAGACATGGGTTTTAAAATTGCAAGTGTACTAGCCTGGGCTATAGATGGAATGAGGTCACCCAGGACCAGCAAATGAAAGGAGAATGGTAAAGAGCAGAAGAAGGAGCCTTGAGGATTTTGGGACTATAGAGGAAGAGCAGAAAAGGGCAACCCATGCACCAGAATGAGTGGTCAGACCATATGGAAAAAAATGCAAAGGTAGGGATGGGGAAAGAATGAGTGTCCCAGGATCCAAGAGTAAACATCATTTACGTAAAAAGAGGGGTACATAATGCAGAAATGATAGTCTGCCAAGATGAGGGTGAAAAGTTTCCATTGATGTGGGCCACATAGATGGCACTAGAAATTTTAAGAAATTTTAGCAGAATAGGTATATAGAAGCCCCATAATAGCAGAGTGGAGAATGAGTGAGAGGTAAAGAAGGGAGAAGAAAGAGCAGACAAGAGAAAAGAAGATAGTAATAAAGGCATGGAGAAAGAAGTTTTTATTTAAATGGGAGAGACTTGAGTCTCTTCCTTGAGTCAAAGAAGTTGCTGGAAAGAAAGTGAAAATACAAGAGGGCATTAGATGAAGTAAGGTTCTGAGGTGGGAGAAGACTAGAAATTCACAGCAAAGGTGAAGAGGTCAGTCGGACCTCCAAGACTCAGCTTCCAATAGGACAGGAGAGGAGGACAGAAAGATGAGTTGAGAGGTAGGTAAGTTTGCAGGAGGGAAAGACTTAGGAATCACCTGGAAACCTGGGTAAGACAGAATGCTGGGTTCCACCTCCTGGCATTCTGATTCAATAGGTCTTGGTGGAGCCTCAGAATCTGCATTTCTAACAAGTTCTCTGAGGAAAGTGGTGAAAGATAAACAAGAGTGGAGAAGAACTAAATTGAGAGCCCTGACCTGTCTGACCAAGAAAGCCACAGGGCAGCACCGAGGCCTCTGCAGGCACTGGAGATGTTGGATTTGTCTCAACGGCAGCTCCAAAGCCTTGAGACTTTCTCCTGCAGAGTTACAAGGTGAGTGGAGGGGAGAAAAGTCAGGTGGATGGGCCAACTGGAGTTGAGGTTCTTCAGGATTGTAGGAAAAGATGCGGATGGGTAAGAAAATGGGGGGAAGGTGAAGGCAGAGTGTGGTTGAAAGGAGGCACATCAATTCCAGGGTAATACAAGAACACTAAAGTAGGAGTGGTCTGAAAGACTGAGGGGAAATAGTGACCCAGAGCCTGGAGCTCTGAGAGTGGAAAACTGGAATGGGCAGATTACAGTTGTTGAAGGAGGTCGCAGCATGGAAGTTCTGGGCAATGAAGGGTCCAGGGAGAGCTGTGGGAGTTTTGAGATAGTTGCACTGTGGTAAAGTAATCCAGAGTAGGCAGTCCTTCTTGGATATGAGTCAGAGGCTGTGACAGGAAAGCATGGAAGTTCTGGGCAATGAAGGGTCCAGGGAGAGCTGTGGGAGTTTTGAGATAGTTGCACTGTGGTAATCCAGAGTAGGCAGTCCTTCTTGGATGTGAGTCAGAGGCTATAACAGGAAAGAGGGAGTCCATGACAAGTTCTGATGAGCTGTGACACCTTAATCTGGTATCATCTTCTCTTTCAAGGTAAAAGGCAGTGAGTGTATTAGTTAGGCCTCCTCAGAGAAGCAAAACAAATAAAATGTGTGTGTGTGTGTGTATGTAAAAATGAAATTAAAGTGTAAGCTTATTTTTTGTAAAATTTTTATATCTATGTATAATTTTATCTTAATATACAGTTTCATGAACTTTTTTAAGATTACATACATATACATACACACACACATGTATACATACACACACACACATCTATTATGCACACACAAATAGAAAGTATCATGTTCCTTTGTTTGTTGTTGCAGTAAAATACATATATAAAAATTTACCATCTTAACCATTTTTAAGTATACAGTTCCATGATATTAAATGTATTCATGATGTTGTACGATTGTCCCCAGTATCCATCCCTAGAAGTCTTTTCATACTATAAAACTAAAACTATCTACCCATTAAACAACCTTTCTTCCTTCTCCTCAGCTTTGAGGACCACCATTCTACTTTCTGCCTCTATGATTTTGACCACTCTAAGGGCCTCATATAAATGGAATCATAAAGTTCAATTGTCCCTTAGTATCCTGAGGAATTGGCTCCAGGACCCTCTGCTGATGCCAAAATCTGTGGATGCTCAGGTCCCATATATAAAATGGTATAATATTTGCATATAAACTATGCATTTCCTCTGATATATTTAAAGTTAGGGTAGTCATAATATCTAATGCCATGTAAATGCTATGTAAATTGTTGTCATAACATATTTTTATATTTTATATGATTATTATGGTTACTTTTTCTGTATATTTTTCACCTGCAGTTGGTTGAATCCAAGGATGTAGAACCCACAGATATGAATGATCAGCCATATTTATCTTTTTGTGACTGGCTTATTTCCCTTAATATTATGTCTTTAAGGTTCATCCATGTTGTGACATATTACAGACTTTCTTTTCTTTTAAGGCTGAATAATATTCCATTCTCTCTTTCTTTCTCTGCATGTAAATAGATCACATTTTTCTTAGGAAAACTGATAAACATTTGAGTTACTTTCAGATTTTAGCTACTGTGAATAATGTGACTATGAACATGGTTATGTAAATATCTTTAGAAGATCATTCTTTCAAGTCTTATGGGTATACACCCAGAAGTGAAATTACTGGATTATACAGTAATTCTATTTTTGACATTTCAAGGAACCCCCATACTACTTTCCACAATACCATTTTACATCCCCACCAATAGTACCCAAGGGTTCCAATTTCTCAATATTCTCCAACACTTGTTATTTGGGTTTTATTGACTGTAGCCATCTTTATGGGTCTCATTCTAGTTTAGATTTGCATATCCCTACTAATTAATGATGATGAGTAAGTAGAGAGACATTTATTTTATAGAATTGGTTCACATGATTATAGAGACTGGCACATTCAGAATCTGCACACAAGGTGGGCCAATTGGAGACCCAGGGGAGAGTTGATGTCATAGTCTGAAAATGTATACTGGCAAAATTCCTTCTTCCTTAAAGGACCTCAGTTGTTGATTTTTCTCATAAGACCTTTAACTGATTGAATGAGGTCTGCCCACATTATGTAGAGCAATATGCTTAACTCCAAGTTTACTAATATAAGTATTAATCTTGTCTAAAAAATTCCATCACATCTATATATAGAATAATGTTTGACTAAATATCTGGGTACTGTGGACTAGTCAAGTTGACACATAACATTTACCATCACAGGCAGTTACTGGGTTGTCTGAAAAGTCATGGTGCATTTTTGCATAGGAAAACATGAAAAAATACATTATGACTTTTCTGAGGACCCAATAGATTTGCATAGTGGCCTGATTTTATAATCTAGCCCCATGTTCACAGAGATACTAGAAACTAGGTGATTTATAAAGAATAGAGTTTTATTTGGTTTATGATTCTGGTGGCTGGAAAGACCAGGAGCATGTGTCTGCAATCTGGCCAGTTTCTGCTGCATCACTACATGGTGATGCCATGTCCTACATGGCTAGAGGAATGTGTGCCTGGGGGGCAGTTTGCTGTGGATTAGAGAATAAACATAGGAATAAACACACAAAGACATATAAGTAGACAAAAGCATGATTTGGATGGTTCTGACTCATCTGATGGAGGCAGCTGCAGCCCCAAACTGTTCTCAGGTTTATTCTTTTAAAGGGAAGGGGAAGTGAAATGCAAAGCCAGTTGTTTTTAGATGTAAATCACTGGAATATACAAAGACACCTGACTCCATGTAGTCCTATGTAAGTTTTCTCTGATCTTCTTGGGCCACTGCTGATTAACACATGTGACTTCCTTTCACCTAATACTGCTCTGCAGTTGTGAAAACACAGAGGCAGCTAGCATATTCACATGTTAATGGCATTCATTGCCCTGCATATGACTGCCCATGGAACCACATTTCTGCACGTTTCTAAATGACACCATATTTCCTCAGATTTGGGTCACTTCCTATATGGTGGAATAAAGCAGAAAGGTGAGTGGGCATGTGGAGAGAAAGAGACAGAAAGACTAACTAACCTGGGGCAGCTCTTAATTTTCTAACAACATGATGTTGAGGGAAATAACTCCATCCTGTGAGAGAGAGATCCTATTCTGTCTCCCAAAATAGCATTATTCTATTCATGCAAGTGGTGCCTCCATGATCTAAATGTTGTCCACTAGGTTTCATCTCTTAAAGGTCTTGCCACTTTGGAATACCATTATAATGAGGACCAAATTCCAACACACCCATTTTGGGGAGAACAAATCATTTTCGATCCATTGCACAAACCAATGGGGTGTGGCCAGGTCAAGGATGAGCATGGTGGTTAAGGCTTGGGGAACAATTGTACTGATTCTATCATGTCAGTAAAGTCACAAGCATTTTTGCATAGAAATATATAGAAAAATATGTCATTACTTTCCTGATGACCTAATAGAAGTGAAAGGGGAGGTGACATAGAGGATACTTCCAGTCTGACTTTTATAAATAAAGCAAAATGTAAATTTACTACTCAAGGTCCTGGATGCTCCACTTGGGAATTTTGATGCCAGGTAAATGTGATGATGATGACAGGGCCATAGCAGAAGGACCTTCCACATCTGCCTGCCATAGTGGAAGGAGATTTGAAAATGTGTCTCCAAACTTTCCAACATTGTTAGGGTTTAGCTTATAGCTGCTTTTGAGATATAAAGGTTTTTTTTGTTTTTTTTTTTGTTTTTGTTTTGTTTTTTTTGTTGTTGGTTTTTTGTTTGTGTTTTTTTTTTTTTAATTCAAACTACCTATTTCATTGGACTTCCAGAGTTTCCTTTCTCTCATTTCATTCCATGTTGTCTTCTGCAGTCCGGAGAGCTTGGGGGTGGCATACAGTGGAGATACCTGGCTACCCAGAGAACACACTCTTGTCAGCTGTAAAGACTCTTTATTAGTTAATCTTTCGGACTTTACATATGTTTATGAGTACTCTGAAAATGAAAAAGAATCAGCCTGGTAGTAATTGGCAGAGCCTGACGTGAGTCTGGTTCCATTGCAAATCTTTACAACTCAGCTTGCAAATGGGCCTAGAAAGATTTCTTCTGGAAGGCCCTGGAAAATTAAAAGAAGCCCTAGTGTTTAGAAGGGTTCCACTTGCCTTCCCCTCCTTCTGTCCTTGACCATATAAGTTTGATCCAGAAATCTACCTTCCAAATCCAGCCCACAGCTCATTTTCCCTGCCCACCTGGTCCACCATAGCTCGTCTATTACACCCATTATGAGTACATCCACTTGGCACTTAGTATTCACTGCATTGCATTACCAACTGCTTGTTCTAAGTGTTTAATGTGCTTTAGCTGTCATAGCCTGGAATTCTTGGAGACTGGTGAAAGCTGGGGCAGGGATTGGAAATTGGTTCCTTCCTGAAGGTGGGGAAGGTTTGGGACAGAGACAGAGGGGCATTGTGAATCAGAGTTGAGGTGAACCACAAAGCAGGTTTTGTAGATTGTTTGCACAGTGATATGCATGTGAGCCAAGTGACAAGAAAAACTGGGTAGACCCTAAAAGAGGAATCCTTGCCTTAGGCAGGACCCAAGGAACCAGCATCAGAAATTTGAACTCAGGCCCTGGGCACTGACACACAGATGCCCCTTCCCCACCCAGATCCTTTAAAGGTCTGGACTCTGAACCTGACTTGAGAGATGGTGAGGACCAGAGTCAGGCCTGGGTGCAGGAGGGCTTCAGTGCTCTGGTGGATCGATAGTAACAAGAGCTTTTCAAGACCCTGGTATGGATGAGGGCAGGTATGGTCTCTCTCTGCTTGGGGTCCTTCATTCAGGGGCCTCTGATAACCTCCTCACCCTGGTGGAGCTACCACAAAAGGTGGAACCCTGTCCAAATTCACAGTCAAACACTAGGAGCTTTACCTACATCCTCACAAGTCTTATTAACCCATGGGAAGTGGAGCTGGCTTCTGCTCACCCACATGCCCCTGGAAGAAAATTTTCCTGGCCTGACCTGGCTTAGGATTACTATCCAGGAATATTCTGTCTGCCCCAGCAGGCCATAAGTGTGATACCGCTAGCTGCAGAGGACTGTCTCCTACTTGGGACTTTCAGGGCAGAGATGAGGAAACTGAGGCTCACATAGACTAATCAACTCAACCAAGTTTCTCCAGCTAGAAAGTGGTTGGGTTAGAAACTATGTGGAGGTTTTTCTGCTATAGCTACTACACTGGGCCTTTCCCAGGGGCATTGCACCATACGATGCGGTTCATGTCAAGGCACTCTTGTAAGTGACTTCACTTCTATGAGCTCTAGTCTCCTCATCTGTAAAAGAAGCATGTAACCTATATCATATGGCCTATTTTACTAGGTCATTGTAAGAATTCAATTTGACAGTTCAGTACATGGAAGCTTCCTGTAGTTTCTGGCAAATAGCCTGCATTTTCTAAGTATTGGTTGTCATTGTCATCATCATCATTTGTGACCTACTGTGTCTTCCAACCATGTCACATCTGTATTCTTTTACAATGATGGGCACCTTTGTGGGTCATCTTTTTGTTTTCAGGTTGGCAGACTGGGTCACAGGTCTGTATTCATAACTCTCATCTGTACCACATTATGATCATACAAGTTTTCCTCTTAAAAAGTGATCATATGAGGGTAGGGGTCTGCTTCTGAGAGGGCATGGCCAGCTCCTAGGGCTTTGACTTCTTTTCTCTGGAGACCTTGAACCTTGACCTTCTGTTTTAGCTGTGATTCTCTCTAGTAGGTTCCCAGAGGCAACCAGTCTCCCAGTCTCTAGTAGGTTCCCAGAGGCAACCAGTCTCTCATTTTACCATTAATGAAATAAGATTATGGGCACTTTGGTGTTAAACAAAGTTAATGCAATAGCTTTTGGGTTGGGGGCATGAGGGAAGGGTTGGGTGGGAGGGTGTAACTGTGGTTACCCTTGGGGAGTTACAGAGTTCCAGTAAGCATTCCAGGCATCCAGGCAGATGAGCAGGCGGTGAGATGTCCACTGTTGCAGAGATCTTACTTGGTTGGTTATTTGTCCCTGCTTTCTTTTCTCTGTGAGAACAGCTTTGCTGAGAATCTATCTCCCCAATTAGTCCTTTGAGGAGAGGAACCTGGTTTTGAATTTCTTTGTAGCCCCCTTCTGGCCTTGGGCATTGATTGAAATTGATCCAGACCTTAAG